>NC_141047.1:53410936-54010936 GCF_041138505.1 Cibotium barometz | reverse complement strand
TTATCCTACTAGATGGAGCCTCTCAATCTTGAAGAGAGAATAGCATGTCCATGCATGCGATGTAAGTACCAAATCTTTCAAAAACGAAGGATTTGCAACCAGCATATTCATGATGCTGGCATATTTCCAATGGAGCGCTTGCAAAATTTACGGTTTCAATCGTACAACCAAGCAAGTGTGCAGCCGCATCTTGATAACATTGTGCCTATGAATTCTCGTCCCCAACAAAGGATGAGAATATCGAAGGAGGGAGTGACAGATGGAGCTCAATTAACAGCACCCGAGGGAATGGAAGAAGGTCAGGAAATGGAAGAAGGTCCAATGGAGAAAATGTTGGATGCCTTCATCGAGCAACAAGAAGCTCTCTTCGAGGAGCATGAACATGAAGATCATCAACCACGACATTCTCAACGGTCAAATTATGAACCAGAGGAAGAGGCCATGCGTAAACTTGCACGCCTTCCACTATACAATGGTGCCAACATATCTGTATTGCGTGCATCTCTTACGATGCTAAATTTACAGTCAATTTTTGGATGGTCTAATACAAGTGTCACTGAACTCTTCAAGTAAGGATTTTTTGGAGATTACACCTAATGTTGAAATGATAAATTTTCAACTTGTATTTGACTAAATCTTAATAGTAACGATCAGATATTGCCATACTTTGCAGGCTTTTGAAAGACCAGATATTGCTCCCCGACAACGAGATGCCTCCATCTCATGCAGATGCCACGAAGTTATTGAAATCCATAGGCATGGATTACAATAATATTCATGCTTGTCGCAATGATTGTTGCCTCTTCCGCCATGAATATGAGCATTTGCAAGAATGTCCCCATTGTGGCTCTAACAGATATAGAGAAGATTTTCAGGGGGAAGCTGTCCCGATAAAAGTTCTTAGGCACTTTCCAATCATCCCAAGAATAAAAAGCATGTTCAGGTGCAAATCTATAGCAATCTTGATGACATGGCATGCCACAACTCGATCCACAGATGAAGTGATATGTGTGCCTGCTGATTCACCCACATGGAGACACATTGAAGAGAAATGGCCGGCTTTTAAGGAAGATCCTCGTAACCTCCGTCTTGGCCTAGCAATGGATGGTGTAAAGCACATGGCCTGTTTGCCTTGTGAATTATAATCTTCCGCCATGGTTAGCAATAAAGAAAGGTCATTTGTTGCTCTCATTAATAGTTCCAGAAAAGTACAAGGTGAAGAACATGGATGTATATTTGGCACCACTTATTGATGAGTTACACACCTTGTGGAACGGAATTGAAGTGAAGGACATGCCAAAGCAGCACAGTGGCCAAAGACTTGCAACTGTGCAAGGTATTCTCATGTGGACAATGCATGATTGGCCTGGCTATGGAGAATGCTCAGGTTTGTTTATATCGGGTTATAATGCATGTCCTGTATGTGGTCCTCGACTTGATTCAAGATACTCAAAAGCATTACAAAAGAATGTCTACCAAGGACATGTTAGGTATCTTCCAGAAAATCATGAATTGCGGAATGGTAATCTAGGAAGACCTCCTCCAAGTGCACTGAAGGCAAGCGATTGGAAGATCAAATGGGAGGAATGTGGCAACTTGGCATGTCCTGGGATGAAGAGGCTCTCTATCTTTCACCAACTCCCCTATTGGGGTGATCTCCTTATAAACCATTTGCTTGACCCGATGCATATTTTCAAGAATGTAGCTGACATTCTGTGGAAGACCATGATAGGAAAAAAGGAAACTAAAGGCCAAAGGGATGAGTTTGTCATATGGTTCTTTCATTGTTTACCGTGTAATTTTCATTTCGCACAAGTTTGTCATATGGTTTTTTGTCCAACAGGCCATGGGTGATGACTCGCTCGACTATACAGTCTTGATTTCTCATTTAACCCTACACCGCAGGGCATGAGTCCCCAGCAGATATATGGTTTTCTCTCGTCCATGACTCCAAAGCAGAGAGCCATGGCTCAGAGTTATTGTGGAGCAGGGACATCTGCCTCACCATCTGGCTTCCCGACGCCAGTTCCCACACCCGTAGGTATGACAGAAGCTCCCAAACCTCATACCACATAGCCTTCCACTCCTCTTACAGCTTGATCTACCACCTCTTCACATAGACGTCGCTCACGTAGTAGGTCTTCAGGGGGAGGTTGTTGTGGTGGTAGTGCCACAGATACTGTGACACCACCACCACGTGAGCATCGTCCTTTGCTCTCATCTATTGATAGCACACCCATAGGTTCACCTTCTACTCGCTTAGGTTCACATGACCATGACAACAGCAAGATATACACAATTAGGGATGGGGCACAAATAATGAATAGTGCAGGGAAGGCAATGAAGACACACATTCGACAATTGTGCACTATACAGTTTCACAACTCTGTCATGACTAAATGGGATCAGCAAGATAAGGAGAAGAAACATTACATAAATACAAAGATAAAGCAAGAGTTTCAGCCATCTGACCCTATGAATGTCGTCTCTAATGAGTGGATACAGTATACAACTCGCATTTTGATAGGGCATCGTAGGTCAGAGGTGAGGGATGCATTTAGAGAGGGGAAAGAGAAACCTGTTTGGCTAGATGACAGGGAGTGGGAAGCCATTGCTCAGGAGCTCACAGAGACACCAGAGAGGTTTCAACAACAAAGAGAGGCAGCAAGGGCAAGACTTCAAACAGTAGGGGCTTCTCCTCTTGGGAGTGGTGGTTACGAAACCATGCGCCATGAATTCGTAAGTATTTGTAGCAATTTTATTTATCTAAATGTATGTATGTGGGCTAAATGTTGATTTCTAAAAGTTGTAATTGTTAATCATTTATGTAGGAGTTGGCCATGAATCGCCCACCAAGTAGGTGAGAAGAGAAGTACGCTCACAAACATGGCCTTGTGGCCTTATTTGAGATGCTTGAAGAAGAAGGAGAGACCGTCAATTGGGAGGCATTACCATAATGTAAGATGACCTTCAAACTATTGGTATATGATCAAAAGATTCTTGAGTATTAGTGTTTAATTTAATTTCTTGTTTATCTGAAAAATAAAAAAACGAGCACGGTTGTCTTTTGTGCTCTATTTTAGACAGAATGGTGTTGTCTGTTTACTGCTGTTGAGTCTTGTTCATTGCAGGCAGCCAGGCAACACTATTCTATCTAAAAAAAAATTCTGCTATAGCGTCGGTATATTCCTCGGTATTGGTATCAGTACACATGCCAGTATAGTTGTCGGTATATGTGCTGGTATACATGCCGGTATTGTCGTCGGTATAGACGCCGGTGTAACGTCGGTATAGACATTGGTATAGACCCCGGTATAGGCGCCGGTATAGAGGCCGGTATAGACACCGGTATGCTCGTCAGTATAGTCGCCGGTGTAACGTCGGTATAGATACCGGTATAGGCGCCGGTATTTTTTCCCGACGCTTATACCGACGTCGTCGTTCTGGCGCAGATACCGGCGTTTATACCGATGTGACGGGGCTTTTTTAGACCCCGTTCAATGACGTCGGTGTATAAGCACTGGTATTAGGCTATCATGTAGTAGTGATCCCCATTTCTTTTATCTTTTGGGATACTAACTTATCCAATTCCTGAGTCCCTTTGTCTTGCTTCTTTCTCTTTGTCTTGCTCTTTCCCTCCTCTTTTTTCTTCTTCTTGTCTTTCTTCCTCTTTGTCTTTTTATGCTTCTTTTTAGATTTCTTTTTCTTTGATTTGCTCTTTTCATCATCAGAGCTATCTGAATCTGATTCTGAATCCTCAGAATCATCCGAATCAGAATCCGACTCGGACTCTGAATCACTATCCAAATCACTGTCGGAGTCATCCTTCAATGTACCATATCTCTTCTCCACTCTAGCAGCTGTTTCTACTAGATCATCCATTCGTGCAGCCACATCCACACTGGCTACTGCTGCAGACCTTATGGTTTTCCTCAAACCCTTCAAAAAGTATCCAGCTAACATTTCTGGGGTTGGTCTTTCTACCACCTCCAATCTATTAACTAATTGGGTAAATTTATGAGCATAATCTTGCACCAACATCTTCTTCTGTTCAATTCTCTTTATCTTGCACAACACATCATTCGGTGTCTTTTCCTTTCTGAACCTAGCCAAAAATGCTCCCTTCAAATCATTGTATGTTGCAAAGTGATTTGGGGCAAAATGGCTAAACCATTCAATAGCTTTTCCACCAAAAGTAGCCTCGAACTGATGCATCTTGTCAGCATCACCATATACTCTAGCCAATCCGCTAGCCTGCCAAGCTGCTTCAAATTCAGCAACATGACAATTGGGGTCCTTCTTTTCTGGCCCCTTGAACTTTTTGAACTTGACTTTGAGATCAGCGATTGCCCCTCGATGTGCCATTCCGAGTGCTGTTGGAACTACCTTAGGTTTAAGTTTTCTTTTTACTAGAAGAGGATCAAACTGTAACCGCTTTCTTGAAATCAATGGTCATACCACAGCGACACCCACCAATTGAGCAACACCCCTTGCCCAGTCCTCTGGTGTTCTTGTGGACTGTCCTCCTAACTGACTTGAATCATTATCCTCTAAATCATTTTCTTGCTATCCACCTCTGGACCGTGATCTTGTGAAATAAACCCTAGAAGCCCTTTTGCTTTCTTCACTCATGCATTCCGTGCATCACCCCAAGCTTCAAGAATGCCTTGATAAAAACAAATACTCAACCCGCAGGATCGCTAGTGTATATTCCTGACTCAAATCAGACTTTCACTGAACCTAATTCGAATACATGGAATTAAGACTGAAATCAGAAATACACATGTGGATGACAGAAATGAGTCTGAATGCCATTACAGAACGCAAACGAAACTCCTTAATTCATCATATCCAAAACACAATAGTGTGGCTAATTAAAAGCCCGCATCAGTTACAAGTAGTTATAACCGCATTCCTTCATCGAAATGTCCCAAGACATAATGAAAGTCCGACTAAGGTATTTTGCAAAAAAACTTACAAAAAGGAATTGCTAAACTTGAAAACTAAAACAAAGTAAAGTAATCTATGGTACTGTAAGTAGAGCCCTAACAAGAGGATTAAGGAGAACCCTTATTTTATTAAAGATTCTATATGCATCTATTTATGCATAAAATCTATTTCTGATGAAAGTCACACTTTTATCAGCATCATAAAAATCATTTATGTTGAAAAATCTCTCTTTTATCATGAAAGAGTTTCTTTTATGCATATGTTTATGCATATAAATTATTTATGATGAAAATCACTCTTTTAATATAAAAGAATTTCTTTTATGCATATGTGTATGCATAAAAATCATTTATAATGAAACTCACACTTTTGATATAAAAAATATCTTTTATGCATATGTTTATGCATAAAAGCATTTACGATGAAAATCACACTTTTAATATAAAAAATTTATACTTTTATGCATATAATTCAATAATGATAAAGTAACACTTTTATAATTAAAAAAAATCTTTTATACATACTTTTATGCATGAAAATCAATTATGATAAAAGTAACACTTTTATAATTTTAAAAAAATCTTTTATGCATACTTTTATGCATGAAAATCAAATATGATAAAAGTAACACTTTTATAATAAAAAAATAAACTTTTTTGCATACTTTTATGCATAGAATTTAATAATGATAAAAGTAACACTTTTATAATAATTAAAAAAATATTATTTTATGCATACTTTTATGCATAGAATTCAATAATGATAAAAGTAACACTTTTATAATAAAAAAATATTCTTTTATGCATAAAAATTCATTTTCATGAAAGTAACACTTTCATAATAAAAGTAAATTATTCCTTTATGCATAAGAATATATTTTGATGAAAGTAACACTTTCATAATAAAAGAAAATTATTCCTTTATGCATAAAAATCTATTTTGATGAAAGTAACACTTTCATAATAAAAGTAAATTATTCCTTTATGCATAAAAATTTATTTTGATGAAAGTAACACTTTCATAATAAAAAGATTATTCTTTTATGCATTAAAAATAATAATCAATATGCATCTTCTATGCATGAAAATGACACTTTTAGAGTATAGAATTGATAGGAATTACTCTTTTAGCATAATAAAAGATAATACTTATTTCCAAAAATTTTGCCATAACCTCCTTTGTATGGCTGACCATTTTTCAATTTTTCCTACTTAATTTTGTCTTAAAAATTAACTCTAATTGATAATAATCAATATGCATCTTCTATGCAGCATGAAAATGATACTTTTAGAGTATAGAAATGATAGGGAATACTCTTTTAGCATAATAAAAGATAATACTTATTTCCAAAAAAATTTACAATAACCTCCTTTGTCTGGCTGACCATTTTTTAAATTTTCTTAATTTGTCTTAAAAATTAACTCTAATTGATTTAAAAAAATCTAGACTAATCAAAATTGACTTATAAAAGAGAAAACATTATAAAAAGTTTAATTCCAACAATTATCACTTAACTAGGATAAAGAAGGATTGATTCTAAGAAGAGAGAGGGGAAAAGCCTTTCGATCAAGGCATAGTGTCCATTTATTCACTTCAAACAATCATAAAAATTAGGAAAGCATAAAAATCAATAAGAAAATTACAAGATCTCTACTTACAATATTTCTTGGAGCTTTCCTTTGGCTTCATGGTTTGAGGGTTCTACTCTTGTTTGTAATAACAAGAGTGGCCACCAATCTTTGGAAGAGGGAAATGTCAAAAACTAGTGAATTATTAATAAATTCACAGTTAATGGCTTGGTAGGAGTGGAGTAACAGTGCATAAACACTGTTATTTTTCAACAAAGGAGGAGGCTTATATTTATAGGAAAAATTGAGCTCCTAACCAAACAAACTGATTCTAGAATTTTCCAAATCAGTTTGGTCAATTTTGACCATTTTTAGGTCAGTTGAGCTAACTTTTTGGAACTAGACTTGAATTAGGAGAGAGGAGAGATAAAATATATAAATTTTTGAAGATTTAAAACTCAATTGCACATGTGAAGTAGGCGCCTCATTCATGAGGGGGGAATCCCCATGATGAGGTGTCAAAAATCCATTTTTTAAGCTTTTCCTTTGGTCCTTAGTCCACTCTTCATCTTATGTGAGTATTTACTCATTTTTGGGGGTGATTTTCTTTCTTTCTTCTATTTATCTTCTTCATACATTTGGATGAATTTGATTGGTCCTTCAAAACCTTAATTTGAAATTTTTTGAAAATCTGGACCCCTAGGGCCTCGAATAAATTATACTTAATTTCTAATGCACCTTTTGAAAATCTTTTTGAACTTCTATTTCGGAGAAACTTATTTTAATAAGGAGAGATATTTTTCCATTAAAAAATATTCAAAATCTGAATATTCTATCTCTAGAATATTTTCTCTCTCTAGGCTAAAACAGGTAGAAACAAGATCTTTTATATTTGTGAAGAGGGAATCGATTACAGGGGAAGATGCTGAACATCTTGAGAGGCTGGGGAGGAATCTTACATTCTCTCCCACTTGAAAAACGCGAGATGTTCTCATCTCGCAAACTGGGGGTAATCTCGCAATAGATCGGTTTCATTCTCCTAGGTGGCATCTTCAAAAGGATAGATCTTCCATTTTACCAATAATTCTCTGAGAATTCTGTTCCTGAGAATCTTCTCTCGAGCATCAAGAATTTTTTCAGGTTGGAGTTCCATCTACCCTTGGGTTGAAGAAGTTAGAATTTCATCATCAAGCACATGATTTGTGCTTGGCACATATTTTTTTAGAAGGCTTACATGGAATACATTATGAACTTTGAAATGAGGAGGCAAAAGAAGCTCGTAGGCTAAGTTGCCTACTTTCTTTGTAATCAGATATGATCCACAATATCTGGGGGATAACTTCTTATACTTCCCAAGAGATAAAGAACTTCTTTTGGGCCGTACTCGAATGAAGACCATATCTTCTTCTTTGAATTCTCTATCTGTCCTCTACTTATCTGCATATTGCTTCTGTCTATCCTTGGCAACTTTTATATCTTTACAAATTGACTACATCTGCTGCTCCATGTCGTCAAGCATCTGTCTGGACATCTTGACCCTAATCAATGGGTCGGACCAATTTAATGGAGTTAAGAAATCTTGTCCATACAGAGCTTTAAAAGGGCTCATCCCAATACTTTGGTGATAAGAAGCATTGTAGGCGAACTCAACTAGGTGTAGATAGCTTAGCCACTTTTTGGGTTCCCTGCTAGAGCATGATCGAAGTATATCTTCGATTACGTGGTTTACCCTTTCAGTTTGACCATCAGTCTCAGGGTTATAAGCTGTGCTGAGATCCAAGAAAGTTCCCACTGCTTTGAAAAATGCAGTCCAAAACCTTGAAGTAAACTTGGGATCTCGATCACTTACTATTCTCTTGGGTAGGCCATGTAATCTGAAGATTTCTTTGAGGAATACTCTGGCCACATCCACTATAGTGTAGGTTTCTTTTACTGGGATTAGATGGGCAACTATGGTTAGTCTGTCAACTACCACGAAAATGGAGTTGTAACCTGATTGCATTGAAGGTAATCCAGTAATAAAGTCCATACTTATACATTCTTACTTCATCGGGGATGTCCAATGGATGTAACTTCCCAGGCATTTTTACTCTTTCATCTTTGACTTTCTGGCATGTCAAACATTGGTGTACATTGATTCAGTACATCCTTTTTCAGACCAGGCCAAAAGAAGCTTTTCTTTATTACAGACAAGTAGGTTTTGATGAAACCTGGATGTCTTGCTATAAGGCTATCATGGGCTTTATTCAGAATTTGATCCTTGGTTCCCTCATCATTGGGAATGCATAGCCTGCAATTATAATACATAATGCCATCATCCAAGCTGTATCCTTGAACTCTGTTCAACTCTTGTGGAGTTTTGCTTTCCTGCATAAGTAGGGTAGCAATAGGGCCAAATAATCTATCCTGCATGATCTTCTCTCTTGCTTCAATAATCAAAGGATTTGATATCATATTAATTGCAAGTAAGGAGGCTTTTCTGCTGAGGGCATCTGCTACCACATTTTCTTTGCCTCGGCGGTACTTGATTTCAAAATAAAATTCCTGCAGGGTCTGCATCCACCTTCTTTGGCGCATGTTGAGGTCCTTCTGAGTGCAGATCCACTTTAAACTCTGATGGTCTGCCATCAAAGTGAATCTTTTTCCCAGTAGGTAATGTCTCCACAACTTTAAGGCATAGACTACTGAAAGTAATTCGAGGTCGTGGACAGCATAATTCCTCTCATGCGTTCTGAGCTTTCGGGATTCATAAGCGAGTGCATGACCTTCCTGCATAAGTGCACCTCCCAGGGCAAAACCACTTGCATCAGTTACTATCTCAAAGGGTAGAGAGAAATCTGGCAGCTTCAAAACGGGTCTGGTTACCAAGGCGGTCTTCAGCTTATCAAAAGCACTCTGGCACCTGGCAGACCACTGAAATGGGGTATTCTTTTTGAGAAGGTTAGTCAGGGGGGAAGCTATGAGAGCATACTTTGGTTTAAAAATCCTATACCAACCAATCAATCCCAAGAATCCTTTGACTTCTTTCACTGTCTTTGGTTCAGGCCAATCTATGACTGCTTGGACTTTTGCGAAATCTGGAGAAATTCCATCTCTGGATACCAGAAAGCCCAAGTATTCAACATGGTCGGGAGCTAATCCATTCCAAGGATCCCGTCAAAAACTCCCAGAGGTAAGACTTTAAACTAACAATCGGTTACATTACCATCTAGATTGAACTGGATAAGATCTATCTCAAGGTGAGTGAAAAGAATCTTTTCACTTGCCAATTCAACTTGCATAGATTTTCTTGATTTCTGGTCTAAGACTAGCTTATGCAAGTATCCAGGGGAAATGAAAGAATGAGTACTGCCTGAATCAATCAAAAGCTTAAAAGGCTTACCCTGATACTCAGCTAGAGTATTGATGACGGAGAATTGACGATTTGGCCCTTTGCTGCATAAATCTGGCCTCTTTCTTCTTCCACTACTTCTGCTATTGTGACTGCTCTGGCTGCTGCTGCAGTCTGATGCAAAACTCTTTCTCTTTGGTTGCCCCAGTTCTGGGAAGGAGTTCTGAGGCTACTCTGAACAGAGGCAGACGGTTGAGCTAGAGTTCTCCTGGGATTTCCCTGATTCTGGCACGAGGGACCCTGATTGGACTGATAAGAAGGAGTCTGTCTTGGAACTCTAGGACCCTGGCTTCCTTGGCCCACAGAAGGAGATGGGTAGTCCTTGAGCTGGTGCCCAAGACCTTGACATCCGAAGCATCTGTTCTCACTTCAAAGGTCTCCTCTTTGCATTTTGGAGAGAGCTAGAGTTCCAGAGAATGTACTTCAGGGGAAAGACCTCCCTTCATTTTTAAAGCTTTCCATCTCCACATTCTGGTTAGGACCTTGGAGTCTCTTTGGAGGCGAAAAGTTGGAAGAACTTCTCGGTGTCTGAAATCTCTTGAAGGATGAGGGAGCTGGCTTTGGCAAACTTTTACAATGAAGGCTTTGGCAAAGTCCTTCGCCATTCTGACAGCTTCAGCCATGGACATTGGCTTGGCATTTTTGACCAATGTGTCCAAGGGTTCGTTCATTCCCCGAATGAACCTTGCCACCATGAGTTGCTCTTCATCTAGAGGTGGCGAATATTTGAGTACACATGGAGTTCTCTTTCTTTGTCATTCAGCTTTCTACTTTCATAAGCAATGACTCCATGGTCTTGGTAAAGTACCGCACCAATCCCTCTTCCACTTGCATCCGCCCTTATTGTGAAAGGTTTGGTGAAGTCTGGACATACCAAAATAGGTGCTGATGTGAGCATCTTCTTCATATCTTCAAAGCTTTTGTTGGCAATGGCATCCCAAAAGAAGGTTTCCTTCTTCAATTTGTCCGTCATTGGGGCTGCAATTTCTGCATAGTGGGCAATAAAGCACCTATAGAATGAAGATAACCCCAAAAATCCCCTCAATTGAGTAGTGTTTGAAGGAACCGGCAAATTCCTAATACATTTCACTTTCTTTGGATCCACACAAATGCCATCCTTGCTCACAATGTGACCCAAATATTCCACCTCATGTGCCATGAAGGTACATTTTATCTCCTTAACATACAACTTGTTTTGCCTCAAGACCTCCAAAACCTCTTTCACGTGCTTCAAATGCACTTCCTCATCTTTGCTATAGATAAGTATGTCGTCGAAAAAGACCAATACAAACTTGTAGAGGAACGGTTGAAGCACTTTGTTCATCAATGCTTGAAAAGTTGCCGGTGCATTGCATAATCCAAACGGCATAACCATGAATTGGTAAAGACCCCTTTCCGTATGAAATGCTGTTTTGAACTCATCACCACTTTTCATCCTTATTTGATGGTATCCGGAACGCAAATCAATCTTTGAAAAGCATGTGGCACCCTTCGACTCATCCAAAAGATCATCTACCCTTGGTATTGGAAATCGATTTTTGATGGTGATCTTATTCAAATCATGGTAATCAATGCACATGCGGAAAGTACCATCCTTTTTCTTCACAACAAGTAGCACCGGAGAAGCAAAAGGAGATTGACTTGGTTCAATCCATTCCATGTCAATGAGTTCTTTGACTTGCTTTGCCACCTCTTCCTTTTCAACCTTTGACAAACGATAGGGAGGCTTGTTGATTGGTTTGGCATTTGGTTCCAAATCAATAGCGTGATCAACACTCCTCTTTGGCAGTATTGATTTTGGCATGGTAAACACATCTTCATAATCCTTGAGTAGCTTAACCATGTCCACATTTTCGATGCAATCCTTTTTGCTATTATCTTCCTCTTTGCAAAGCTGTAGTACATAAACATAGCCCTCTTTCTTGAACTCTTTCTTCA
The DNA here is from genome assembly GCF_041138505.1 of Cibotium barometz. Taxonomy (NCBI): domain Eukaryota; kingdom Viridiplantae; phylum Streptophyta; class Polypodiopsida; order Cyatheales; family Cibotiaceae; genus Cibotium; species Cibotium barometz. The sequence goes on along the minus strand of NC_141047.1, from coordinate 53,999,089 downwards.
TTTGAGTAGCATTGATCATGAAGAGCTTGGACCCTTGCATTCCATTCAATGTAATAACCCCTCCATGATGCACAAAACTCATGAAACTTTTTTGTAAGTTCATGGTAAAAGAGTTCAAAGTGGACAGCCAATCACATCCAAGTACTATGTCAATTGGTCCCAACTCAATCACCAAAAGATCAACTTTGCAAGAGTAGTTCTTGGACAACTCTAATTCTGTACTTTGACACTTCATATTGCAACCCATTGAATCACCATTGGCCACTTGCACCATGTGCTTGTTTGGTAAAGAAGTTTGTTGCATTTTGAGAGTGTTCAAAGATCTTTTATTGACAAAACTATGCGTGCTTCCAGTATCAATGAGTGCATATGCTGTTCTTCCATTCACCTTGATCTTCAATCTCAATGTGTTGGCACCCTTACTTCCCACATAAGCATCATGAGAGATTGTACACAAGGTAGTATGTACACTATTGTTTTCATTCCACACGCATAGAGGCATCCCATCATCCATTTTGTCATGAGCAAACTTTAGTTTCCCACCCGGATCAAACGGAAACTCGGGATTTTCTTCATCAAAACCATCATCATGAGAACCTCCACCCTCATGTGAGGATCTCCCCATCCTAAGGCATCATTGCATTCAAGGAATTCCTCCTCCTCATGATTAGCATTGTCCTCAGAGATAATGTAGCTTATGGAAATATCCTTGGATTTGCATACTTTGAAGTGATCCTTGTTCCATTTTTCTCCACATTTGAAACATAGACCTTTGAGCCTCATTTCATGCAAACGGTCCTCCTTGATAACCTTGCTTTTTGAACCCCCATTTGCTGGCTTGGACTCATTGTATGTAGCTTTGTTGGACATAAATGGTGGTTTAAATGGAAGTCTATTAGACCCTCTACCATACACGGTAGGAAATCTTGGAAGATTAGGTCTTGTGTTTGCATGAGAACCCATTTCAGTCCTTGTGATCACTTCCCCTTTGATATTCCCTTTGCTAGCCCACTTTGTCAAGTACTTCTCTTCATGGATTTCTGCAAGCATCATTGCCTTCTTCAAAGTGGTGGGTTCATGAGACTTGACATCACCACCAATAGGAGCTTTCAAGCCCCTTATATACTTGAAAACAAGATAATGCTCATCAAAGTCGTCCAAGTATAATAGAAGCTTTAGAAACTTGACATGAGAATATTCCTTCACGGTAGTGATTTGCTCTAGCTTGTCCCATTCCACAATGTGATTGTCCCTTTGCATGCGAGAAGTAAACTCTTCTGCCATGTCATTCTTGAATTCTTCCCAAGTAGTGATGACATAACCATGAGATTGCTTCCTCCTCCACCAAGTGTGAGCAAAACCTTCAAGATGAAGTGAGGCGAAGTAGACTTTGGCAATCTCGCTCCTTGGGCTGATTTCAAAGTAGAGATCCATCTTGTTTGCCCACTCTTCAAAGTCTTCGATAGAATTTGATTCTCCTTTGAACTTATTAAATATGATTTTTTCCTTCACAGCATTGTCAAAATCACCATGCATTCTTGAACCCCTCTGCCGTGCTCTTGGATCATCAAATCCTCTTCCTTCACCCAAGTGTCTATACATTTGCTCATCTTCCAATTGCCAATCACCTGCATCTTTAAATCCCTTTTGTTCATACCCTCTTCTTGCATCTTGCATAAAGGATGAAGTTCTTGGAATACTAGCATTTGATCTCTCATAAGAAGCATCACACATAGGTCTCTTGCCCTTGTCCATGTAAGAAGAATGTGGCATCATTTGAGGTGGCATCATTTGTCTTACTTTGTTCTCTTCTGGCATAGAAGGCTTTCCATCATGTTTGGAATCATAATGTACACCATCCATTGCATTCATATCGGCTTCTTGGTTGAGCTTGAGAGGAGCCAATTCACTAATGGCTTTCTCCAAGTCTTTTAACCCTCTTTGCATCACGTCATCCAGGTAGTGGTGTCGCTTGTCGAACCGTTCCATGAGGTGTTCACCTAATTGTTGTTGCCGATTTGTTTGGTTATTTTCAATTTTTTGAAACATACTCTCCATAGCCATTAACATCATGTCCACTGTTAGCGGAGTAGTTCCCAAAGATTGAGGCATTTCCACTGGCTGAGATTCATCTGGAGATGGTGCTTTTATGGTTGAACTTTCTTCATTCCTCGTTGATGAACTCGTTGCCATCATTGCTTCTGGTTGTCTTTGATCATTTTCATTATGGGCTCCCTTGTTTTGACCTCCTCTAGTCATTTCCATGCGCGTAATTGACCTCCTCTAGTCATTTCCATGCGCGTAATTGATCCCTCCTTGCAAAGACCACTTACTTGATTTTTTTTTCTCTATTCAAACGGTATCCGATTTGGGTGATCTTTATATCGATGCGAAGCTCTTGACGAGACGAATAAGAATCCCCAAAAACAGATCTAAAAAAGTCAACAGCCTTTGACCAGTCAATTGTACCGCATGAAAGTCAACTCTTGATGTTAACCGCTCAATTCTTATCCGATTTGGGTGATCTTTATATCGATGCGAAGCTCTTGAGGAGACGAGTAAGGATCCCCAAAAATAGATTTGAAAAAGTCAACATCCTTTGACCAGTCAACTGTTCTAGCTGAAAGTCAACTCTTGACTTTGACCGCTCAATACTACTCTAACTTGAGTGATCTTTAGCTTGTTTGAAAGAGGTTTTCAGGTAGTTTGAAGGGCTTTCAAGATAGATTTAAAAAACTTTTGAAAAGCCCTAAAAATTCAAGGATTTGTCCTGGCTGCAAGTAAGCAAATTTTACAAAAATTTTACCATAGTCTCCCCTCTTTTTGCACCAAATCTCAATCAAATCAAAGCATCTCAATCAAGTATTAAAATCCTTATGCATTTGACCACTGTAAGAAAATCAATCCTCAATCATTTTTCCATCTGAGCATGTGACCTTATGGCATCAATTTTGTCCTTTTGCATAAGAAGTCGATGTAGAGGATTTGCTTGTTTGCTCAAGTCGAATGAAGTGGTCGATGAAGCGCGTCGATGCTTGCCAATCTCCCGGCCAAGCACTTCTCACCCCTGACTAAGTTTACATCCAAGGTGAAGGTTGAGGCCATTTCTTTACCACCAAGTACCTAATCCTCTTCCTTACCGCGTTACCCGGCACTAACGGCAAGGAAGATTCAAGACATTCTCCCCTTGGCCTCTCCTCCAAATGCCAAGGTCCCCTTACTTCATTCTAGATTCTAGGAATAAAGTGGGGTACAATCGTGAGTGGAATGTGGTTACAAGCTCAAATGAATGAGTAGAGTTGACTTACAATTGATTTATAGCATGAGTCATGCTCATTCATATCATAATACATGGTTCATAGTGCTTCCTTCATCACATCCACTCATGGCAATGTCAATACATTTCCACATACATCAACAACATCCAAATCATGTGAAGTATGTATTCAATCCCCCAAATGTGCCAAAAGCTATGCTCACTTATGCCAATATGCAAGACATAGCATTGAATGGCTATGTGTAGCATTCAAGCATTCATAATGCATAAAGAAGAGCATGAATGGCCATGATTAAAGTCCAATTTTTGAAAATTAGGATTTTATGTGTAATAAAACCCTAATTCACTCCATAGCTTGAAAGAATGCTTCAAAATTGTAAGGAAGTGATGGAGCAACTCACCAATGTCACCCGGGAAGCCTTAATGCTTGAATTTGTTGAAGGAGATGAAGATTAGGGTCACTTTGGTGAAAAACATGGGCAGCTTTGGTAGTGATTTACAGCCACATTGGGAGCCCCATTGCTCATGGAAAATAGGTGAAATACTTCATAAAACATTGCTACATACATGAGAGAACATACCCAAGCTTCAATGGGGAGCTTGGCTTAGTAAGCCAAGCTCTTTGTGAGCTTGAAAAATCGCGTTTTCTGAGGCGGGCTGCTGCAGTTCGCCGCCCCTCTTCTGGTGCTCTTTGGTGTGCTTGAAAAGTTGCTTTCACTCCCAATTGACTTGGAGACTCAATGCCCTTTGCTCATGTTGAGATTCCATGGCTAGGGTTTGCAAGAAAGCTCCCAAACAAAAAAATGGTTTTGATCAACAATTGCTAATCAAGATTAGTGAATTTTTCCTAATTTGGTCCACTCATTCAAAAAAATTAGGTCCATGTGCTCAGATTTGAACCACAAACTCTACCTTAGCCATATCCCCTTCCCCATGAATCAAATGAAGTAGAAATTTCACGAAATGAGAAGAAGAAAAGAAAAATTAAAAATCATGGATCAAAAGCCATGCTCTGATACCAATGAAAGAAAGTAACAGGGGTGGGTTAGTCCCTCACCAAGGGAGTGGCTCATGAAGGAGTCACCACTTAGCATCTCACGGGAGAAGCTCACCATTGATTCTTGGAACAGATAACATTATCATGAATGAGCCATAATCCCATTTACATTGGTATTTATACTCCACCCAAGAGTTCACACCTACTTACTAGTTGTCCATGGCCTTGGGCCCATAATGCTTTCTTACAGGTGGTCATTCCGAAAATCGAAACCGAAAAAATTTCCCCTACCTGGAAAACGGGGACGATTTCACCATTTTTATTTTCTTAACGAATTTCTCTAACGAGGTCAAGATACTGAACTAACCTTCATCTGATTAAATCAGATGGAAGGGAAACTATTACAGACTTAACTTGAAGGAATCAATGCTTGTTTCCTAATTGAATCAGGCACAGTCGTTGATCTATTCATTAGAGAAGTCTTCAGGCTTTTAATTAACTACTCGAGGTCTAAGCGTATTCCTATTGATCAATTTCATTATTAAAACTCTACTGATTCCAGCCTATGGGTTAGCCACCGCCCAACCACTGGAATTGGTAGAACCAGACAAGTACTCACCCACCCATAATTGAATGCCTTTCTTAACTTTTGCTTTACAATATAGATACGCACACACTCCTCTTTAAACTTTAACTTTTAAAACAATCCATTGACAAACAATTATTGGTTCAATAATTTTCTCGTCATTATACATATATATATCTTCCACGACATACGCATGGGTGTCCTAAGCACTACGAGCCCGTGCATCACCTGGTCAGAACCCTCCAGGATCCTCCTTAGGTATCCTGGGCACTTCACTCAGGGACTGCTTCGTCGGCCCTCACCCATCGTACCGGAAGCACACCATTTTTAACCATACCCAAGCTGGTTAAGACCTTAGCAGGTTTTTGTCGCGTGAGCCATCCTTTGAACACTCCCCGGCGGCCAGCTATTGCAACCGAACTTCCCTTAGAAAAACACATATTCCAAATGCTCCCTCCCCAGCATTCTGGTGTAAGACACTCCTTTAAGAAAATAGGGTTTCAATGCAAGTTTTCAATTTTGATTTTCTTTTGAATACGATGAGTATATCTTAATTCCGAGACTTCTAGATCACATGTCTGGATTCCCAAGTGGAATTCCTCGAATTCTGTAGTCTTGATTCTCAGATAAAAATCAAAGGTCTCAATTTAATTTCAGATTTAGCGGGTGATTTGATTGAATTTCCCTGAACTGGTCACATCGTCTTTTCTTCGAAGTAGATTAAGTCGTGGTCATATTCTGATTTAGGGTTTGAGTCGTCTGGAAAGGTTCTCCCTGAACTATCTTTCTCGAAGGGTAATATCTCAATTACTACTTTACTAAATTTCATTCAATGAGTATTTTGCTTAATTGAATTCAAAACTAAACACGTATTCCTATGAGGAATAAATTAATCATCTATCTAAAATTCCGACTTTGATAGATCTTCTGAATTTTCTCATTACCATCCTAGAGAACATGAAACAATAGAATTTTCTTTCACAGAGTGTTTACTTATTCATTTACCAATATTAATGGGATTGAAACAATGATAAAAGAGAACTCTCATTTTGATATAAAACAAAATTATATATGCATCTATTTATTCATAAAATCCAACTTCTATGGAAATAACACTTTTATATAAAAGAAAATCCTTTTATGCATCTATTTACGCATAAAAATCAATTTTGATGAAACTAACACTTTTATAATAAAAAAATTCTTTTATGCATATAAATCCATTTTAATGAAAGTAACACTTTTATGATAAAAAATTTCTTTTATGCATCTATTAATGCATAAAAATGAATATTGATGAAAGTAACACTTTTATAATTAAAAAAAATCTTTTATGCATAAAATTCAATTTTGGTGAAAGTAACACTTCTATAATTAAAAAAATTCTTTTATGCATCTATTTATGCATAAAAATCAATTTTGGTGAAAGTAACACTTTTATAATTAAAAAAATTCTTTTAAGCATCTATTTATACATGAAAATCAATATTGATGAAAGTAACACTTTTATAATAAAAAAGATTCTTTTATGCTTTTATTTATGCATAAAAATCAATATTGATGAAAGTAACACTTTTATAATTAAAAAAATCTTTTATGCATCTATTAAGGCATAAAAATCAATATTGATGAAAGTAACACTTTTATAATAAAAAAATTCTTTTTTGCATCTATTTATGCATAAAATCAATATTGGTGAAAGTAATACTTTTATAATAAAAAAATTATATTATGCATCTATTTATGCATAAAAATCAATATTGATGAAAGTAATACTTTTATAATAATAAAAATTCTTTTATGCATCTATTTATGCATAAAAATAAATATTGATGAAAGTAACACTTTTATAATTAAAAAAATTCTTTTATGCCTCTATTTATGCATAAAAACCAATATTGGTGAGAGTAACACTTTTAAAATTAAAAAAACTATTTTATGCATCTATTTATGCATAAAGTCAGTATTGGTGAAAGTAACACTTTTATAATTAAAAAATTCTTTTATGCATAAAAATCAATCTTGATGAAAGTAACACTTTTATAATAAAAAAATCTTTAATGCATCTATTTATGCATAAAAATCAATATTGGTGAAATTAACACTTTTATAATAAAAAAATTCTTTTATGCATCTATTTATGCATAAAATCAATAGTGGTGAAAGTAACACTGTTATAATTAAAAAAATATCCGATATGCATATAAATCCATTTTAATGAAAATAACACTTTTATAATAAAAAATATTTCTACTATGCATTTTTCTATGCTTAGAATGAAAATAACAGTACAAGGGAAACACCCAAGCCCCTATACAAATGTGAAAATATGAACCAGAAGTAATGATGTGAAAGTGCATTGTGCATCTATGTACAAATATACAAAAGGACCAAGAGGTCATAGTGTGCAATTGTGAAATGTGCAAAGTGCATGGTGTCTAGAAGGTTACAACAATATATGTACAAAGCTACCATAATAGTAAAAAGCCTAATCTAGAAAGAGTGAGCCCGAGGCAACTCCAAGCTCTGAGCACAAGAGAATGAAGCATGACTCATTGAGACCTTTGGTAAGAATATCTGCAATCATCTGGTCACTTGGACAATGTTCAATCATGATAGTGCCTTTGCATACTTCGTATCGAACATAATGGTAATGCGCAGCAATATGTTTTGACTTGTTATGTTGGACATAGTCTTTTGCAAGACTAATAGCACTTTGATTATCACACCGCAAGGGTGTACTAGAAAGAGGAGAATGGCCAATATCTGTCAACACTTGTCGAAGCCAAATGAGTTCAGGAGCTGCAAGTGATGCCGCAACATATTCAGATTCAATTGTAGAAACTGCAACACAACGTTGTTTCTTGCTGGTCCAAGAAATAAGACAACCATTAATGAAGAAACAATTGCCACTAGTAGATCGCATAGATAAATGTGAGCTGGCCCAATCTGCATTTGTGTAACCCAAAAGAGAAAGAGATGGAATGGAGTCGGATGTGAATTGTCGTTGATAAACCAAACCATAATCTGTAGTGCCTTTCAAGTATTTCAACACGTGCTTTGCTGAAGACCAATGCTTAAGAGAAGGACATGCAAGATGTTGCCCGAGATAGTTAGCAATAAACAAAATGTCAAGACGAGTGTTCAAACCAACAACTTGAAGACATCCAACCAAATTAGCATATGGTTGATTTGTAACAAGCTGGCCACCACCATCAGAAGTGTTTTTCATGGAACTCGCAAGACTGAATGTGCAGATTCCAAACCAAACTTTTTAATACTATCTTCAATAAACTTTGACTGTCGAAGTAATAAAATACCTTTGTAGCGATCCCTTTGAATCTGAATGCCAAGACACGAGTGAAGCTCTCTAAGATCCACCATATCAAATGCCGAAGATAACAACTGCTTAATTTGGTGTAGAAATCCAAAATCATTGGAAACAAGGATTGTATCATCCACATAAAGGGCAAGGATTACAAAACTACCATTTTGGTGTTTGGTAAATAAGTTGGGATCAGAAGAGCAAGAGAGAAAGCCATGGGAGGTAAGAAAAAGATCAAACTTGATGTACCAGGCTCGTGAAGCTTGTTTAAGACCATATAAAGCCCTATGAAGACGAGCAACAAGATCTTCCTTACCTGCAATAACAAATCCTTCTGGCTGCTCCATGTAAATTTCTTCATTCAAATCTCCATTCAAGAAAGCTGTGCGCACGTCCATCTAATGAATTTCTAAGTCAAATTGAGTAGCAACTGCCAATAAAACCCGAATACTAGTAATGCAAACAACTGTTGAAAAGGTTTCATGATAATCAACGCCAGCAACTTGAGAATAACCTTTGGCAACTAAAAGTGCCTTGAATTTGTCAAAGGATCCATCTGCTTTAAATTTTGTCTTATATACCCACTTACACTTAATGGCAGTACGGCTAGGAGGCAGCTCAGTGAGTATCCATGTACCTTTAGAGATAAGAGAATGATACTCTCCTTCCATAGCCTCTTGCCATTGAGAGATAAGAGAATGGTACTCTCCTTCCATAGCCTCTTGCCATTGATCCTTTTGTGGAGAACATATAGCATCACTGTACGTGGCAGGATCTTCAGAAGTAGAGAAAACATTATCATCAAAATCTTCATCATAAACATGACAAGAACCATGCTCAAAATCAATAGGCAGATCAATAAAAATGTCAACATCATCAATGACAGTAGTCGGAATCAATGGTTGTGAAGAGGAATGTTGCTCTTTAGATTGTTGTGAAGAGGAAAGTTGCTCTATAGAAGAAGATTCATCATCACACAAGAATGGAAAAGCTTGAAGCAAAGATTTAGTATCATCAGAATCATCCATGGACCATGTATCGCCCATAAGCTGTTCATTGAAAATAGCATCACGATTCACAAGCACTTTCTTGGAGGATGGGTCATAGAATTTGTAGCCTTTGGAAGTGTCAGAATACCCAATAAAAATAACTTTAAGCCTAGGAGCATCAAGCTTTGCTCGTGTTTCTTTAGGAACATGAATATAAGCAATACATCCAAAGGTTCGAAAATGAGATACAGAAGGAATTTCACCTGTCCATGCTGTGATGGGTATCTTACCAGAAGGAGCAGTATTAGGAAGATGATTCTGAACAAAGACTACTATCAAGAGAGCTTCACTGCAGAAAACACGAGATAACCTAGACTGAATCAGCATACATCGTATAGCATTGATAATAGTGCGATTCTTACATTCAGCAACACCGTTCTGTTGAGGTGAATATGGAATAGTATGTTCATGAAATACCATGGTCCGTACAATAACTCTCAAACTCACGAGACACATATTCTCCACCATTATCGCTGCGAAGTTTCTTGAGCAACAACCAGTTTGAAGTTCGGCAGCCTTGTGAAATTGCTTAAAAATAGATAACGCCTCAGATTTTGGTCGAAGCAAGAAAACAACTGTATACCGTGAGTAATCATCAATAAACGTAATGAAATAACGATGTTGTGTTCTCAATGGAGGCAAAGGTCCACAAATGTCAGTATGAACAAGATCCAACAAATCATGAGAATGAACTGAATTCGAGAGAGGAAAGGGTTTACGATTGTGTTTGCCAAGAGCACAAAACTCACAGATTCCCATATGAGGATGAGCTTTAAGATCCATGCCACGTACAAGACCTTGATGATGAAGATCAAGAAGCTTTGAGAAATCAGCATGAACAAAGCAATGATGCCATATCTTGCAATCATGATCACCTGAAGCAGTGACAACATTTGCTACAGCATCATTAAGAGAGAACTCAAACAAATTACCATTACGAGAAGCAGTTGCAATAATCTGTCCATCTTTCTCAATGACAACATTTGCTACATCATCATTAAGACCGAGCTCAAACAAATTACCATTACGAGAAGAAGTTGCAATAATATGTCCATCTTTCTCAATGCGGCATTTGGTGTGGTCGAATCCAACAAACAAACCAAGATCAACAAGTCTTGCAACTGAAAGAAGATTATGTTAAAGTTTTGGGACATGTAAAACCCCTCGTAAAACTCGAGTTGAAGAAGATAAGGTGCCAAGATATAAATCTCCAATGCCCTTAACTTGACAAGTTGTATCATCAGCAAGATAAACAACACGCTTAACAGGTAAAGAATGATAGTTATGTAGCCACTTAGATTCATATGTCATATTTCCTATAGCACCAAAATCAATAATGAAAAGTGAACCATCACGTACATGAAGTATTCTGTCTGGGGGAACTGAACATAAAACACAACTTGTTTCAGGCACAACATTATCATGATGCTCGACTACATATGCTTGATTTCGATCTACATCAAATCGACGCTTAAAGCACATGGAAGAGGGATGATCAGATTTTCCACAATAATCACAAGAATTGCTTTCCGAGCATGGAAAATTTTCCCGGTTTCAGTTTTCAGAGTGACCACCAGCTTAGTCTCGTGCTCGGACATTCGTGGGCGAGGCCCTGAGTGAGAAACCCTGCCCTGCACATGAGGGGGCTGCTTTCGCTATCAGCTATCGGGAGTCCGCCGGTGCGCGGAGGGGGCAGAGGGATCTCACAGTTGGTATCAGAGCACTGTTGTAAAATTTACGTAACAATAGCATAAATTGCTTAAAATTTTGAGAAATAATGTTTTTTGCTTGCTAGTATTATGTTGAGTAAACTTTAAAAAATTAAAAACTTATAAATTGAATTGGAAATTATAGATGGAAGCTCCATACTTATCCGATATTTTCGACCTCAACCAGTCTCAAGATATGACTGCGTTCGCCTTCGAGCATCTCATCTCTTCCGCTTCAACTCGAACAAGCCGAGCAAGACTCGCAAGCCATTTCGAGGAATTATATTTTCCTGACCCAGTGGAGAGATGACAGCATAAGTGGTTTGCAGGGCAGTATGTCCACGCCTCTTGTGACCGGCGTGAAATGTTAAGGCAGAACCTCTCATTAGCAATGATTCTGTCAAAGCTGAAAATGGTGCATAGTGTCATTCTATATCATTCAATGCCTCGAAATTTCAGACTTTCATGCCAAGTCTACAGACTCCTTAGTTGCTTTATTCCTAAATGGAAGATAATAGCTCCCTTGTCAGTAAGTGGACGTTTGTATCAAGGCATGGCTATGGCCCAGTACCGTCGTCATATGCGTCTCTCGAGGAGATTTAGAATTCTCGAGCCAAGCTGCTCTATGTACATATTGCAACTTATATATAAATAAAGAAATGTTTTTTGGAGAAAAATTCCCTGTTGTATAAGTGATTGTTTATGGACGATCTGATAAAGAAAAATTTATTATCGGACATATGTCATAGATCTCCAATAAGATCATTGTCTTGTTTAAGAAATTGTTTTTCGAACCTCTTAAGTATTAGGATCTCATGACGATATCAATATAAAAATTTAATAATATATAATTTTTTACAGAATCATAACACGAGGAAACCGTGGCCGTTAGCCAGACCCTCTCTCTGAAGATAACGAGCTTGGCCCTGATGTTCGTAAGGCTCTTCATAGGACTCAGCCAAGACCCTTCAAAGGAGAAGGGGAGAACCTAGGCGAGGCTGTGGAGAAATGGGTGGAAGCCATGGAAGAATATTTTGATGTCACATGTTACAATGAGCTGAGCAAAATGGCTCTTCCCAAGCTGAAAATAGTGGAAATAGCATGTGTAGCATGGAAGAACCACTGTGACACCAACCGTCTGGACAGAAATACTCAGTCCTGTTGAGATATTGAGCTCATCTAGTGAGGCGGTGGACACTGATGACCCGCCTGGGGGATAGGCCCCACACTTACACCACATGCATGGTTGGGGAGATCTTGGGTGATATGCGGCCAGTGGGATGACAGGACTGGCATAGTTATAGCGCCAGCTCATTTAGTCGGGTTCACACTATAGAGAACCCATGTATGTATTGGTTGAGTACCTTTCATATTATGTGTACTCTTATTGTGTATATGGTGTGTTGAGTGTTGAGTGAAGAAGAAGAAGATTTTCAGCCTCTCACCTTGTGTGTTCTCTATTAGGTTTTATGAGTATGTGTGTGTGTGCTTGCAAGAGCTCAAGCTCTCTTCCCCCCTGCATCTTTTCATGGTATCAGAGCCTGGTTCGTGCTAAGGGCTGAGCTGCAAGCAAGAGAACCACAGGAAGCGGTACAAGGGTAAGAGCTGCAACTACTCTTCCCTATTTGTGTTGGTGACTACACCCTTGTCGGGAGCTCTACGGGAGGCACCGGCAACGATCTTTGATTGAGGAGCTTTCTTCGCGAGAGTAAAGCTATAGGTCAACTATATTGTTCTATCGGACTGAATTTTTGTGGCGAAAATGCGTTTCGGGCGCGTCTGGACCTTCGTTTTTCAGAAAGCAGGCGATTTCGAGCACTGCGGGTAAGTCATCCATTCTCTGCAGAACTCTGTTTTAAGAATTGTAGGAAGACAGATTGACTGTGCAGACACTGTGGGTGCTGCAAAGAGGTCTACAGTTGCCATTGGGTGTATGTATGCACATTGAGGTCATTGGTTGTGACATTTGAGAGTACTACAGTTCCGTTTTGTAGAAATATAGCAGTTTGTGCAGGACAAACCAGAGTGCTGTTTCTGGTTAAATTGTGTGTTTGGCAAGATGTCAAATGATGGGATAACCCAAATTGTGGGCGAGAAGCTAGATAAAAATAACTTCCATGCTTGGAGGTTCAGGTTGATGAATTTCCTGATGGAAAGGGCTATTGGGACTACATAGGTGAGCATGAAGAGGCACCAGAGATACCGGACATAAATCCGACTGCTGCAGATGTGAAAGAGTTTAAAGATTGGAACCAAGGAGCCAGGAAAGTCATGTATTGGCTATCCATTAGTATACAGAACACCATGATTGGGCACATTCAGGATACCAAGTCCCCCAAGGAGGCATGGGACACCTAAATCCGACTGCTGTGCAGATGTGAAAGAGTTTAAAGATTGGAACCAAGGAGCCAGGAAAGTCATGTATTGGCTATCCATTAGTATACAGGACACCATGATTGGGCACATTCAGGATGCCAAGTCCCCCAAGGAGGCATGGGAAACCTTGGTTAAACTCTATGAAACAAATACCAAGGCACGCAAGATACAGTTGAAGAACGAACTTCATACTGTGGAGAAAAAGAGCATGTCTGTGAATGACTACGCGTTGAAGATAAAGGGTATTGTGGAATCCCTTGTATCTATTGGTGTGTCAATAGATGATGATGATAAGGTGGAGGTCTGTCTACGTGGTCTCGGGCCACAATACAAGGCATTCAAGACGTCTATTTAGACTCGGGAAAACATTCCCAACTTTACAGATTTGGTGTCTATGCTGATTATCGAAGAGAAGAGTTTGGGTGAAGACCAACAGTATTCACAAAGCAAAAACAGTTCAGAGCAACAGGCCTTCTACACAAGTTCGGGAAGAGGACGAGGTAGAGGAGGCCATGGATGCGGTGGCCGAACAGGTAATCAGAATTATGGACAGTAGCAGCAGCAACAACAACAGTCCTAGAATACACAACAACAACAACAACAACATGCAGGTGGAAGAGGCAAATTCAGAGGCAGGGGGAGTCAAAGAGGCCGTGGAAATTGGCAAAGGCAGTATAATGATGCACGTGAATGCTATTATTGTGGTAAGCCTGGACATGTGCAGGCAGAATGTTATAAGAAGCAAGCTGACATGCAAAATGGGAAAGTGCAGCAAAACAACTATGCATCCTCAAGCAAAAATAATGAGGATAATGAAAGGTTGTTTGTTATGCAGCATGTCGTGAATGCCATGTCTAAAAATGTTGATGCAGCACAAAAAGATAATGTATGGTATGTGGATTGAGGTGCTTCAAACCACATGACAAGTCATGGGGAGTGGTTCAAGGAGATAAAAAACCCAGAAAGACCAGGTTTTGTGGAAACAGGGGATGACACTGCTCATCCAATTGCCCATGTTGGAGATGTGCCATTGTCTATGCAGGATGGCAAAGTGAAATACCTTACAGATGTACTTCATGTACCGAACATAACAAAAAATCTAGTTTGAGTTGGCCAAATGATTGAGCAGGGTTTACAGGTTTGGTTTAACCCTGATGGTTGTTATGTTGAAGACTTTAAAGACAAGTGCAGGTTGGTTGCAAAAGACAACAGAGTGGGCAGAATGTTTACGTTGAATGTAGACATGCCTGAAGTGAGTGCTGCGATGTTTGCAAATGGTTCAGGGATTGTTGCAGACACAGACATTTGGCATAAAAGAATTGGACATGTGAATGTGCAGCGAATGAAGTCTATGCAGACCAAAGGAATTGTGACAGGGCTGCCAAAATTTAAAGTGGAAGGTATGCAGAGAATATGTGAAGCATGCCAATTTGGAAAGCAAACAAAGCATGCATTTCCACGTAACAGATATGTGAGCAGAAATGCACTAGATGTTGTGCATTCAGATGTATGGGGTCCTACGAAGACCATGTCTATGGGAGGCTGCAGGTATTATGTGACATTCATTGATGACCACACAAGGAAAGTGTGGGTATATTTCATGAAAGAGAAGAGTGAGGTGTTCACTCACTTTCAGAATTTCACAGTTTTGGTCAAAAAGCAAACAGGAAAATATGTAAAGTGCCTAAGGTCAGATGGAGGGGGAGAGTACTTCTCCAATGAGTTCTCTGAATTTTTGAAGAAGAATGGTATTCGGAGACAGTTTACATGCAGATACACTCCGTAGCAAAATGGAGTTGCTGAGCAGAAAAACAGGCACATTGCTGAGATTGCGCGAGCATTGATGGAAGAGAAAAATATGCCGCATAGCTATTGGGCTGAGGCTATTTCTACAGCAGTATACATCATGAACAGGACTCCAATTGCAGCCATACATGATGTACTCCAGAGGAGAGGTTTACTAGCAGAAAACCAGATTTGTCTCATCTGAAAGTCTTTGGATGCATTGCATATGTGCATGTGCCAGATGAGCTGAGAACTAAGCTGGATCCGAAAGCTGAAAAATGTGTGTTTATTGGATATTCCCTTGAGCAAAAGGGATACAGGTGTTATAACCCTACTACACGTGAGTTGAGGGTAAGCAGGGATGTTGTCTTTGATGAGATGAGCAGCTGGTATGCTGCTGAAAAAGAAGCTATTGGGGCTAATGTGAGTGGAAGTGTGGTTGCACAGAATGCAGGTCAACAATCACAGTCTTTGAGTGAACCAGGAGAGTCCTCATCTAGTGTGTCTGTTGATAGACTATGGAGTGGAAGGCTGCATCATAATACCAGTCTTATGCAAATGTGATTAGTACATCACGTAAAGGAAAAGAGAAGGTGGTCAAGCCCCTTGGTATACCTGACATTTCTGCAGGGCATTCTCATGTTGATGGAGAGTCTAGTGGCTCAGATATGAGCCTTGATGAGGAGCTTGGGATCCCAGCTATGAGAACACCTCGTGTAAAGAAGGCTATGGAAGCCATGAATGAAAAGCTGCGAAGATCTCGGAGAGTGAAAAATCCTGTGCAGAGATTTATGTGGCACATCACTATGCATATATGGCAAAGGTTGTGCAGGTTGTTGAGCCCACATGCATTGATGAGGCTATTGGAAATGTGTGTTAGGAGAAAGCTATGGATGAGGAGATGGATGCACTATATGGAAATGAGACTTGGGATTTAGTGCAATTGCCTGAAGGCAAGAAAGCCATTGGATGCAAGTGGGTGTACAAAGTAAAACATAACAGTGATGGAAGCATAAACAGGTACAAGGCTAGATTGGTAGCCAAAGGATATGCACAGACATATGGCATTGATTATGAGGAAACTTTCAGCTCAGTTGCCAAGATGAAAACAATGAGAGTTGTGATAGCAGTGGCTGCGTCAAAGCAATTGTCTTTACATCAGATGGATGTAAAGAATGCATTCTTGCATGGGGATTTGCAAGAAGTGGTGTACATGTTGCAGCCATCTGGTTATGAGGATGTGGGTCACCCTGAGCATGTTTGCAGGTTGAAGAAAGCCTTGTATGGCTTAAAACAAGCACCAAGAGCATGGTCTGACAAGATTTCTGAATATCTTGTCACTATTGGCTTTCATGTAGCCAATGCAGATTTCTCGCTGTATGTGAGACATGGTGATAGAGGGGTTGTGCTTGTTGTCATCTATGTAGATGACTTGATCATTACGGGGGACCATGATGCAAAGATCTTTGATGTAAAGATCTTGCTTAGACAGAAGTTTGAGATGAAGGATCTAGGGGAGTTCAGATATTTCTTGGACATTGAGGTAATTAGGTCACCACATGGTATTAGATTACTGCAGAGACAGTATGGCTTGGACATGTTTTCCAAGTATGGTATGACAGGCTGTAAGCCTATTTTCGTGCCATTGGATTAGAATGGCAAGTTGAGTAGTGCAGATTCAAGAGAGATCTTGGAGGATCCTACTATGTATAGGCGCATAGTAGGAAGTTTGATCCTCATGACGATCACCAGACCAGATTTGAGCTATGCTGTTGGGTTGGTGAGTCAGTTTATGCAGGTTCCACGAAAATTGCATTTGGATGCAGTGAGATGCATACTGAGGTATGTGAGGTCTACTTTGCATTGTGGACTATTCTATGAGACTGGGATAGAGATATATTCCATTGTCTGTTTGGAGGTCTCCATTGATTTTTGTAATCCTGAGTTGGAGGATACCAATTTTGATTTCCTCTCTGTTGGACTTATGGAGCAACTTGCACCACTGCTGCCTGAGTCTCCTGTCTTTGCTTCTGAATCCGATCTAGAACTAGACCTCTATACTGTGGATTATACCAAGTTTGATGTTAGATGACCATCCCTCTCACAAATATGATAGTGAGGTTTATCAGATGATGAAATCCCCATTTCTTTTATCTTTTGGGGTACTAACTTATCCAATTCCTGAGTCCCTTTGTCTTGCTTCTTTCTCTTTGTCTTGCTCTTTTCCTCCTCTTTTTTCTTCTTCTTGTCTTTCTTCCTCTTTGTCTTTTTATTCTTCTTTTTAGATTTCTTTTTCTTTGATTTGCTCTTTTCATCATCAGAGCTATCTGAATCTGAATCAGACCAATCCGCTAGCCTGCTAAGCTGCTTCAAATTCAGCAACATGACACAATCGGGGTCCTTCTTTTTTGGCCCCTTGAACTTTTTGAACTTGACTTTGAGATCAGCGCCCTCGATGAGCCATTCCGAGTGCTGTTGGAACTACCTTAGGTTTAGGCTTTCTTTTTACCAGAAGAGGATCAAACTGTAACCGCTTTCTTGAAATCAATGGTCGTACTGCAGGGACACCCACCAATTGAGCAACACCCCTTGCCCAGTCCTCCGGTGTTCTTGCAGACTGTCCTCCTAACTGACTTGAATCATTATCCTCCTAACTGACTTGAATCATTATCCTCTGAATAATTTTCTTACTGTCCACCTCTGGATCGTGATCTTGTGAAATAAACCCTAGAAGCCCTTTTGCTTTCTTCACTCATGCATTCCATGCATCACCCCAAGCTTCAAGAATGCCTTGATAAAAACAAATACTCAACCTGCAGGATCGCTAGTGTATATTCCTGACTCAAATCAGACTTTCACTAAACCTAATTCGGATACATGGAAGTAAGACTAAAATCAGAAATATACATGTGGATGACAGAATTGACTCCGAATGCCATTACAGAACGCAGACGAAACTCCTTAATTCATCATATCCAAAACACAATAGTGTGGCTGATTAAAAGCCTGAATTAGTTAATAAGTAGTTATAACCGCATTCCTTCATCGGAATGTCCCAAGACATAATGAAAGTCTGACTAAGGTATTTTGCAAAAAGACTTACAAAAAGGAATTGCTAAACTTAAAAACTATAACAAAGTAAAGTAATCTATGGTACTGTAAGTAGAGCCCTAACAAGAGGATTAAGGAGAACCCTTATTTTATTATAAAGATTCTATATGCATCTATTTATGGATAAAATCTATTTCTGATGAAAGTCACACTTTTATCATCATCATAAAAATCATTTATGTTGAAAATTGCTCTTTTATCATGAAAGAGTTTCTTTTATGCATATAAATCATTTATGATGAAAATCACTCTTTTAATTAATATAAAAGAATTTCTTTTATGCATAAAAATCATTTATAATCAAACTCACACTTTTGATATAAAAAAAATATCTTTTATGCATATGTTTATGCATAAAAATAATTTATGATGAAAATCACACTTTTAATATAAAAAATTTATTCTTTTATGCATACTTTTATGCATAGAAATCAATAATGATAAAGTAACACTTTTATAATAATAAAAATATTCTTTTATACATACTTTTATGCATGAAAATCAAATATGATAAAAGTAACACTTTTATAATTTAAAAAAAATCTTTTATGCATAAATTTATGCATGAAAATCAATTATGATAAAAGTAACACTTTTATAATTAAAAAAAATCTTTTATGCATACTTTTATGCATAGAATTCAATAATGATAAAAGTAACACTTTTATAATAAAAAAATATTCTTTTATGCATAAAAATCCATTTTGATGAAGGTAACACTTTCATAATAAAAGAAAATTATTCCTTTATGCATAAAAATCTATTTTGATGAAAGTAACACTTTCATAATAAAAGAAAATTATTTCTTTATGCATAAAAATCTATTTTGATGAAAGTAACACTTTCATAATAAAAGAAAATTATTCCTTTATGCATAAAATTTATTTTGATGAAAGTAACACTTTCATAATAAAAAGATTATTCTTTTATGTATAAAAATAATAATAATCAATATGCATCTTCTATGCATGAAAATGACACTTTTAGAGTATGAAATTGATAGGAATTACTCTTTTAGCATAATAAAAGATAATACTTATTTCCAAAAATTTTGCCATAACCTCCTTTGTATGGCTGACCATTTTTCAAAAAATTAAAAAATTAACTCTAATTTCCTACTTAATTTTGTCTTAAAAATTAACTCTAATTGTGATAATAATCAATATGCATCTTCTATGCATGAAAATGACACTTTTAGAGTATAGAAATGATAGGGAATACTCTTTTAGCATAATAAAAGATAATATTTATTTCCAAAATTTTTTGCCATAACCTCCTTTGTATGGCTGACCATTTTTCAAATTTTCATACTTAATTTGTCTTAAAAATTAACTCTAATTGATTTAAAGTAATCTAGACTAATCAAAATTCACTTATAAAAAAGAAAACATTATAAAAAGTTTAATTCCAACAATTATCACTTAACTAGGATAAAGAAGGGTTGATCCTAAGAAGAGAGAGGGGAAAAGCCTTTCGATCAAGGCATAGTGTCCATTTATTCGTCCATTTATTCACTTCAAACAATCATAAAAATTAAGAAAGCATAAAAATCAATAAGAAAATTACAAGATCTCTACTTACATAATTTCTTGGAGCTTTCCTTTTGCTTTGATGGTTTGAGGGTTCTACTCTTGTTTGTAACAAGAGTGGCCAGCAATCTTTGGAAGAGGGAAATGTCAAAAACTAGTGAATTATTAATAAATTCACAGTTCTTGGCTTGGGAGGAGTAGAGTAACAGTGCATAAACACTATTATTTTTCAACAAAGGGGGAGGCTTATATTTAAAGGAAAAATTGAGCTCCTAACCAAACAAACTGATTCTCGAATTTTCCAAATTAGTTTGGTCAATTTTTGACCATTTTTAGGTCAGTTGAGCTAACTTTTTGGAACTAGACTTGAATTAGGAGAGAGAAGAGATGAAATATCTCAATTTTTGAAGATTTAAAACTCAATTGCACATGTGAAGTAAGTGCCTCATTCATGAGGGGGGAATCCCCATTGTGAGGTGTCAAAAGTTCTTTTTTTTAGCTTTTCCTTTGGTCCTTAGTCCACTCTTCATCTTATGTGAGTATTTACTCATTTTTGGGGGTGATTTTCTTTATTTATTCTATTTATCTTATTCATACATTTGGATGAATTTGATTGGCCCTTTAAAACCTTAATTTAAAAATTTTTAAAAATTTTGACCCCTAGGGCCTCTTGAATAAATTATACTTAATTTCTAATGCACCTTCTAAAAATCTTTTTGAACTTCTATTTTGGGGGGAACTTATTTTAATAAGGAGAGATATTTTTCCATCCAAAAATATTCAAAATTTAAATATTCTCTCTCTAGAATATTTTCTCTCTCTAGGCTAAAACAGGTAGAAACAAGATCTTTTATATTTCTGAAGAGGGAATTGATTACAAGGGAAGATGCTGAACATCTTGAGAGGTTGGGGAGGAATCTTACATTCTCTCCCACTTGAAAAACGTGAGATGTCCTCATCTCGCAAATTGGGGGTAATCTCGCAATAGATCGGTTTCATTCTCCCAGGTGGTATCTTCAAAAGGATAGAACTTCCATTTTACCAATAATTCTGAGAATTTTATTCCTGAGAATCTTCTCTCGAACATCAAGAATTTCTTCAAGTTGGAGTTCCATCTGCCCTTGGGTTGAAGAAGTTAGGATTTCATCATCAAGCACATGATTTAGGCTTGGCACATATTTGTTTAGAAGGCTTACATGAAATACATTATGAACTTTGAGATGAGGAGGCAGAAGAAGCTCGTAGGCTAAGTCACCTACTTTCTTTGTAAATCAGATATGGTCCACAATATCTGGGGGATAACTTCTTGTACTTCCCAAGAGATAAAGAACTTCTTTTGGGCCGTACTCGAATGAAGACCATATCTGCTTCTTTGAATTCTCTATCTATCCTCTTCTTATCTGCATATTGCTTTTGTCTATCTTGGGAAGCTTTTCTATCTTTACAAATTGACTGCATCTGCTGCTCCATGTCGTCAAGCATCTGTCTAGACATCTCGACCCTAATCAATGGGTCAGACCAATTTAATGGAGTTAAGCAATCTTGTCCATACAGAGCTTTAAAAGGACTCATCCCGATACTTCAATGATAAGAAGCATTGTAGGCCAACTCAACTAGGTGCAAATAGCTTAGCCACTTCTTGGGTTCCCTACCACACCATGACCGAAGTATATCTTTGATTACTTGGTTTACCCTTTCAGTTTGACCACATCAGTCTCAGGGTGATAAGCTGTGCTGAGATCCAAAAAAGTTCCCACTGCTTCGAAAAAGGTAGTCGAGAACCTTGAAGTAAACTTGGGATCTCGATCACTTACTATTCTCTTGGTGGGTAAGCCATGCAATCTGAAGATTTCTTTGAGGAACACTCTGGCCACATCCACTGCAGTGTAGGTTTCTTTTACTGGGACTAGATGGGCAACTTTAGTTAGTCTGTCAACTACCACGAAAATGGAGTTGTAACCTGATTGCACTGAAGGTAATTCAGTAATAAAGTCCATACTGATACATTCCCACTTCATCTGGGGGATGTCCAATGGATGTAACTTCCCAGGCATTTTTACTCTTTCAGCTTTGACTTTCTGGCATGTCAGACATTGACGTACATGATTCGGTACATCCTTTTTCAGACCAGGCCAAAAGAAGCTTTTCTTTACAGACATGTAGGTTTTGATGAAACCTGGATGTCTTGCTATAAGGTTGTCATGGGCTTCATTCAGAATTTGATCCTTGGTTCCCTCATCATTGGGAATGCATAGCCTACGATTATAATACATAATGCCATCATCCAGGCTATACCCTTGAGCTCTGTTCAACTCCTAGAGTTTTGCTTTCCTACATAAGTAGGGTAGCAATAGGGCCAAAGAATCTATCCTGCATGATCTTCTCTCTTGCGTCAATAATTAAAGGATTTGATATCACAGTAATTGCAAGCAAGGAGGCTTTTCTACTGAGGGCATCTACTACCACATTTTCTTTGCCTGGGCAAGAGGAAGAGGAAGAGTTCCTTGGCGGAATGAATGGGGGAATAATTGGAATGAGTATGATAATCAAAATCAGGCTCCACACCAACAGCCTAGTCAAGAAGAGAATCCTGCTCCACAGGTTAACCTTGTGTTAACAGAAATTCAGCATGTGGTGAGTCTGCCATTGAATATCCCAAAGAGTGAAGGAAGGAAGTGTTTACAAGAGAAATCAGTGTCAGCAATGCAAATGGCATGTGACTGTTCCAATTGCGTAGAGAAAGAAGATAATGTTGACGTGATGGGAGTAACCAGATCTCAGAAGTTGAAGTCTCGTGATGGGAGTAACCAAATCTCAGAAGTTGAAGTCTCCATTGGATTGGGAGGAACAAAAGGATGTCCGAGAGCAGTTCATCAGAACAGTTGAAGAAGATACAGAAGAAGAAACAAGAAGCTTGGGAAGATGAAAAGAAGAAGGATGAGGTTGGTTCAATTTCACTCTTTGAAGAATTACTGCATACTCCTTTAAATATCACTTTGGATCAATTGCTCAACATAGTGCCAATATTTAAAGACAAAGTGATAACTGCAAGGAAGAGGCCAGAAGCATTAGAGGTAGAAGTATGCAACATGTCACCTAGAGATGTGGACTGGAGAGTTCCTACCATAAATCTGAAGTTTTAGGGGAAGGGCTTTACTAAGGTTTTATTAGATGGAGGCTCCGGAGTGAACATCTTACCTAAAGGGGAGTTTCTAAAATTGAAGCAGATGGAGTTGCAACCAGCTTCTTTCCAAGTGCGGAAAGGCAGATCAGAGGAAGGTCCGACCTATCGGGATGTTATGACACCAAGAGGTACTGATTTCTGGTTAACACCATATTAGTGAATTTGGGAATTTCTCAATTTCCATTTTTGAATACTTAAAAAAGGGGACATGGATAACATGTTTGTAAGTTTCTCAAAACCCTATCATATAACCTACCGTTGGAAAGCGCTTGAAAAATGGAATCTAAAGAGCTATAAAGCGCTCATTTTGGATTAGTGGTGTTCAAGTTATGGTTAATCCAAACTTTTGACCACGTGTCCCAAACTTGTGGGAAATTCCCATATTCCCCAATATGGTGTTGGTTTGTCATTCAAAGTAAATTTTGTGGTCTTAAAATTGGAAGACACACGAGGAGCTTACCCAATGTTATTGGGGAGACCTTGGTTCCACACAGCAAAACTTAAGCAAGACTAAGAGAAGGATGAAATTGCTCTTAAGAAAGGCTACAAAACAGAGAAGGTTAGCATGACTGATAAAGCAGTTTTACCAAAGGAAATTAAGCCTCTATATGCTCAAGCAATCAAGTTGGCATCGAAAGTCACAGATGATGAGGAAGAGGATTATCTTAAAGCAAATCCGATAGTAGTGCCTGTTTTTGAAGTGGACATCATTGACATTATGGACACGTACTGGTTCACAGGGAAATCTAATCTTCAGTGTGCTCAAGTGGAGTTGGAAGGTCCAAAAGGGTCCGACCTGAAGGAAATCTCAAGGGATGAAACAACTTCTCAGATTTTGGATGTTCAGAGCAAGGACTCCGAAAAAGGATGCTGGAGAAGCTATTAAGCAGGCAGAGGCGTTGTATTAACATACTCTGGGAAAGAGTTCTAGAGTAAAAGAAGATGAATTGCAAGATTTAGATCTGGGTACAGTGGACAATCCAAGGATTGTCAAGGTTAGTGTGCACCTGGATTTTGATTTTAAGGAGCAGTTTGACTACCTGAAATCTAACAGCAGATTTGTCACACAACAGGTGCAGGTAACACCAGACTATGTAGCAGCAGCATTTCATTTACCTTATACAAAGGATTCTAGTGTCCTAAAAGTGACCGACCAGATGATGAGGGTGGAGTTTGGTTCTCCCGAAGGTACAAAGGGGTATTTCATGGTTGGGAATGCATCTCCACAGAGGCAAGTGCAATGTACCTAGTTTTTATCCAAGGTGTGCCTGTTGGTGAAAAGTTTGTATATGAGTAAGGAATCTTATGCAGTGCTGCACAGTGCAGAAAAAGGATTGAGTATTGATTGGGGTTCTTTTCTTCATGAGAAATTGCAGTTCTATGCAGGGCTTCGGGATAAAAGAAGGCAAGTTTCGGTGGACCGTTTAGCCCCATACATGGCCGTGTTATTTACATATAGGGATTGGCTTCGTTCCAATCCTACTCATGCAGAGCCGAAGGCGACGAGGAATGAGCCTGTGGATGGTGGAAACCTCAATAGAAAGCTGCAATACATGGCAGGGTCAAGCCTGAAGGCAACTGATGAAGCGGATCTGCTTGCTGCCGGATATTTAGAGCAGGAGGTGTTAGAGGTAGTGGCTAAAAAGAAGCCTTCTTTAGTGGTGTTTGATGGAGATAAAGCAGTGGGTAGCAAGCCTGAATCGGCTATCGTTGGCGGACATAAGTTAAAGATGCCAAAATGAAAGGGCGCTGGCGGATTGGCACTACAAGCTTTAGGGAGTTCTATACCATCTACTCCTGTAGCACTAGCAGTTCACATGATCATATCCACAGGGTTGGATGTAGCCATGAGACCTGAAGAGGTCATCACCAAGTTATACTCAGTACAGCATTATATCAGGCAGCAAGCTAAGCAGGGAGAGAGACAAAAGGTTGCTATGGAGGCTTTGGAAAAGCAGGTAGCTGACAATGAAGCAACAGGATTGGATGACATGCGCAAGGAAATAGAGGACTTGAAGGAGCAGAATGTTGAGCTCAGGAAGCAACATAAGGAGGAGTTGTTGGGTGTGTGGAATTCCACAGCATTGTTCAGACAGTGGACAGAGGTGTTTAAGCAAGAATGCAGGTCTGAGTGGACTCAGACAATGGACAAAGTGGCAGCAGTTCAAGCAGAGAATGAGTTTTTACAGTCTCGGATTGTTGCATTATCAGAGTTAGAAGGGGAAATCTTGGAAGAGAATCAGGTTCAAGTTGAAGTGATTAATAAAGCAGTGACAAAGCATGCATTAGAATTGTGGGAAGGTTTGCTATTGAAAATGGAGGAATGGATTTCAAAGCCTTATCTCAGGAGGTGAAGGCTATGTTTACTTCTCAAGTGGATGAGGAATATGTCATGCGGATTAAAGAGCTTGAGGCAGAGAATATGAAGCTGTCTAATCAATTGTTACAGCAGACATTGCAGGAGGTTAAGGATGCAGTTCCAGTGGAATCTGGTGTGTTTGCAGTGGATATGCAGATAGGAGGACAAGAGGCATTGTCGCCTATGGTTGCAGCAGCAGGAGAGGTGATATGGCTAAGCATCAAAATTTGATGGTTAGTACATACGTCAAGACCTTTGGCTGATGATGCAAAGATTTTGAGAAATAAATACAGCAACAGAGGATGAAGGGGATGGAGCATTTTAGGAGGGGGATGGTGGTTTTTCTACTTAATCGTATGTTCGGTACCTTGGATTTTGCTCCAGACACTACCATTTGCTATCAAGTAGGAAGCTGCTATCCTAAATCAATAGAGAATTTTTGGTCAGATCAAGGGATTATGGGAAACGGGTCCGCCTGGTTAGGCTCAGGCCACCGGGCTGTACCAGTGTTAGGGCTCTACTTATAGTACCATAGATTCCTTTACTTTGTTTTAGTTTATGAAGTTCCAGGACACCTAAGGAGGATCCTGGAGGGTTTTGACAAGGCGATGCATGGGCTTGCGGTGCTTAGGACACCCATGCGTATGTCGAGGAAGATATATATATTTATGGTGAGTGACGAAGTTATTATTGTAATCTCTTACTGGATCTCGTTGCTGACCAGTTGGTCCCAACGGAGAGTCCAGAGTGGTACTATTTTTGTGAAACAAGGAAATGAATGGAAATTTTGAATTATGAAATCTGTGACCATATTATTTTGTGAATGGATTATTTTTATATTAAAGTTTTAAAGAGGAGTGTGTGCGTATGTGTTTTCTAAAGCTAAAGTTAAGAAAGGCATTTCAATTATGGGTGGGTGAGTACTTATTTGGTTTCACCAATTCCAGTGGTAGGGTGGTGGCTAACCCATGGGCCGAATGGGGTAGGCTAGAGTCAGTGGAGTTTTAATAATCAAATTGAAAAATCTTAGGATTACGCTAGGATTCGAGTAGCTAGTTAATTCCCTGATAAATTTCTCAATTGAGTGGATCAACGGTTGTGCCTGATCTGGATCAGGAAAAAAGCGTTGAAATTACTCAGATGATCAAATTATATCAGTGATGATAGTTTCCTTCTATCTGGTTTATTCAGGTGAAGGATAGTTTAGAATTGATCTCGTTAGAAAAAAACGTTATTTTCAAAAAGGTGGAATCGTCCCCGCTTTCCAAGCATGGAAAATTTTCCTAGTTTCAGTTTTCGGAGTGACCACCAGCTTAGTCTCGTGCCCGAACATTCGTGGGCGAGGCCTCGAGTGAGAAACCCTACCCCGCACGTGAGGGGGCTGCTTCCGCTGCTGTTAGCTATCGGAGTCTAGTGCGTGGACAGGGCAGAGGGATCTCACACATGGACTCATCCGCTAAGGACCAACAAGGTCAATCAACCAGATCCATGCCCGGTTTCAGAAAATAACTCTTACTCCTTGTTCTAATATCTTCCCTGATGCACGTGTGGGTATCTTTGGCAACCCAGAGCCCAAGCATCGTATGGTCAGCACCCTCTAGGATCCTTCGCAGGTGACCTAGCGCTTCACTCATAGGCTGCTTCCTTGGTCCCTCATCCACCGTACCCAAAGCTCACTATTTAAATCGAACTAAGGCTGGTCACTCAAGACCTTGGCCGACCTTGCTACGCGAGACGTACTCCGTTGACTCTCCGCTGTCAGCTGTTGCAACTTTATCAGTTAGGTCTCCGCAACCTTATTCTCAAGACGGTCAAAATGCTTTGCACGCATTATTGACATAAAATAGTCATTTAACATAGGTCATAAATACAGTTTCTATAGTAAACTCTCGTCTTTCACATTGTTCCACATCAATCCACATTACTGAATCCACGTCCAATTCATATGTATACCCATTCTCATCCAATCACATCATTTTCCATCTCATCATATCTTTCCTCATTTACCCTCATCACATCTCATCCACTCGCATCTACGCATCTCCACATATCATATCACATTCATTCACATCTTATCCATTTATACCTACCCTAAAAAGATGCAGGGGGGAAGAGAGCTTGAGCTCTTGCAAGCACACACACACACTCACAAAACCCTAATAGAGAACACACAAGGTGAGAGGCTGAAAATCTTCTTCTTCTCTACTCAACACTCAACACACCATATACAAGAATAAGAGTACACACTATATGAAAGGTACTCAACCAAATATATGCACGGGTTCTCTATAGTGTGAACCCGACTAAATGAGCTGGCGCTATAACTATGCCAGTCTCTAGAATGGCTGTCACACAGCCTGTCCCACTAGCCGCATATCACCCAAGATCTCACCAACCATGCCAGTGGTGTAAGAGTGGGGCCTATCCCCCAGGCGGGTCATCAGTGTCCATCGCCTCACTAGATGAGCTCGATATCTCAACACTCCCCCTCGAGCTCAACTCCATCTCATGTACACCAAGCGAAGCCCTGAATCTGCGGAGCTTCTCTGTACCCAATGCTTTGGTGAAGATGTCAGCTACCGATCCTCTGTGCTGACATAAACAAGCTCAAGGTCTCCTGCCAAGACCTTCTCTCTGACAAAGTGGTAGTGGACCTCTATGTGCTTCGTACGAGCATGAAAGACTGGGTTCCTGGCCAACTGTATACTGCTAATGTTATCACAGAAAATGACAACTTGTCTATCCACTGATAGACTCAAATCTGCAAGTAGCTTTCTCAACCAAGCTACCTCACATGCTGCCATAGCAGCTCCTCTGTACTTGGCCTCTGTACTCGATAGAGCAACTGTGTAAGATCCCTGTTCCCACCGAGCAACGGATTCGGGGTACTGGCAGCGGAAGTAGCGCTTCTCGCGTGGGACAGGGGTCCCACACTGGGGACCTCGCCCACAGATATCCGGATAAGAGACTAATCCGTCGGTTGTTCCAAAACCGAACCCGGAAAAACTTCCTTTACCGGAAAGCACGGGCGATTCCACCAGGATAACTTTTTACTCTAACGTAGTCAAGATCATTTCTGATCGAGATGATCCGATTACATCTATAAGATACTTAGTCAGTTCAAGGAAGAAACTTGCACTTGGATCATTGGGATCAACGCTTTTTTCCCCATTCAAGAGGCACAGCCGTTGATTCCTATCCATAGAACAGTTTCTGTCCGGGATTTATATTTTTTTTTTCTATCGTAAAAACAAAAGTTTGAGTCTCGATTTACGGATCCATCAGTCCAGCCTAACCCCATCCGATCCCATGGGTTAGCCAACCGCCCAACCACTGTAGTGATGGGATCCAATTTTTTATTTGGTTAGGTTTTTTCCCGGGTACCAAGGAAAAGAGTTCCAAGGCCCCCTAGCCGGATGTTCATGCAAAATACAACTAGTCACACCACTCACACACCCACCAATATGAAATTGCCTTTTTCAACCAGATTCAACCAGTTTAAAACAATCCTTTAATAAAACCATAGTATCATTGATCACCATCTTCCAATTTATCCAATTGATTCTTAATTTCCCATCATTCCTTCATCAGAGTATCTATGGCATCATTGGCAACTAGAACGCTCAGGAGCCGTTTCGATAGTTCCTAGCCCATAATACTCGGCAATATAATCACTTATCAAGATGGACTCTCGTTGAAGATCAGCAAGATCAACCAACGGATCCATATAAGGAGCCATGGACTCATCCATTGAAGACCAGCAAGGTCAATCAACCAGATCCATGCTCGATTTTAGAAAACAACTCCAACCCTGTTCCAATATCTTCCTCGACGCACGCGTGGGTATCCTAGGCGACCCAGAGCCCGAGCACCGTATGGTCAGCACCCTCTAGGATCCTTCGTCGTCGCAGGTAACCTAGCGCTTCACGCATAGGCCGCTTCCTTGGCCCCTCATCCACCGTACCGGAAGCTCACCATTTTAATCGCACCGAGGCTGGTCAAGACCTCGGCCGACCTTACTACGCGAGACGTCCTTCATTGACTCCCCGTCAGCAGTTGCAACTTTACCATCACGACTTTAATCACAAGACGGTCAAAATGCTCCTCCCAGCATTCTTGACATAAAACAATCATTTACAAATAGCATTTACAAACAGTATTTACAAACAGTTTACAACACAATTTCTATTTTAACTTTCATTTTTCCACATTATCCCTCATCAATCTATGTTACTTATTCCATATTCCATTTATATGTATACTCATCCCATCACATCATTTCTATCTCATCATTTCAGATTCCCTCACATCACATATCGTATATTCACATCCATACATCCACATCTATATGTGTACTTTTACATCTACATGCATACATCTACATCTCTATGCATACATCCACATCCACATTCACATTCACCTCCATACATCTACATCTCCATGCATAAGTCTACATCTCTATGCAAACATCCACATCCACATTCACATTCACCTCCATACATCTACATCTACATGCATACATCCACATCTCCATTCACATCTACATCTATACATCTACATCTACATGCATCCATCCACCTCCACATCCACATCTATATCTATACATCTACATCTACATGCATACATCCATATCTTCTTTCCCATCTACATCTATACATCTACATCTACATGCATCCATCCACCTCCACATCCACATCTACATCTATACATCTACATCTACATGTATACATCCACCTCCACATCCACATCCGTATCTATACATCTACATCTACATGTATACATCCACATCCACATCTATACATCTACATCTACATGCATACATCTACATTTCCATTCACATCCACATCTATACATCTACATCTACATGCATCCATCCACATCTCTATTTACATCCTCATCTATACATCTACTTCTACATGTATACAACCACATCTCCATGCATACTTCCACCTCCACATTCACACTCACATCCATACATCTACATCTACATGCAAACATCCACATCTCCATGCATAATAAAATTCTTTTAATTAATCTAGGATGATAGTTCCTAGAATATGGTAGGAAGTCCTCTTTTTATGCTTTGAATGAATTTATTTTATGCGTAATTTTAATTTCTATAAAAATTTTGCCATAGCTCCGCTACTATGACTGATAAATCTCAATTTTTTTTCTAAGGGATAAAGCTTATCATTAAGGAAATAATTAGAATGGTCTCTAATTGGGTCATCAATCCATAATGGTCTCTAATTGGATCATTAAGAAAACAATTGGAATGGTCTCTAATTGGGTTATCAATCCATAATGGATTGAATCATCAATGTGCATAAACTAAAAGCATAGCAAAAAGCCATTAATTTGGCCTCAAGCATAGCTTAATCTTGGATTAAGGAAAGGCTTTATGAAAAGCTTCATTTGGATTGAGAATGGGTCATGAGTATGACCATTTCTTGAGTGAGAGAGAGAAATTACATAAAAACCATTAGAATTTAAATATAAATAAAAATTAACTTCTATAGCATTTATTAAATTATGTAACTCTTCACTACTATTCACCAATTAACTTCAATAGCATTTAAAAAACCATACCAATTAAACTTCTCAAGCTTGAGAGGGGTTGAGAAGAGAGAATCATTGAGTAATTATAGAAAAGATCAAAAATTCAATATACTTACCTTATAATTTGCTTGATTCTTTATTCACGGTAGAGGCCCCCAACCAATCAATTGGTTTAGTATGTTGATGGAGCCACCAATGGGGATTGAAGAAAGGGAGAAGTATCAAAAACTAGTGAATTATTAAAGAATTCACAACTCTTGGCTTAGGTAGAGTAGAGTAACAATGCATAAGACACTCTATATTTTGGCTTAGGTGGAGTAGAGTAACAAGGCATAAGACACTATCTAATTTGGCTTAGGTGGAGTAGAGTAACAAGCATAAGACACTATCTAATTTGGCTTAGGTGGAGTAGAGTAATAAAGCATAAGACTCTATCTAATTTGGCTTAGGTGGAGTAGAGTAACAAAGCATAAGACTCTATCTAATTTGGCTTAGGTGGAGTAGAGTAACAAAGCATAAGACTCTATATCTTTTTCAACAAGGGGAGGCTTCTATTTATAGGAAAATTTGAGCTCCTAACCAAACAAACCGATTCTAGAATTTTCCAAGTCAGTTTGGTCACTTTTTGACCATTTTTAGGTCAGTTAAGCTAACTTTTTGGAACTAGACTTGAATGAGGAGAGAGGAGAGATAAAATATCTTAATTTTTATGAGTTTAAAACTCATTCAAGCATGTGAAATATGCACCTCCTTTAAAGAATTCCCCTTCCTTACATATGTGTCATAATGGAATCATTTTAATATTGCTCATAGTTTTTTACTAATAAGCCTTGTACATTTTCAACTCTTCATCTTATGTGAGTATTTAAGAGACTCCCCTTCCTTACATATGTGTCATAATAAAATCATTATTCCCAAAATATCTCATATTTTTAATATTGCTCATAGTTTTTTATTAATAACCCTTGTACATTTTCAACTCTTCATCTTATGTGAAATATGCACCTCCTTTAAAGAACTCTCCTTCCTTACATATGTGTCATAATGGAATCATTTTAATATTGCTCATAGTTTTTTACTAATAAACCTTGTACATTTTCAACTCTTCATCTTATGTGAGCATTTAAGGGACTCCCCTTCCTTACATATGTGTCATAATAAAATCATTATTCCCAAAATATCTCATATTTTTAATATTGCTCATAGTTTTTTACTAATAAACCTTGTACATTTTCAACTCTTCACCTCATGTGAGCATTTACTCATTTTTGGGTATTTTCTTTTTTACAATTTGGATTTATCTCCTCCCTACACATGGATTGATGCTATTGGCCCATAGAAACCTTAATTGGACCATAGTCTAAAGATTTTTGAAAATCTAGACCCTTAGGCTAAGGTTCTTTATACCTATTTCCAATTAATTCCAATTGCACATTGGAAAATTCTTTTTAAATTTATGTTTCAGAGAAACTCATCTGAATTATAAGAGATATTTTTCTATTCAAAAATATTCAAAATCTGAATATTCTCTCTCTAGAATATTTTCTCTCTCTAGGTTAAAACAGCCGCAAACAAGATCTCTTATATTTTAGAAAAGGAATTGATTACAGGGGAATATACTAGACATCAAAAAGGGGTTGGGGGAGGAATCTTACAAACTGTAGGCTGCTTCTTGCTACTCCAAGTCACAGCAGCACTCCCCAAAGAAAACATGAATCCACTGGTAGATCTTCTATCTGAGATACTACCAGCCCAATCAACATCTGTGTACCCATGTACACATATCTCTGTCCCAGTCTCATAGAATATTCCACAATGCAAAGTAGACTTCACATACCTCAGTATGCGTCTCACTGCATCCAAATGCGGTTTTCGTGGAACTTGCATAAACTGACTCACCAACCCAACAGCATAGCTCAAATCTGGTCTGGTGATCGTCATGTAGATCAAACTTCCTACTATACTCCTGTACATAGTAGGATCCTCCAAGATCTCTCCTGAATCTGCACTCAACTTGCCATTCTGATCCAATGGCACGGAAATAGGCTTACAGCCTGTCATACCATACTTGGACAACATGTCCAAGCCATACTGTCTCTGCAGTAATCCAATACCATGTGGTGACCTAATCACCTCAATGCCCAAGAAATATCTGAGCTCCCCCAGATCTTTCATCTCAAACTTTTGTCTTAGCAAGATCTTTACATCAAAGATCTCTGCATCATGGTCCCCCGTAATGAT
Organism: Cibotium barometz; assembly: GCF_041138505.1. NCBI lineage: Eukaryota > Viridiplantae > Streptophyta > Polypodiopsida > Cyatheales > Cibotiaceae > Cibotium > Cibotium barometz. The sequence continues at coordinate 53,966,002 of NC_141047.1, read as the reverse complement.
CAAGTCATCTACATAGATGACAACAAGCACAACTCCTCTATGACCATGTCTCACATACAATGAGAAATCTGCATTGGCTACATGAAAGCCAATAGTGACAAGATATTCAGAAATCTTTTCAGACCATGCTCTTGGTGCTTGCTTTAAGCCATACAAGGCTTTCTTCAACCTGCAAACATGCTCGGGGTGACCCACATCCTCATAACCAGCTGGCTGCAACATATACACCTCTTCTTGCAAATCCCCATGCAAGAATGCATTCTTTACATCCATCTGATGTAAAGACCATTGCTTTGACGCAGCCACTGCTATCACAACTCTCACCGTTGCCATCTTGGCAACTGGGCTGAAAGTTTCCTCATAATCAATCCCATATGTCTGTGCATATCCTTTGGCTACAAATCTAGCCTTGTACCTGTTTATGCTTCCATCACTGTTATGTTTTACTTTGTACACCCACTTGCATCCAATGGCTTTCTTGCCTTCAGGCAATTGCACTAAATCCCAAGTTTCATTTCCATATAGTGCATCCATCTCCTCATCCATAGATTTCTCCCAACACACATTTCCAATAGCCTCATCAATGCATGTGGGCTCTACAACCTGCACAACCTTTGCCATATATGCATAGTGATGTGCCACATAACCATCATAGGTAAATCTCTGCACAAGATTTTTCACTCTCCGAGATCTTCGCAGCTTTTCATTCATGGCTTCCATAGCCTTCTTTACACCAGGTGTTCTCATAGCTGGGATCCCAAGCTCCTCATCAAGGCTCATATCTGAGCCACTAGACTCTCCATCAACATGAGAATGCCTTGCAGAAATGTCAGGCATACCAAGGGGCTCAACCACTTTCTCTTTTCCTTTACGTGATGTAGTAATCATGTTTGCAGGGCTGGTATTATGACGCAGCCTGCCACTCCATGGTCTATCAACAGACCCACTAGATGAGGACTCTCTGGTCCACTCAAAGACTGTGATTGCTGACCTGCATTCTGTGCAACCACACTTCCACTCACATCAGCCTCGACAGCTTCTTTTTCAGCAGCATACCAGCTGCTCATCTCATCAAAGACAACATCCCTGCTTACCCTCAACTCACGTGTAGCAGGGTTATAACACCTGTATCCCTTTTGCTCAAGGGAATATCCAATAAACACACATTTTTCAGCTTTTGGATCCAGCTTAGTTCTCAGCTCATCTGGCACATGCACATATGCAATGCATCCAAAAACTTTCAGATGAGACAAATCTGGTTTTCTGCCAGTAAACCTCTCCTCTAGAGTTACATCATGTATGGCTGCAGTTGGAGTCCTGTTCATGATGTATACTGCTGTAGAAATAGCCTCAGCCCAATAGCAATACGGCATATTCTTCTCTTCCATCAATGCTCGTGCAATCTCAGCAATGTGCCTGTTTTTCCGCTCAGCAACTCCATTTTGTTGCGGAGTGTATCTGCATGTAAACTGTCTCCGACTACCATTCTTCTTCAAAAAATCAGAGAACTCATTGGAGAAGTACTCTCCCCCTCCATCTGACCTTAGGCACTTGACATATTTCCCTATTTGCTTTTCAACCAAAACTCCAAAATTCTGAAAGTGAGTGAACACCTCACTCTTCTCTTTCATGAAATATACCCACACTTTCCTTGTGTGGTCATCAATGAAAGTCACATAATACCTGCAGCCTCCCATAGATATGGTCTTTGTAGGACCCCATACATCTGAATGCACAACATCTAGTGCATTTCTGCTCACATATCTGTTAGGTGGAAACACATGCTTTGTTTGCTTCCCAAATTGGCATGCTTCACATATTTTCTGCATACCTTCCACTTTAAATTTTGGCAGCCCTGTCACAATTCCTTTTGTCTGCATAGACTTCAATCTCTGCACATTTACATGTCCAATTCTTTTATGCCATATGTCTGTGTCTGCAACAACTCCTGAACCATTTGCAAACATCGCAGCACTTATTTCAGGCATGTCTACATTCAATGTAAACATTCTGCCCACTCTGTTGCCTTTTGCAACCAACCTGCACTTGTCTTTAAAATCTTCAACATAACACCCATCAGGGTTAAACCGAACCTGCAAACCCTGCTCAATCATCTGGCCAACTGAAACCAGATTCTTTGTTATGTTTGGTACATGAAGTACATATGCAAGGTACTTCACTTTGCCATCCTGCATAGACAATGGCACATCTCCAACATGGGCAATTGGATGAGCAGTGTCATCCCCTGTTTCCATAAAACCTGGTCTTTCCAGGTTTTTCATCTCCTTGAACCACTCCCCATGACTCGTCATGTGGTTCGAAGCGCCTGAATCCACATACCATACATTATCTTTTTGTGCTGCATCAACATTTTCAGACATGGCATTCACAACATGCTGCATAACAAACAACCTTTCATTATCCTCATTATTTCTGCTTGAGGATGCATAGTTGTTTTGCTGGCCTGCTTCTTATAACATTCTGACTGCACATGTCCAGGCTTACCACAATAATAGCATTCGCGTGCATCATTATATTGCCTTTTCCAATTTCCACGGCCTCTTTGACTCCCCCTGCCTCTGAATTTGCCTCTTCCACCTGCGTGTTGTTGTTGTTGTTGTTGTTGATTCTGGGACTGTTGTTGCTGCTGCTGCTACTGGCCATAATTCTGATTACCTGCTCGGCCACCTCCTTGACCGTGTCCACGGCCTCCTCTACCTCGTCCTCTTCCTGAACTCGTGTAGAAGGCCTGTTGCTCTGAACTGTTTTTGCTTTGTGAAGACTGTTGGTCTTCACCCAAGCTCTTCTCTTCGATAATCAGCATAGACACCAAATCTGTAAAGTTGGGAATGTTTTCCCGAGTCTGAATGGACGTCTTGAATGCCTTGTATTGTGGCCCGAGACCACTTAGACAGACTTCCACCTTGTCATCATCATCTACTGACACACCAATAGATGCAAGGGATTCCACAATACCCTTTATCTTCAGCGCATAGTCATTCACAGACATGCTCTTTTTCTCCACAGTATGAAGTTCATTCCTCAACTGTATCTTACGTGCCTTGGTGTTTGTTTCATAAAGCTTTACCAAGGTGTCCCACGCCTCCTTGGGGGACTTGGCATCCTGAATGTGCCCAATCATGGTGTCCTGTATACTATTGGAAAGCCAATACATAACCTTCCTGGCTCCTTGGTTCCAGTCTTTAAACTCTTTCACATCTGCAGAGCAACCGGTATCTCTGGTGCCTCTTCATGCTCATCTTCTATGTAGTCCCGATAGCCTTTTCCCATCAGGAAATTCATCAACCTGAACCTCCAAGCATGGAAGTTATTCTTATCCAGCTTCTCAGCCACAATCTGTGTTATGCCATAATTAGACATCTTGCCAAACACACAATTTTACCAAAAACTGCACTCTGGTTTTTCTGCACAAACTGCTGTATTTTCTGCACAGCGGTACTGTAGTACTCTCAAATGTCACAACCAGTGACTTCAATGTGCATACATACACCCAATGGCAACTGTAGACCTCTTTGCAGCACCCACAATGTCTGCACAGTCAATCTGTCTTCCTGCAGTTCTTAAAACGGAGTTCTGCAGAGAATCGATGACTTACCCGCAGTGCTCGAAATCGCCTGCTTTCTGAAAAACGGAGGTCCAAACGCGCCCGAAACGCATTTTCGGCCCGGAAATTGTAGTCCAAAGGACTGCATAGTTGCCCTATAGCTTTACTCCCGCGAAGAAAGCTCCTCAATTAGAGATCGTTTGCCGGTGCCTCCTGTAGAGCTCCCGACAAGGGTGTAGTCACCAACACAATAGGGAAGAGTAGTTGAAGCTCTTACCCTCGTACCGCTTCCTGTGGTTCTCTTGCTTGCAGCTCAGCCCTTAGCACGAGCCAGGCTCTGATACCATGAAAAGATGTAGGGGGGAAGAGAGCTTGAGCTCTTGCAAGCACACACACACACTCACAAAACCCTAATAGAGAACACACAAGGTGAGAGGCTGAAAATCTTCTTCTTCTCTACTCAACACTCAACACACCATATAAAAGAATAAGAGTACACACTATATGAAAGGTACTCAACTAAATACATACACGGGTTCTTTATAGTGTGAACCCGACTAAATGAGCTAGCGCTATAACTATGCCAGTCTCTAGAATGGCTGTCACACAGCCTGTCATCCCACTGGCCACATATCACCCAAGATCTCACCAACCATGCCAGTGGTGTAAGAGTGGGGCCTATCCCCCAGGCGGGTCATCAGTGTCCATCGCCTCACTAGATGAGCTCGATATCTTAACATACCCCAATCCACATCACATCAAATTACATTCATTCACATCACATCTCATTCATTCACATCCCGATTCACATCACATCTTGATTCACATCACATCACATCCCGATTCACATCACATCACAACAAATCCAATCACATCTCATATTCATTCACATCCCGATTCACATCTCATCCATTCACATCTCATATCATTCATTCACATCCTGATTCACATGACATCACTTCTCATCCATTCACATCACATATCATTCATTCATACTTGTCTGACTCACATCACATCTCATCACATCTCATTCATTCACATCTCGATTCACATCTCATCCATTCACATCTCATATCATTCATTCACATCCTGTTCACATGACATCACATCTCATCCATTCACATCACATATCATTCATTCATACTTGTCCAACTCACATCACATCACATCCACCCAGTCACATCCATCACATCACTGTGATGAATATGAACGAGAATAGAGGCGATGAGATGTGATGTAAATTGGATAGATATGAATGATAAGAAATGTGAATGAATGATATGGGATGTGAATGAATGTGATGGCATGTGAGTTGTTAGGATGTGTTAGTGGACATCATTTCTAAGCTAATGAATGCCTGGTTGCTAAATTTGGACAAGGATTGAAGAAATTAGAGCAAATTTACTACTGGTTTTTTTGGTTTTTCTGGTTTTTCTCAAAACAGAGAAGGGGGTTTGACAAAATTGATATGTACACATGTTGGTTGGTGTTGATACTCAACATTGAGTTTGTTTAGGTGCCAATGCAAGTTACCCACACTTGATTGAACCACTACATTGTAATTTGGAGCCTTGGAAAGCGTATCAAAATAGGGTATCTTGGGCTGTGTGAGCCAGTTCATTTTGGATGCATGTAGGTTGATTTTCTACATCAAAATTGAAGTTTGTTGACTACTTTGGAGTATCTGGAATACTCATTGGAGTGTGGTTGAGCTGAGGAAGGCTCATTTATAGATTTGGATGTGTGTGGAAGGTGTATTTGTATTGAGCAATATGTCGGATAATCCAATACAAATTGTTGGTGAAAAGTTGGATAGGAAGAACTTCCAGGCATGGAAGTACAAGTTCAAAAGTTTTCTGAAGGGAAAAGGTTTTTGGAACCTCATTACAGGTGCTGAGCCAGAGCCGGAACTACCTCACCAACTTACACAGCAACAGGTCAATCCTACAATAATATTTTGGACCTACGTAGACTTCAGTCGGCTATATATTCAGATGACTAATGTGCTTATGCCATATGTCAATATCTGCCAACAATGACACATATTCCATACGCAAACATGGCTTCCTTTACCTCAGGTATGTTCACATCCAAAGTAAACATACTTTTGTTTATGTTACCCTTTGTTGCAACCAAGCAAATTTTTTTTTTGAAGTTTTCCATAAAACATCCTTGAGGATCAAACCTCACTTGTAGACCCTACTCAACCATTTGTCCAACAAAAACCAGGTTCTTTATAATATTTGAAACATGAAGTAAATCTTCCAAGTACTTCATTTTGCCATCTTGCATAGACAATGGCACTTTACCAATTCGCACAATGGGATGCGCAATATCATCACCTCTTTCTACATAGCGTGGGTTTTTTATTTTTTGCATGTCTCTAAACCACTCAACATGACTGGTCATGTGGTTAGAGGAACCAAAATCCACATACCATATGTAAGATTCCTCCTCAGCCTGAATATCAAATAAGTCTCTCTTTAGTCTTCCTTGGTGACTTCTACAACATACCAAACCAATTGATTATTTGGGGGCCTCTACTGTGATGATCAAACAATCAAGTAAATTAGAAGGTAAAATGTGGATTATTATCTTTTTCTTATTAAAACTCCAAACGCTTCTCTTCTCAACCCCTCTCAAGCATGAGAAGCTTTAATTTGAATGGATTTTGATTACTATTGAAGTTCTTTTATGAATTATAATAAAGAAACACATAAATTTTCATTTATGCTTAATTTTAATGGTTTTTAAGCATTTCTCTCTCTCCCCCCAAAGAAAGGTCATTCCTATGACCTATTCTCAATCCAAATGAAGCTTATCATGAAGCATTTCTCTAATCCAAAAGTAATTTCTATGCTTGTCTAATTGGAGGCCAAAATAATAGCTTTTTAATGCTTTTATGATATTTATTTCATAGAGAAACTACGAATCATTCCATAATTGGATAATGATCCAATTAGTGGTCATTCTAATCATATCAATAATATTAAACTTCATTCTTTCAATTAAATTGAGAATTATCAGTAATAGCAGTGGAGCTATGGTAAAATTTTTGTAAAATAAACACATAAAACATTTTCATTCATAAGATGAAAAGAGGACTTCCTACAATATTCTAGGAATTATCATCCTAGATTAATTGAATGATTCTCATTCTAATCATGGAGAAATTGATTTTTATGTTTATTCATAATTAGTAAATTAGAAAAAAGAGAAATTTCTAGTAATTTATTTTTATGTTAAAAGAGTAATCCCCATGACATTGGAAATCCATGTATTCCAATGATTTAGAGAAAAAAAATGAAACGCTAAAATAATGTATATTTTATGAAAGATTTTAGTTAAATTTATCTCCTTGTATAGATTAATTTTTATGATGAAAGAGAAATTACCACCATATTGAAATTCAAATATTTAAATAAGGAAATTATAATTCCTAGTGCAAAGTAATTAATGAAGATTTTTTTTAATTTCTAAGAGAAAATATAGTTAAATTTTTCTTTTTGTATAGATAAATTTTTATGATAAAAGAGGGATTCCCACCATATTAGAATCCAATTAATTAAATGAAGAAAGTGTAATTCCTAGTGCAAAGGAATTAATGGAGATTTGTATTTAAATTTCAAGAGAAAAATTTAGTTAAATTTATCTTTTTGCATAAATAAGTTTGAATGATAAAAGAGGAATTCCCACTATAATGGAGTTCAAATGTTTAGATGAGAAAGGTGGAATTTTTAGCTTAAAGGAATTAATGGTTATTTTTATGTAATTTTAGAAAGAGTTTTAATAGATTTAATATATGGAAAAGAGGAATTCCCATGATAATTGGATTGCACTCATTGAAATGAAAAAAAAAGGATTTCAAGTTTATTCAAAAAAATAGGTATTGATATTTTAGTTAAAAGATGAAATTCTATGATATTTGAGAAAAGATGAATTTGAATTGAATTCTAATGTCAAAAGATGGATTTGAATTAAATTCTAATGTCAAAAGATGAATTTCCATCATAATTCTACCTAATGAATTAAGGTTGAGAATTTATGTGGGAAAAAGAATATCTTGGATATTTGAGTTGGTAAAATCACTAAATGGATATTTACGCAAAAACTAGATGTTTAGTTGAAAGGAATCCTGGTGGTAGAACTAAACTGAATGAATTTAGTTAGACTACGAGAGGTCAGACAGTAAACCTTATTGTCCTTCTCTCTCGAACGAACTGAAAGAAATATAAAAGCTTCGTGACCAATTCTAGTTACTAAATCCAAAGAAATAGACTACCAAAACTAATCCAGTTTTTCCCTGACCAATCTCACCAAGAATCTAGTTGGATAAATGGATAAAATGATGGGTAGATTACCCTCACGAGAGATCAAGGATCCTCATTATGAAACTGGGAATTATTGGAAAAAGGGTCTTTTTGGAACCGATCTCAAACTGGAATCTCACTTGCATTGGAAACTCTATTTTTCATTCAAAGGACTATTTTACGACAGAATGCTGGAGGAAGCATTTGGCTTATGTTTTTCTAAGAGGAGGCTCATTGGAACAGCAGGTAGGGAGTTGTCAACAAGGGACGTCGCCCGCTCGCGCGGCAAAGCCTGCGAAGGTCTTGACCAGCCTTGGTACGGTTAAAATGGTGCGCTTCTGGTATGATGGGCGAGCGCCGACGAAGCGGTCCCTGGTGAAGTGCTAGGACACCTAAGGAGGATCCTAGAGGGTTCTGACCAGGCGATGCACGGGCTCGCAGTTTTTGCTAGGATACCCAGGCATACGTCAAGGAAGATATTTGGTGGACAAAAAGGAAAGGTTTTTGGGAACAAAAATTTGATACTGGATCTCGTTGGTTGGCCAGCTAGTCTTCAATGGAGAGTTCAGATGATGCATTTTTGTAATATAATGGAGTTGGAATTTTGGAAAAAAATGATCGAAAATATTATGATTTTATTCAAAGATAGTCTTAAAGCCAGTCGAATCTGTTATAAATGGCAATTTCATATTGGGTGTGTATGTGGTGTGCCTATTTGATTTTTGTATCAATCACCAGCTAAGGGGCCTGGGAACTCTTTTCCTCGATCCCGGGCAAAAACCCAATCAAATCTTTATAAAAGAATCCCACCATTTCAGTGGTCGGCTAACCCATGGGCGGATGGGGTTAGGCTGGATCGGAGGATTCCTGAGAAACAACTAGATACGATTAGTTACGTTAATCAGTTTAAATCCTGAGAAGACCTTGTTCTATGGGAAGGCATCATTGGGTGTACCTCAAAAATGAGGAAAAAAGCAGTGATTCCATGGACCAAGTGCAAGTCTCTTCTTGATCTAACCATGTGACTTCAGGCTGCTTGGTCAGACGAGTTTAATTTAGTCATGACTTGACTCGTTAGAGTAATCTCCTAGTTAAAAGAATTTTCACCTTTGTGGTGGCAGAATCGCCCGTGTGCCTTCCGGGCGAGGGGAGTCTTCCAGGCCCGTTCTAGGAGGGACCGCCTCCCGGGCGAGCCTCTCGTTTCCTGGACATCTGCCGCAGGTGAGGCCCTGAGTGTGCAGGACCCCCACCCCACATGGGAGGACAACGCTACTTTCGTCGTCACAGCAAGAGCTCTGGAGTGGGCGGGCAGGGACCTCAGAAGCTGGTATCAGAGCATTGTTAAAAGCTAATAAGGATAAACAAATTCTTATCCAAAATTGATAATAAAACTCATAAAAAGCATTTTTTCATAATGTATTTTCATTCCATAAGCTTCTTTAATGAAGTATTTTTTAATCAAAGAAATTGTTTTTATAGATGAAAGTTCCCTATTTATCTGGCATTCTCGACCTCACCCAGTCTCAAGATATGACTGTGTTTGCCTTCGAGCATCTCATCTCTTCCGCTTCAACTCAAACAAGTTAAGCAAGACTCGCATGCCATTTCAAGGATTCATATTTTCCTGACCCAACGGAGAGACAACAACATAAGTGGTTTGCAGGGCAGAATGTCCACGCCTCTTGTGACCGGCGTGCAATGCTGTGGCACAACCTCTCATTGTTGGCAATGATTCTGTTAAAGCTGAAAATGGTGCGTGCATGGTGTCATTCTATATCATTCGATGCCTCGGAATTTCAGACTTTCATGCCAAGTCTATAGACTCCTTAGTTGCTTTATTCCTAAGGAGAAGATAATAGCTCCCTTGTTAGTAAGTGAGCGTTTGTATCAGGGCATGGCTATGGCCTAGTACCGTCGTCTTATGTGTCTCCTAAGGAGATTTTTAATTTTGGAGCCGAGCTGCTCTATGTACATATTGCAACTTTTATATAAATAAAGAAATGTTTTGTGGAGAAAAATTGCCTGTTGTATAAGTGATTGTTTATGGACGAACTGCTAAAGAAAAATCTGTTATCAGACATATGTCATAGACCTCCAATAAGATCATTGTCTTGTTTAAGAAATTGTTTTTTGAACCTCTTAAGTCTTATGATCTCGTGGACGATATCAAAATAAAAATTTAATAATATATAATTTTTAGCAAAATCATGAGACGCGAAAACCGTGGCCGTGAGCCAGACCCTCTCTCTGAAGATGATGAGCTTGACCCTGATGTTTGCAAGGCTCTTCATAGGACTCAGCCCTAGGACCCTTCAAAGGAGAAGGGGAGAACCTGGGTGAGGCTATGGAGAAATGGGTGGAAACCATAGAAGAATATTTACGTCACAGGCTACAATGAGCGGAGCAAAATGGCTCTTGTGAGGCTGAAAATAGGAAACAGCCAGGGTGTGGCATGGAGGAACCACTTTGACACCAGGTAGCACTATACGTCCATGGTCAAGACGCTTGAGACATGTTGAGAGTGTGAGCACTGGGAGTAGTGTTGTGGATAAAGGGAAAAAGAAGGTTGAAGGAATTGGCATTAGAGGTTATGAGATGTCAAGTTCACAAAGTTTGGATGAGGAACTTGGCATACCAGTTTTACGCACACCATGTGCAAGGCAGGATAAATATGTGCCCCCACGTGCTAGAGTGAAAGGTGTTCAAAGTGATCCGCATGCATTGCAGAGATCCCAAAGGGTTAGGTATCCAGTTGATAGGTTGACATATCGTGACTTTGCTATGCATTACGCATATATGATCTCTTTGGTGAATCATGTGAAACCTACATGCTATACAGAAGCTATTGGGAAGCATGTATGGGAGAAGGCAATGGATGTTGAGATGGATGCAGTGGTCTGTTGAGATATCAAGCTCATCTAGTAAGGTGGTGGACACTGATGACCCGCCTGGGATATAGGCCCCACACTTACACCACTAGCATGGTTGGTGAGATCATGGGTGATATGCGGCCAGTGGGATGACAGGCTTTGTGAGTCGTGACAACCATTCTTGAGAGTGGCATAGTTATACTGCCAGCTCATTTAGTTGGGTTCACACTATAGAGAACCCTAGTATGTATTTAATTGAGTACCTTTTCATATTGTGTGTACTCTTATCTTTGTATATGGTGTGCTGAGTGTTGTGTAAGAAGAAGAAGATTTTCAGCCTCTCACCTTGTGTGTTCTCTTTTAGAGTTTTGTGAGTGTGTGTGTGCTTGCAAGCTCAAGCTCTCTTCACCCCTACATCTTTTCATGGTATCAGAGCCTGATTCATGCTAAGGGCTGAGCTACAAGCAAGAGAAACATAGGAAGCGGTACGAGGGTAAGAGCTTCATTTACTGAGCTTCATTTACTCTTCCCTATTTGTGTTGGCAACTACACCCTTGTCGGGAGCTCTACGGGAGGCACCGACAAACGATCTCTGATTGAGGAGATTTCTTCGCCGGAGTAAAGCTATAGGGCAACTGTATTATCCTATCGGACTGAATTTTTTGGGGCCAAAAGTGCATTTCGAGCGCGTTAGGACATCTGTTTTTTGGAAAGCATGCAATTTCGAGCACTGCGTGCGGGTAAGTCATCGATTCTATGCAGAACTCTATTTTAAGAACTGCAGGAAGATAGATTGGTTGTGCAGACATTGTGTGTGCTGCAAGGAGGTCAAACAGTTGCCATTGGGTGTATGTATGCACATTGAGATCACTGGTTGTGACATTTGAGTGTAGTACTATACCGCTGTAGAAAATACAATAGTTTGTGCAGGACAAACCAGAGTGCTATTTCTGGTAAATTTGTGTGTCTGGCAAGATGTCAAATGATGGCATAAACTAGATTGTTGCTGAGAATCTTGATAAGAACAACTTCCATGCTTGGAGATTCAGGTTAACAAATTTCTTGATGGGAAAGGGTTACTAGGACTACATAGAAGGTGCGCAAGCATAAAGAGGCACCAGAGATACCAGAGATCAATCAGACTACTGTTGATGTGAAAGACTTCAAGGATTGGAACCAAGGAGCCATAAAAGTTATGTATTGGCTCTCCATCAGCATACAGGACACCATGATTGGGCACATACAGGATGCCAAGTCCCCCAAGAAGAAGGCATGGGACACCTTGGTAAAACTCTATGAAATGAATACCAAGGCACGAAAGATACAGTTGAAGAATGAACTTCATACTGTGGAGAAAAAGTGTGGAGAAAAAGAGTATGTCTATGAAATACTATGCATTGAAGATCAAGGATATTATGGAATCCCTTGCATCTATTAGTGTTTCAGTAGATGATGATGATGATAAGGTGGAAGTCTATCTACGTGGTCTCGGGCCACAATACAAGGCATTCAAGATGTCTATTCAGACTCGGGAAAACATTCCCAATTTCACAGATTTCGTGTCTATGTTGATTATAGAAGAGAAGAGCTTGGGTGAAGACAAACAACCTTCACAAAACAAAAACAGTTCAAAGGAACAGGCCTTCTACACAAGTTAAGGAAGAGGACGAGGTAGAGGAGGCAGTTGTGGCCAAGGAGGTGGCCGAACAGGTAATCAGAATTATGGCCAGCAGCAGCAACAACAATAGTCCCACCAGAATTCACAACACCAACACGTAGGTGGAAGAGGCCAATTCTCAGAGGCAGAGGTCGTCGTGGAAATTGGCAAAGGTAGTATAATGATACACGTGGATGCTTCTATTGCGGTAAGCCCCTGGTGGACATGTACAGGCAGATTGTTATAAGAAGCAGGTTGACATGCAAAATGGAAAATTGCAGCAAAACAACTATGCATCCTCGAGCAAAAACAATGAGGATAATGAAAGGTTGTTTGTTATACAACATGTCGTTAATGTCATGTCTGAAAATGATGAAGCAACACATAAAGATGATGTATGGTACGTTGATTCAGGTGCTTCAAACCACATGACAAGTCATGGTGGGGAGGGGTTCAAGGAGATGAAAAACCTTGAAAGACCAGGTTTTGTGGAAACAAGGGATGACACTACTCATCCAATTGCCCATGTTGGAGATGTGCCATTGTCTATGCAGGATGGCAAAGTGAAGTACTTTGTAGATGTACATCATGTTCCAAACATAACAAAGAATCTCGTTTTAGTTGGCCAGATGATTGAGCAGAATTTGCAGGTTCGGTCTAACCCTGATGGTTGTTATGTTGAAGACTTTAAAGACAAGTGCAGGTTGCAAAAGGCAACAGAGTGGGCAAAATGTTTACATTGAATGTAAACATGCCTAAAGTGAGTGCTGCGATGTTTGCAAACAAATGGTTCAGAAATTGTTACAGACACAGACATTTAGCATAAAAGAATTGGACATGTGAATGTGTAGAGAATGAAGTCTATGCAAACTAAAGGAATTGTGATAGGGCTACCAAAGTTTAAAGTTAAAGGTATGCAGAAAATATGTGAAGCATGCCAATTTGGAAAGCAAACAAAGTATGTATTTCCACATTACAAAAATGTGAGCAAAAATGCACTAGATGTTGTGAATTCAGATGTATGGGGTCCTACAAAGACCATGTCTATGGGAGGCTACAGGTATTATGTGACATTTATTGATGACCACACAAGGAAAGTGTGGGTATACTTCATGAAGGAGAAGGGTGAGGTGTTCACTCATTTTCAGAATTTCAGAGTTATGGTTAAAAAGCAAAGAGGGAAATATGTAAAGTGCCTAAGGTCAGATGGAGGGGGAGAGTACTCCTCAAATGAGTTCTCTGCATTTTTGAAGCAGAATGGTATTCGGAGACGGTTTACATGCAGATACACTCTGTAGCAAAATGGAGTTGCTGAGCGAAAAAATAGGCACATTGCTGAGATTGCACGAGCATTGATGGGAGAGAATAATATGCCGCATAGCTATTGGGCTAAGGCTATTTTTACAGTAGTTTACATCATGAACAAGACTCCAACTACAGCCATACATGATGTAACTCCCCAGAGGAGAGTTTTACTTGCAGAAAACTTGATTTGTCTCATCTAAAAGTCTTTGGATGCATTGCATATGTGCATGTGCCAGATGAGTTGAGAACTAAGGTGGATCCAAAAGCTAAAAAATGTGTGTTTATTGGATATTCCCTTGAGCCAAAGGGATACAGGTGTTATGACCCTGCTACACGTGAGTTGAGGGGGCAAGCAAGGATGTTGTTTTTTATGAGATGAGCAGCTGGTATGCTGCCGAAAAAGAAGCTGTTGGGGTTGATATGAGTGGAAGTGTGGTTGCACAAAGTCAGCATTCACAGTCTTTGAGTGGACCAGGAGAGTCCTCATCTAGTGGTTCACTTGATAGACCATGGAGTGGCAGGCTGCATCGTAATACGAGTCCTACAAATGTAAGGGGTACATCACATAAAGGCAAAGAGAAAGTGGTTGAGCCCCTTAGTATGCCTGACATTTTTGCACGGCGGCATACTCGTGTTGATGGAGAGTCTAGTGGCTCAGAGATGAGCCTTGATGCACTATATGGAAATGAGACTTGGGATTTAGTGCAATTGCCTGAAGGCAAGAAAGCCATTGGATGCAAGTGGGTGTACAAAGTAAAACATAACAGTGATGGAAGCATAAGCAGGTACAAGGCTAGATTGGTAGCCAAAGGATATGCGTAGACATATGGCATTGATTATGAGGAAACTTTCAGCCCAGTTGCCAAGATGGCAATAGTGAGAGTTATGATAGTAGTGGCTATGTAAAAGTAATGGTCTTTACATCAGATGGATGGAAAGAATGCATCATGCATGGGGATTTGCAAGAAGAGGTGTATATGTTGCAACAACCTAGTTATGAGGATGTGAGTCACCCCGAGCATGTTTCCAGGTTGAAGAAAGCCTTGTATGGTTAAAACAAGCACCAAGAGCATGGTCTAAGATTTTTGAATATCTTGTCACTATTGGCTTTCATGTAGCCAATGCAGATTTCTCACTGTATGTGAGACACAGTGTGATAGAGGGGTTGTGTTTGTTGTCATCTATGTAGATGACCTGATCATTACGGGGGACCATGATGCAGAGATCTTTGATGTAAAGATCTTGCTTAGATAGAAGTTTGAGATGAAGGATCTGGGGGAGCTCAAATATTTCTTGGGCATTGAGGCGATTAGGTCACCACATGGTATTGGATTACTGCAGAGAAAGTATGGCTTAGACATGTTGTCCAAGTATGGTATGACCGGCTGTAAGCCTATCTCAGTGCCATTGGATCAGAATGGCAAGATGAAAGCAAATACAGGAGAGATTTTGGAGGATTCTACTATGTACAGGAGCATAGTAGGAAGCTTGATCTACATGACAATCACCAGGCTGGATTTGAGCTATGTTATTGGGTTGGTGAGTCAGTTTATGCAGGTTCCTAGGAAGCTGCATTCGGATGCATTGAGATGCATACTGAGATATGTGAGGTCTTCTTTGCATTGTGGACTATTTTATAAAATTGGGACAGAGATATGTGTACACTGGTACACAAATGCTGATTGGGCTGGTAGTATCTCAGATAGAAGATCTACTAGTGGCTTCATGTTTTCTTTGGGGTTGTTTTCTTTGGGGAGTGCTGCTGTGACTTGGAGCAGCAAGAAGTAGCCTACGGTTGCTCTATCCAGTATACAGAGGCCGAGTACAGAGGTGCTGCTACTACCGCAACATGTGAGGTAGCTTGGTTTGAGAAAGCTACTTGTAGATTTGGGTCTATCAGTGGTGGATAGACAAGTTGTCATTTTTTGTGACAACATTAGCAGTATACAGTTTGCCAAGAACCCAGTTTTTCATGCTCGCACGAGGCATATAGAGGTCCACTACCATTTTGTGAGAGAGAAGGTTTTGGCAGCAGGAGACATTCACCTTGTTTATGTCAGCACACAAGATCAGGTGGCTGACATCTTCACCAAAGCGTTGTGGAGAGAGGCTCCAAATATTCAAGGCTTCACTTGGTGTACATGAGATGGAGTTGAGCTCGAGGGGGAGTGTTGAGATATCGAGCTCATCTAGTGAGGTGGTGGGCACTAATGACCCGCCTGGGGGATAGGCCCCACACTTACACCACTGGCATGGTTGGTGAGATCATGGGTGATATGCCGCCAATGAGATGACAAGCTATGTGATAGCCATTCTAGACACTGGCATAGTTATTGTGCCAACTCATTTAGTTGGGTTCACACTATAGAGAACCCTAGTATGTATTTGGTTGAGTTCACACTATAGAGAACCCTAGTATGTATTTGGTTGAGTACCTTTTCATATTGTGTGTACTCTTATCTTTGTATATGGTGTGTTGAGTGTTGTGTGAAGAAGAAGAAGATTTTTAGCCTCTCACCTTGTGTGTTCTCTTTTAGGGTTTTATGAGTGTGTGTGTGCTTGCAAGAGCTCAAGCTCTCTTCTCCCTTGCATCTTTTCAAGGAGGGCATTTTCTTGACTTTGTGCACATGCTTGGCTGAATCTCGTCCCTCAAGTGATTGGAATCCTCCTTGCTATTAGTTTTTCTTCTTTAGTTTGCTTCTAAACCTAATTAACCATGGGTTATTGAGAAATTAGTGGTGGGGATGAGTTCTTCGTTGGAAGAGGAAGTGTAGAGGACATTTTGGTGTTTTAAAGGCTAAGGCAACATCATTCTTGTTGAAATATACAAGTGAATAGGGTGTGTGCGGGAACAAGTGAATAGGGTGTGTGCGAGAACAAGTGTAGAGGACATTTTGGTGTTTTAAAGGCTAAGGCAACACCATTCTTGTTGAAATATACAAGTGAATAGGCTAAGGCAACACCATTCTTGTTGAAATATACAAGTGAATAGGGTGTGTGCGGGAACAAGCCCTTGGCTAGAGGCTATAAAAGAGAATCTGTAAATATGAGAGAACCTATAAAATGTTGAGAAGAATCTGCTGGGAGAGAATAAAGTGTAGCATGAGGAGATTTAGGAGGTGTGGAGATATTCTGGGAGAGGTGGAGAGAATCAAGCAAAAGAGGTGGAGTCAATCAAAGAGAAATCAGTGGGATTAGATGCTTGTATGTAAACTCTATAAATTGAGGCATTGGCCTAATGAGAATTTGGTGGTTTTTTATTATCCATGCCTACATCAAGCTATCAATTAATTGCTCATTAAAATCACATCTTAGTTATTGTCTAACCTCTTTGTTTTAATGATGTCGATTCTAGCATTTAATCCACCATAGCTCATCACATTGCTATAATTTTAACATGGTATCAGAGCCTAGCCTAGAATCTATCAATTTGTGAGCCCATTATCTTGCTAATCACTTGGCTAATTAGGATTAGTAGCTAATTAATATTTTTTTTCTCTTTTTTCAACTAACCTCTCCACCCCTAGCCAGTGGAGGGGCTTGATCTCCCTCTAGGTGCAAAATTAGGGCAAGCCCTTCTAGGCATACATAGCTAACATCCTTGTGCTCTAGCCCATCCAAACAAAATTGCAAATCACCAAGCATAACTGCCAATTTTTGCTAAACCGTTGGCACCTTTTTTCAGAAGAAGATTTGATATCTCTGCTGCTCCAGAACAAATTGCTCTAATTCCTCTTGGCCCTAGGGGTTTTCAAAGGTGCTCTACAAGATGGTCAAGAGAGAATTTGATTTGATCAAGTCTAAGCTCTTCATCAAATCTGCAAGTGACTTTGGTAAAACAAAGATTAAGCATTCAATGTTTGGTCAAATCTTATGTTTCTTGGCTTAATCCTCTACTAGACTAATTGCTATTGATGGACTTGAAAGGATTTGAGCTCATTTGAACTCTAAGGCCTCAGATCTGGACTCCCCACATACTCTATTTTTTGCACACAAAACAGAGGATTAATTTGCTAATCAATGATTAATCAGTGCTAATCGCTATATTTTGCTAATCAATTGAGGGTTTAAATTAACCATTAGGTATCTGATACAGATCCCTATACCTTTAGATTGCAATTCAAAGATGGTTTGATACTCCAACCATTCCGTACAAATTGGTTAACCTTGATTTAATGGTGATTTTATGCTGATAAATCTGTTGTAATCATCTCCTAAACACCAGATTAAGTTGTAAAAGGGTAGACACTGCCATTGAATCTTGAAATTCGATCAAGAGGTAAGACCCCCTTTCACATTATCATGAGTACAGCACAAGGAATAGCCAAATTTATTGGGGAGCAATTTTACACATGGCAGAGAAAAACCATGTATCTGCTCATGAGGAAAAATCTGTGGGGGCTAGTTGAGGGAACAGATGAATGCCCAGAGGTGAGAGGGGAAAATGAGTGGAAGAGCAGGAATGAAAAAGCATTGGGACTTATCGCACTCAGTTTAAATGATGAAATCATTCATCACATCACAGGGATACAATGGGCAAAAGATGCATGTGATGAACTCAATAAATTATTTGGCACACAAGCTAAAAATTCAAAGATAAATCTGTTGATGAAATTTTACAAATTGGATATGAAGGAAAGTGAGCCTTTAATCACACACTTGAACAGATATAAAAGCATTAAGGAACAACTGGCAGCTGTTGGCAAAAAGGTAGAAGATGATGAGGCACTAGCTCTGCTTCTGAAGAGTGTGGACAAAGTTGAATATGAAAACATTGTAGCAACACTAAAGAATGTACCTGAATTGAAGCTACACGAGATATAAGAAGCTCTACTAGAGCAAGAGAGCAGAGGCAAAGAGAAGAAATGGCTCGACTCAACAACAGGAGAAGAAAATGCATTCTTCACCCAAGGAGGATTCTCTTGAGGACGAGGATGAGGAAGAGGCAGAGTAGGAGGAAGGACCTTCACTTGCCACAACTATGGAAAGCCAGGACACATGGCAAGAGACTGCTACAGCAAACCCAGTGGAGAAGGAACGACATCGGCAAACTTCATGGAGGCTCCCAAGGACGTGGAGTCATATCATCTTTTCAGAGAGAGAGAGAGAGAGAGAGAGAGAGATAACCCACAACCCAATGTAACCTGCCCCAATAAAGGAAAACCACCTCTAAGCCACAGATGATATAGGCCATGTGGTAAATGTATGTGTGAGCAATTTAGTCAAGGTCATGGGCACTTATAGTAGCCTTGGACACATAGAGAGAGAGAGTGTCAAGGATTATGAGTTTAGGGACTTGAGGCACTGGTCGCGAACTATCAAGTAATAAGAGGGAAACTTGGTATAGGGTCGAGGTGTGCTAGAAGTATTCACTTGAGAGGAGGTGTTGAGATATACAAGTGAATAAGGTGTGTGCGGGAACAAGCCCTTGGCTAGAGGCTGTAAAAGAGAATATGTAAATGTGAGTGAACCTGTGAAAAGGTGAGAAGAATCTACTAGGAGAGAATAAAGGCTAGCATGAGGAGATTTAGGAGGTGTGGAGATATTCTGGGAGAGATGGAGAGAATCAAGCAAAAGGGGTGGAGTGAATCAAGGAGAAATCAGTGGGATTAGATACTTGAATGTAAACTCTATAAATTGAGGCATTGGCCTAATGAGAATTGGTTGGTTTTTGATTATCCATGCCTACATTAAGCTATTAGTTATTTGCTTACTAATTGTTGAAATATACAAGTGAATAGGGTGTGTGCGGGAACAAGCCCTTGGTTAGAGGCTGTAAAAGAGAATCTATAAATGTGAGAGAACCTGTGAAAAGGTGAGAAGAATCTGCAAGGAGAGAATAAAGGGTAGCATGAGAAGATTTAGGAAGTGTGGAGATATTTTGGGAGAGGTGGAGAGAATCAAGCAAAAGAGGTGGAGTGAATCAAGGAGAAATCAATGGGATTAGATGCTTGGATGTAAACTCTATAAATTGAGGCATTGGATATATTAATTTGCTAGTTTTTGATTATCCATGCCTACATTAAGCTATTCACTAATCACATCTTAATTATTTACTAATCACTTTGTTAATGATGTTGATTCTAGCATTTGATCCACCTTAGCTCATCACATTGCTGTAATTTTAACTTGGTATCAGAGCCAAGCCTAGAATCCATCAATTTGTGAGCCCATTATCTTGCTAATCATTTTACTAATTAGGATTAGTAGAAAATTAATAATTTTTCCTCTTTTTCAACTAATCTCTGCACCCCCAGCTAGTGGAGGAGCTCCCTCTCCCTCTAGCCTTAACAATAGGCTAAAAGCTTCTAGCCTCATCTAGCTACAAGACCCATGCTCCATCCCATCTACTCAGCTCGTGGAATCGCTGCCGAAAATCGCCGATTTTTGCTGATTAAGAAGTGCCATTTTTCTGTAGGAGATCTTAGATCTACACTCACTCAAGGTGAATCAGCCTAATTCCTCTTAGCCCCAGGGGTTTTCAAGCATGCTCTACAAGCTGGTGAAGTGAGAATTTGATTTGATCAAGTCTACAGTGAGATCCAAGCTCAGGTGACTTTGGTAAAACAGAGATTAAGCATTCAATGTTTGGTCAAATCTTGTGTTTCTTGGCTTAATCCTCTACTAGACTAATTTCTATTCATAGCCTCCTTGAAAGGATTTGAGCTCATTTGAACTCTAAGGCCTCAGATCTGGGCTCCCCGCATACTCTGTTTTTTGCACACAAAATAGAGGATTAATTTGCTAATCAATGATTAATCAATGCTAATCACTATATTTTGGTATAATTGAGGGCTCAAATTAACCATTAGGTATCTGATATAGATCCCTATAACTTCAGATTGCAATTCGGAGTTGGTTTGATACTCCAACCATTCCGTACAAATTGGTTACCCTTGATTTAATGTAATTTTTGATGATTTTATACTGATAAATTTGTTGTAATCATCTCTTAAACACCAGATTAAGTTGTAAAAGGGTAGACACTACCCTGGAATCTTGAAATTGGATCAAGAGGTAAGACCCCCTTCACATCATCAATCATGAGTACAGCACAAGAGAGCCAAATTTAATGGGGAGCAGTTTTACACATGGCAGACAAAAAACATGTATCTGCTCATGAGAAAAAATCTGTGGGGGATAGTTGAGGGAAGAGATGAATGTCCAGAGGTGAGAGGGGAAAATGAGTGGAAGAGCAGGAATGAAAAAGCATTGAGACTTATTGCACTCAGTTTAAATGACGAAATCATTCATCACATCACAGGGATACAATGGGCAAAAGATGCATGGGATGAACTCAATAAATTATTTGGCACACAAGCTAAAAATTCAAAGATAAATCTATTAAAGCAATTCTACAAATTGGATATGAAGGAAAGTGAACCTTTAATCACACACTTGAACATATATAAAAGCATTAAATGGTAGCTATTGGCAAAAAGGTAGAAGATGATGAGGCACTAGCAGTGCTTCTGAAGAGTGTGGACAAAGGTGACTATGAAAACATTGTAGCAACACTAAAGAATGTATTGAAGCTCACGAGATAGAAGGAGCTCTACTAGAGCAAGAGAGCAGAGGCAAAGAGAAGAAATGGCTCGACTCAACAGCAGGAGAAGAAAAAGCATTCTTCACCCGAGGAGGATTCTCTCGAGGACGAGGATGAGGAAGAGGTAGAGTAGGAGGAAGGACCTTCACTTGCCACAACTGTGGAAAGCTAGGACACATGGCAAGAGACTACTAGAGCAAACCCAGTGGAGAAGGAACGACATCGGCGGCAAACTTTATGGAGGCTCCAAAGGAAGTGGAGTCGGATAATCTTTTCTACTAAGAGAGAAAGAGAGAAACCCCACAACCCAATGTAACCTGCCCCAACAAAGTAAAACCACCTCTAAACCACCGATGATGTAGGCCACGTGGTAGATGTATGTGTGAGCACTTAAGTCAAGGTCATGGGCACTTGTAGTAGCCTTGGACACATAGAGAGATAGAGTGTCAAGGACTATGTGTTTAGGGACTTGAGGCACTGGTCGCGGGCTATCAAGTACGAGAGAAACTTGGTATAGGGTCCAGGTGTGCTAAGTTAACTTGAGGGGAGGTGTGCTAGACACTGGTCGCGAGACTATCAAGTAAGAGGGAAACTTGGTATAGGGTCCAGGTGTGCTAGGAGTATTCACTTGCGGGGAGGTGTTAAAATATACAAGTGAATAGGGTATGTGCGGGAACAAGCCCTTGGTTAGAGGCTGTAAAAGAGAATCTGTAAATGTGAGAGAACATGTGAAAAGGTGAGAAGAATCTACTAGGAGAGAATAAAGGATAGCATGAGAAGATTTAGGAAGTGTGGAGATATTTTGGGAGAGGTGGAGAGAATCAAGCAAAAGAGGTGGAGTGAATCAAGGAGAAATTAGTGGGATTAGATGCTTGGATGTAAACTCTATAAATTGAGGCATTGGCCTAATGAGAATTTGCTAGTTTTTTATTATCCATGCCTACATTAAGCTATTTGTTAATTACTCACTAATCATGTCTTAATTATTTGCTAATCACTTTGTTAATGATGTTGATTTTAGCATTTGATCCACCATAGCTCATCACATTGTTGTAATTTTAACACTAATCATGTCTTAATTATTATCTAATCTCTTTGTTAATGATGTTCATTCTAGCATTTGATCCTCCATAGCTCATGACATTGCTCTAATTTTAACAATTCCTTTCCAAATTTCATTAAAATCTAGGAGGTATTCTTCTTATTTTGATTGAAAATGATAGTAATTAGTGTGAGTATTAGTAGTTTCAATGCATGATTAGTGAAGTGTTTAATGTCAATGAATTAAACATGTTAAGACGTACTGAATATTAAAATTTGGTTGAAATATAATCATGTTTAGGGAATTAATTAAGTATTTTACCTAAACACGTTAGATTATTAGTTAACAAAGGAACTAATTTAATTATGAATCATTTTTGAAATTGTATTTTAAAAAAGGGAACATAATGAGCAAAAAAACTATGTTGAATGTTTGGTAATTATTGGATGAGTTTTGTTATTTATTAATTAATTATGAAGATTATGTGTTTTATGATATTAATTTAAAGAAAAAAGGTGAATGATTTAGTTTAGTGTTGACGTTTATATCATAGATGTTATGCATTATGATTTACAACATTAAATATTCTTACCATGTCTTATGAAGAGATGATATGGCTTTTTATTATGAAGATTCTATGTTTTATTATGATAATAATTTAAAGAAACATGGTGAATGATTTAGTTTAGTGTTGGATTTTATATCAGAGATGTTCCGCATTATGATTTATAGAATAAAATATTCTTACCATGTTTTATGAAGAGATGATAGGTATTTTTAGGGTTTTTTAGAAGATCTTTGTGTGTTTGTGGCTTAAGAAGGACGAGGTGGGCTTTACCAATGTCTTTTCTTCGGTTGTGGCCTCCTTTGGATTTTCTTCCTGGCCTTGTGGGTTTACGGGTTATGTTGGTGGAGGCCATCGTGAGAGGTCTAGATAGTGTATCTGTGTGTTGGAGCCTTTGCTGTCACCGAGGCAGGAAATCCACATGGTAGTAGCACCCTCATAGTAACCTTGCGCAATGAGAACCTTCTTCTTGGGTACCCACTACCAGTGAGTATTAATGGGTTTGGTGGATAACTTTTGTGATGGAGTCGATGAGGAAATGGTTTAGGGGGCAGGACCTATGGCACTGCTGGCAGTTAGTAGTGTTAGCTAAGTTAGCAAGGTTAGCAGGTGCCATTGGCATGACTTGGCATGTTGTGGAGTTTGTTAATGATGAGGGTTTGTTGGAGAGGGGTTCTTGATAAAATATCGGCCTCTTTTTTGTGATACAGTCTTATCTTTTCAAAGCATCATGGAGGTTGGGTATGGTGAAGAGGATGATATGCCTTGTTGCGATGGGATCTGTGGATTCAGCTCTTCCTTTGTCATCATGAGAATCGTAACTTGCTCTGATGCAAGTTGTAGTGTGGATGTCCTTCCTTCCCAACAATCAATGTGACACCGATTGTGGCCCATTCATCCTCTTCCAAGGAGGATTTCTTCTCGCATTGTCTCTCAGGCATGACATAGAACTTTATTTCCAAGGGGTTATTTCCGATGTGACATTGAGGCATTTAACATAATTTGAAGCAATGCTAGTGACTATGGCCGGGTGTGGAGTAGAGTCGGTTGACCTAGAGAGTCCCATGTGTCATAGGACATTAAGTTATGATTATCACCCATCGATCCTAAGGTAGTAAAGAGCGTGTTTTTGGGTTATGCATAGGAAAGAAAAGCCTATAAATGCTATGTGCCATCTACACATGAGACACTGATAAGCAGAGATGTTGTTTTTGACGAGTTAGCTTTCTGGTATGGGAATCTCATTGCTGTGCCTACTGATGGATCAGCCAACACAAGTAATGCTGAGAGTACCCCTGCAGTTAGTACATCCATGAGTGGTCAGCCAGATGATGTATCATCTACAGTGAGTCCTTGGTCTGGTAGATTACGGAATCGCACTCCTACGTCCACTGACACGGACATGTCAGTGGGGGAAATTGGATAAGGGAAAAGAAAAAATGTTTGAAGATGTAACAGGACCACTTACTGCAGGTTATGAGTCGTCCAGCAGTGATAGCTTGGACAGTGAGTTGGGGATTCTGTCTGTCATAATGCCAAGTGCTAGGCAGAATTGTTATGTGCCGCCTCATGAGAGGCAAGCTCAGAGTGAGCCACAGTTGAGGAGATCTGAGAGGGTCAGGAGACCCGTTGACAGGTACTCTTACACTTGATATACAATGCATCATTATGCTTACATGACAAAAGTGACAGGTTTTAAAGAACCCAGTAAGTTTGATGAGCCAGTTGTTGCAGATGAGAAGTGGTGTGCTGCCATGGATGAGGAGTATTCAGCCTTGGCTAAAAATGGAACATGGGATTTAGTGCAGTTGCCTGAATGGCAAAGTACCCATTGGTTGCAAATGGGTGTATGAGGTTAAGTGCAAATCCGATGGGTCATTAGAGCGCTACAAGGGCAGGCTGGTTGCAAAATGGTATGCGTAGCAGTATGGTCTTGACTATGAGGAGACTTTCACCCCTGTAGCTAAAATGGCTACTGTCAGAACTGTCATTGCATTGGCAGTAGCTAAAGGCTGGAAGTTATGGTGGCAGATGGATGTGAAAAATGCCTTTCTAAATGGTGAGTTGCAGGAAGAGGTTTATATGGAGTAGCCTGAAGGCTATGTGCATCCGGATTTTCCAGCACATGTATGCAGGCTGAAAAAGGCATTACATGGGCTGAAACAAGCACCCACAGCATGGAATGCTCCAATTAGCAGCAGCTATTTATAGCGCAACATGGGTTTAAGTTGGGTGATGCAGATCACAGTTTGTTTGTGAAGAAGACAGATCATGGCTATGTATTTCTGGTTGTCTATGTCGATGACTTAATCATTACTGGAGATGATGAAAGCGGGACTGCTGAAATTAAATCATGGTTGCAGGCTGAATTCAAAGTCAAAGGTCTTGGTGAGTTGAAATATTTTCTAGGAATTGAGGTAGTGTCATCACCTCAAGGCATATGGTTGCTATAGAAGCAGTATGCTCATGACATGTTACAGAAGTATGGTATGGCTTGTTGGGTGTTGGACTCACACACTCACACACACAAACCTGCACATTAGGGTTAGGTGCAGGGTAGAGAAGCTCACACACAGAAATGAGAGAGAGAGAGAGAGAGCCAAAAGTGTGGTATCCACAAAATGCAAGTCAACTCTTGCATGTGTGCCACATCCATATAATATAGAGGTACAAAATATTATATGTTGAGTGTCCTTTCACACTTGATGTCCAAGGGGAAAAACCACATGGGAAAAAGTGCCCTTGGTTAAGCCCTGTTCACACATAGCACTACTATAAGTGAGCATATGCCTACAAATCCCCCCTGTAGTGGAAGTGTGAACCTGTACAAGGTAGCAGATCACTCTCTGTATGAGAGTAAGCCCAAAGCTTTGCGGAAAGCTTCAAACTTTTCTCGAGATAAAGCCTTTGTGAATAGATCTGCAACATTATCCTGTGTAGGGCAATAAGATAAACTGATCTCCCCTGCATGTAGCCTCTCTCTGACATAGTGATAATGAATCTCTATGTGCTTAGTACGTGCATGAAATACTGGATTTCGTGCCACAGCCATAGCACTCTGGCTATCAGTGAGAATGGTGGTGGGTGTCTGCTGACACTCACGAAGATCAGCCAATAGTCTCCTCAACCATACACAATCTACTGTAGCTGTAAAGACTGCCCTGTACTCAGCCTCACAAGTAGATGTAGCAACAGTGGGTTGCTTTTTACTCAACCAAGATATGCATGAGCTGCCAAGAAAAAAACAATTCCCACTAGTGGATTGCCTGGTATCGTAATCACCAGCCCAATCTGAATCACTATATGCATAAAGCTGCAAGCTGCCCCCCCTGGGATAGAACAAACCAAGATCCAGGGTACCCTTAAGATATCGAAAAATGCGTTTGACTGCTTGCCAATGCTTTGTGCCTGGGCTGTGCATGAATTTGCTCAACAAAGACACCCCAAAAGATATGTCTGGCCTCGTGTTACACAAGTAAATGAGGCATCCCACTGCCTGGCTATAAAGGCCAGCCTCAAAAGGCTCTCCAATATCATGCATAGTAAGCCGTACACCTGGTTCTACCGGAGTAGAAATGGGCTTACATTCATCCATGTGAAACCTTTTTAGCAAATTTTTTATGTACTTAGTTTGCTGCATAACAATGCCATCATCTGTATGCATAAACTGTATGCCGAGATAGTAGTGTAAAGGCCCCAAATCTGACATATCAAATTCAGCTTTCAAATCAGCTTTGAAATCTGAAATTTGTGCTTTGCTTGTACCTGTAATGAGCATGTCATCTACATACAAGATGACTATGAGAATATCGGCATCGGTTTTCTTCACATACAATGTGCTTTCAGCTGAACTATTCTCAAAACCTTGGCTAGTTAGATGAGCATGTATCTTATCATACCAAGCTCTTGGAGCTTGTTTTAACCCATACAATGCTTTGTGCAACCTGCATACTTTATGTTCCTCACCAGGAACTACAAAACCAATGGGCTGATTTACATATACTTCCTCCTGTAAATCCCCATTTAAGAATGCAGTTTTGATATCCAATTGATGCACTTTCCATCTTTTATGGGCAGCCAATGCAATCACTGATCTTATTGTGGTCATTCTCGAAGTAGGAGCAAAAGTCTCTTCATAATCTATTCCCTTTTTCTGGGAGTAGCCTTTAGCCACAAGTCTTGCTTTGTACCTGTCAATAGTACCATCAGACTTTCTTTTGACTTTGTACACCCACTTTGTGCCAATTACATGCTTGCCTTTAGGCAATTCCACAAGATCCCATGTATTATTCTTCATGATAGAAGAAATTTCAGCTTGCATAGCTTGCAACCAATGCTCATTCTCATGTGCTTCTTCATAAGAAGAAGGCTCTTCTGAATCAAAGAGACCACCCATTGCGAATGCAGACTCCCCACGATGTACATTCAAGGCATGGCTGGAACTAGCCCTTGTTCTACCTGTGAGTGGAGCTGCAAGTTTGCTTTCTTGCAAAGTTTTCAGCAACCATCTTGGCACTGACTTGGCTGTGTCTATGGCTGTTTGCTCTTCCCTGACAAGATCTTCCACTTCTTCTACAGAAGGGGGCTGAATGGCTGGCTGGTCCACATGTTCTACATGTGGATTTTCTTGTGTAGGGGCTGGCTGATCTGAATCCCCCCTAATTGCAATGGGTAAAAGTCCATCAAACATGTCCTGTATGCCTGTATCATTGCTTTTATACAAGCTGACCATGGGCTGTTCTGAATTTTCAGCAAATACCACATCTCTACTCACAAAAATCCTTCGTGTAGTTGGATTATAAAGACGGTATCCTTTGCTTTCATTGCTGTAGCCCACAAAAATGCATTTAATTGCTTTGTCATCAAGCTTTGTTCGGAGTTGTTCTGGCACATGTGCATATGCCAAACACCCAAATGTACGCATATAATCCACTGTTGGCTTTCGGCTATACCAAGCCTCAAATGGTGTTATGGTTTTCAAAGCTTTTGTTGGACACCTGTTCAACACATGAGTTGCACACATTATAGCTTCCATCCAGAATTTGTGAGGCAACTTTTGTGCTTTCACCATGCATCTTGCCATCTCCATGAGAGATCTATTTTTCCTCTCAGCTACACCATTCTGCTGCGGTGTATAAGGCACAGTACATTGGTGTTTGATGCCCTTTTGAAGCATATAATCCTTGAATGCATTTGACATGTATTCTCCACCTCTATCTGAGCGGAGTGTTTGGACTTTACATGCACACATATTTTCAGCCATTGCTACAAAGTGTCGAAAGCATGTAAACACATCTTCTTTTGCTTTCAAAGGGTAAGCCCAAGCAAACCTGGAGTAGTCATCAATGAATGTGACGAAGTAAAGATGCCCCCCTATGGATGGTGTCTTCATTGGACCACATACATCACTATGTATGAGCTGTAATTTACTTTCAGCTCTAACAGCTCCATCTTTGGGGAATGGTTTCCGATGCATCTTTCCCAAAATACACCCCTCACATACATGTCTTGGCGGAGACTCAAGAGGCGGCATATTATCAACCATATGATGCTTCTGCAAAAGCATCAAACTCTGAAAATTTACATGCCCAAAACGAGCATGCCATAGCTCTGCATGATGCATAGCAGGAGTGTGGGCAGCCACTGTATTTGCATCATAAGTGCGCTTGTCATAGCTGTCCAGCTTATACAAGCCTTTGTATCGTGTTCCAGAAGTGACTATTTCATAACCCTTTGATGGGTCTTTTACCAAACACTTCCCATCTTCAAATTCAACCTTTAAACCTTGATCGTTTATGGCTGAGACGGAGAGCAGATTTTTCTTTATTCCTGGAACATACAATACATTTTTCATACATATATTGGCACCATTGGCTGCAATAAGTATGACATTACCAATTCCCTTTACTGGATATATGGTATGATCTGCACATGATACAGTGCGGCCATTTGAAGCATAATCCAAGTGCTGAAATACATCTTTGCATGAAGTGATGTGGCTCGAAGCACCACTATCAAAATACCATGATGCATTCTGTCTGTCAGATGCAATGCAAGACATATCAGTGTTCGAAGCACTTGGTGTGTCACTAGTGCATGTGACCAAAAAAGTGTACTCTTCCTGGATTACATTAGCTGATTGCTTTGCTTTGTCATCCGAAGAGTCTGCTACTGCATTGCCTGCTTCTTTCTTTTTCTCTTTTGCAATCCTTTTTCTACATTCACTGATGTAGTGTCCAGGCTTATGGCAGTAGTGACATTTGCCCTTCTTTTTGGGCTTGTTTGCATCCCCTTTGTCAGACTTTTCACCACTAGAAGAGGGCTGTCCATGACCAGCCTTGCTAGACTGTTGTCCCCCATGCTTAAAGCTCTTTGCTTTACCCTTATCCTTGGCTGTAAATGCCTTTTCTCCACCACGGTTGCTCGATATGTTTGCTCTTGTTTGCTCTTCCTGCAAGAGTAAACCCACGAGCTCTTCAAAAGTGACGGGATCACCACCTCCTCTCATCGAGAGGTTGAGAGAGGTATGAAAGCCCAAGTAGGAAGGCGGTAAAGAATGAAGAGTGTTGGTGACCATCTGTCTGTCTGGGATAACCTCATCAATGTTGAGCAATTGTTCCTGCAAATCTTTCACTTTGGTGAGATGATCTGCCATGGAGTCACCCTCATCCATAGAAAGAAGATCCAATTGCCTCTTCAAGTAGGCAACTCTTGCCTCGTTGCGTACCTGATACATTGCTTCCAATGTGTCCCATGCAAGCTTCGATGTCTTGCATGAACGAATGTGCGGAATAATAGTCCTTTTCACTGAAAGGGCTATCAATGACATGGCCTGTGCATCTCTAGAGTCCCATCTCTTCTGCTCTTGTGTGGGAGCAGGATCTGCATCAGGAGCTCTTTGAGCACCTCCCCTTTGAGGCGTGGCTGGTTGAATGGTATGTGGGCGTGTGTCATCACCACACACGATGCCCCAAAGCCCTTTGGCTACCAGCAAATTACGGATCATAAAACTCCAGAGGGAGTAGTTAGATCCATCCAGCTTGTCCTCCTGGGTGAGCACACCAAATACATCTGTAGCATTTTGTGCCATGTCAACAAAGTATAACTGCAAGCAAACCAAGCACCAATGTGCACTGCCAGGCAACCAAATGTCCTGAGCAAATGTATGCCTGCAAATCAAAGCAAGTGTAAACCTGCACCAAATTGTCCAATTACACTCAATGTGTATACTTACGCGACAAATCGCAGCTGTAATGCCCAATTACATGCTCCAATCAGAAAATCCCCAATTTGTATGCACTCCAATCGCTTCAATGTGCATCTAATTGGCCAATTTTCACAAAAGCCCCAAATTTCTGCAAGTGAAAGAGGTTCAATTTGCCAATTTTGACCTCAATTTTGAAAACCCCCGAATTTCTGCAAATTAGAGAGGTTCAATTTGCTGATTTTGACCTCAATTTCAAAAACCCCCAAATTGCCATGCCCAATTTTATCAATTTGTCCTGAAATTGAGAAATTCCCCAAATTGGACCTGCAATTTTCTTGTGAATTTGACTTGCACAGAAGTGTCTGCTGAATCTGCATATGACCTGCACTGGAACTGCTGCAAATTTTGTATTTAGGTTTGATCTAAAATGTGTACAGAGAAATACCTTCCTGCAAGGGCAGCAGGCTTGGAGCAGACAATCAAATAGAGTTGACGGCGGGAGCCGGTGGAGCTGTGCAGGTGTCGAGGAGAGCAGAGCTGTAGACGGTTGCAGTCGTTGCAGGTGAAGCCGTTAGAGGGAGTGTTGCAGGGCGGCGGTTGGCTGTGGGCAGCCGACGGGGAGAAAAGCAAATGGGCGCTGGCTAGGCGGCTGGTGCGAACAGCAGAGGCGACCTGGCAGGCGGAGTCGGGCGCTCAGAGCAAGGCGAGCACGGAGGGCTTAGGGAGCGCTGGGCGCTACTGGGCACGTTGGTGTCGGGCGAGCAGGTCCGAAGCGGAAACCGCTGTAGGCGCTGGCGGGAGCGAGCCGGAACGGAACGTCGAGCAGGGACGGGTCGATACGGAGCAGACGGAACAGTGAGCCGGCGAGTCACTTCGACGGGTCGGAGGCGTACCTGTGCGTAGACGTCGGCTGCTGTGACGGAGCGCAAGGCGCCGACCGGAACGGAGAGGCTTGGCCGGAAGCGTTCGGACGACGCTGGGCGAGGCGACGGCGACGGAGGCCGAACGGGACGGGAGTCGTGGCGCGTTGGGACGGGCAGTCGCAGTCGTCGACGGAACGGGACGGCGCTGCGTCCGTTGGAGTAGCACCGGCCGGAACGGGACGGCGGTAGAGCCGACGGAGCTAGGCGGCGCTGGTGTGGGTCGCCGGCTTCAGGGCGGTGCCGCCCGCGAGGCTGGGCGGAGGAGGTGGGCTCCCCACTAGTGCCGCCGTCTCTGGCGGCCGGACGGTGGAGCTACTGGACGGAACCGGCGGACGGAAACAGAGCGACGACGGAACCTGACGGACGGAAAAACGCAGGCGACGGAATATGGCAGCCTGCGGACGGAATCTCACAGAAATTTTTCCAGCAGCAGTTCTCCAAGGCCAGCTCCCAGCTCCCAGCTCTGATACCAAATGTTGGGTGTTGGACTCACACACTCACACACACAAACCTGCACATTAGGGTTAGGTGCAGGGTAGAGAAGCTCACACACAGAAATGAGAGAGAGAGAGAGAGAGAGCCAAAAGTGTGGTATCCACAAAATGCAAGTCAACTCTTGCATGTGTGCCACATCCATATAATATAGAGGTACAAAATATTATATGTTGAGTGTCCTTTCACACTTGATGTCCAAGGGGAAAAACCACATGGGAAAAAGTGCCCTTGGTTAAGCCCTGTTCACACATAGCACTACTATAAGTGAGCATATGCCTACATGGCTGAATGCAAGGCTATGGATACACCCCTAGAGCAAAATGTCAAGCTGCAGATTGATGTTGGAGCTGAAATAGAGAATGTAACCATGTATCATCAGATGGTGGGCACCTTGATTTACCTTACTATTACATGTCCTGACTTGAGTTATGCTACTGGGCTGATTAGTCAGTTCATGCAGAAGCCTTGCAAACCGCATTTGGATGCTATTAGGAGAATCATGAGATATGTAAAAGATATGACAAATTATGGGCTGTTTTATGCATATGGGAAACCCCTTAACTTAACAGGGTATACTGATGCTGATTGGACTGGTCGTGCCTATGACAGAAGGTCAACCAGTTGCTATGCATTTGGATTGGGCAGCAGCATGATCACTTGGCAAAGTAAGAAATAGCCTATAGTTACATTATCTAGTATAGAAGCAGAGTATCGTGGTGCTGCTTTAGCAGCATGTGAAGTTACAAAAGCTGCTGATGAATGATTTTGGGATTTACTTGGATAGCAAAGTGAAGCTATATTGTGACAATCTGAGCAGTGTTATGCTTGCGAGCAATCCTGTCTACCATGCACGCTCGAAACACATTGAGGTACATTACCATTTCATCAGAGAAATGGTACTTGCAGAGCAGATTGACTTGCTGCATGTGAAGACTGAAGACTAGGTAGCAGACATCTTTACCAAATCACTTGGTAAAGATAAGTTCATCTATTTTCGACAGCTACTTGGAGTGTTGCAGATGGTTTGAGCTTGAGGGGGAGTGTTAGAAGTCAAGCTCAGTTCCTGTGTGTCTTTATGTTGTGTGATCATGATCGACAAACAGCTAGCTACTTGCAGATTTGGGTCTATCAATGGATAGGCAAGTTGTCATTTTTTGTGACAACATTAGAAGTATACAGTTTGCAAGAAACTAGTTTTTCATTTCTTGTGACAACATTAGCAGTATACAATTTGCAAGAAACTAGTTTTTCATGCTCGTACGAAGCATATAGAGGTTCATTACCATTTTGTCAGAGAGAAGGTCTTGGCAGGAGATGTTGACCTTGTTTATGTTAGCACACAGGATCAGGTAGCTGACATCTTCACCAAAGCATTGGGTACAGAGAAGATCCGTAGATTCAGGGCTTTGCTTGCATGAGATGGAGTTGAGCTCGAGGGGGAGTGTTGAGATATCGAGCTCATCTAGTGAGGCGGTGGACACTGATGATCCGCCACCTGGGGATAGGCCCCACACTTACACAACTGGCATGGTTGGTGAGATCATGGGTGATATGCGGCCAGTGGGATGATAGGCTATGTGACAACCATTCTAGAGACTAGCATAGTTATAGCGCCAGCTCATTTAGTTGGGTTCACACTATAAAGAACCCTATTATGTATTTGGTTGAGTACCTTTCATATCTGAGCACTCTCATCTTTGTATATGGTGTATTGAGTGTTGAGTAAAGAAGAAGATTTTCAATCTCTCACCTTGTGTGTTCTCTATTAGGGTTATTAGAGTGTGTGTGTGCTTGCAAGAGCTCAAGCTCTCTTCTCCCCTACATCTTTTCACAAACTAATCCGACCGAACTTGTGAGTCACTTGGTCAGATCAAGGAAGGAGCTCGCACTTGGATCATTGAAACCAACGTTTTTTTCCCCATCGAGAGGCATAGCCGTTGATTCTTTTTCCATAGAACAATTACTATCCAGGATTTGCTTCATCATCTATCGTACTATAATAGAATTGAGTCTCATTTTACGGATCCATCAGTCCAGCCCCATCTAGTCCCTTGGGTTAGCCAACCGCCCAACCACTGTAGTGATGGGATCTAATTAGGAATTTGGTTAGGTTTTGTCCCGCGTACCAAGGAAAAGAGTTCCTAGGCTCCCTAGTCAGATATTCATGCAAATTTAACGCCAGTCACACCAGTTACACACCCAATATGAAATCACCTTTTTTATAGATTCAGCTATCTTTAAAACAATCATTTAATGAAACCATAGTGTCACTGATCATAATCCTCCAAAATATTTGGTTGAATCCTAATTTCCAATCATTCCTTCATTGGTGTACCTATGGCATCATTGGCAAACCAGAACGCTCACCACGTGTCCCTCAGGGGCCTTTTCGATAGCTCCTAGCTCATAGTACCCGACAATAAATTCACTTATAAAAATCAAGATGGAATCTCTGTTGAAGATCAACATAAGATCTCAACCAACAGATCCATATAAAAGAGCCATGGACTCATCCGTTTGAGGACCAGCAAGGTCAATCAACCAGATCCATGCCCGGTTTTAGAAAACAACTCTTACTCCTTCTTCCAATATCTTCCTCGATGCACATGTGGGTATCTTCGGTGACCCAGAGCCCGAGCATCGTATGGTCATCAGCACCCTCTAGGATCCTTCGCAGGTGACCTAGCGCTTCACTCATAGGCCGCTTCCTTGGTCCCTCATCCACCGTACCTGAAGCTCACCATTTAAATCAAACCGAGGTTGGTCAAGACCTCGTCTGACCTTGCTACGTGAGACGTCCTCCATTGACTCTTCGTCAGCTATTGCAACTTTATCAGTTAGGTCTCCATGACCTCATTCTCAAGACGATCAAAATGCTTCCCCAGCATTATTGACATAAAACAGTCATTTAAAATAGGTCATAAATACAGTTTCTATAATGAACTCTCATCTTTCACATTGTTCCACATCAATCCACATTACTTAATCCACGTCCAATTCATATGTATACCCATTCTCATCCAATCACATCATTTTCCATCTCATCACATCTTTCCTCATTTACCCTCATCACATCTCATCCACTCGCATATCTACCCATCTCCACATCACATTCATTCACATCTTATCCATTCATATCTACCCCAATCCACATCACATCACATTACATTCATTCACATCCCGATTCACATCACATCTCATCCATTCACATCTCATATCATTTATTCACATCCTGATTCACATGACATCACATCTCATCCATTCACATCACATATCCATTCACATCTCATCCATTCACATCACATATCATTCATTGATACTTGTCCAACTCACATCACACATCACATTACATTCATTCACATCACATCTCATTCATTCACATCCTGATTCACATCACATCTCATCTCATCCATTCACATCTCATATCATTCATTCACATCCTGTTCACATGACATCACATCTCATCCATTCACATCACATATCATTCATTCATACTTGTCCGCTGACTCACATCACATCACATCCACCCATTCACATCCATCACATCACTGTGATGAATATGAATAACGAGAATAGAGGCGATGAGATGTGATGTAAATTGGATATATATGATGATAAGATGTGATGTAAATTGGATATATGAATGATAAGGGATGTGAATGAATGATATGGGATGTGAATGAATATGATGGCATGTGAGTCAAGTCAATGGAGGACGTCTTGCAAAGAAAGGTCGGCCGAGGTCTTGACCAACCTCAGTTTGATTTAAATGGTGAGCTTCCGATACGGTGGATGAGGGACCAAGGAAGCAGTGATGGCACGGAAGCGGTAGAGCTGTCTACGCCCTTATATCATGCCACACTTCCACACACACATGCAGACACACCAGAACACCAGACCAAAGAGCATGAACAAGACTTATATTTCAGAAAGGACCTTGACCTTTACAGAATTGGATATCCGAGATATCCCAGACACCAGCTTTATCAGCACCCACTCCAAATCAGCCCGCTCCAGCTCCTGGTCGCTCCCAAATTCCTTCGCTCCTTGCTTCTCTGCAGCCGACCTCTTCGTTCTCTGCTCTGCTCCTCAGCTGAAGGTCTCTCTGCTACACCACCAGCACACTGCTAGCTCTCAAAGCAAAACCACAGCAACCTCTTCCTTTGTCGCCAACCTGACAACCAGCCCAATATCCAATCAAAGCAAAAGAACCTGCTTGCGTGCTACCAGCCCTTGCCGGCTTCACAGCAACCCAACTCTCTCTCTCTCTCTCGCCTGCACACAGCCCTCAATTCCTTGTATTCAAAGCTTTTTAACAAAACCTCCCAACTCTCTCCTTTGCACTCTTCCTTTGTGTACCAGCCACCACACAAGGCTTCCTCCACTATTTGTTGCTCCAGCCCATCACCTTACAGCCGGCGCCTTCTACACTAGCTCCTCTGTGCTCCTGGCTGCACACGTCACCCAAACACAAGGGTCTCCACACCTCAGCTTTCAACAAGACCCCCTCTTTACTGTCTTCCGCTCTGCAGCGCCCCCAGCAGCCTTCGCAAAAGCGGCCCCTTCGCTCGTCTTCCAGCTGTGCCAACCCACTGCGCCCATCAACCCATAGACGGCTTCCACACGCATCACCACTTCTTCTCTCCTCGTCGCAGGCCTGCAGCAGCTCCGCCCAAGAAATCCCCCTCAAACAAGACCGCCTACCTCTCTGCTCATTCCACAAGCGGCCTCCTCCCCCCGTCTGCTTCCAGCAGAATCACCTGCGGCTGCTCCAGCCACCACACACAAGGGGCCTTTGTCCTCTGCGTTCAATGAGACTTCCCCCCTCTTGCAACAACTCGGCGGCCTTCTCTTTTCCAACTGCGTCGACTCACCAGCTTCGCCAGCTTCTGGATGGCATGCGTTGGCAGCCCCTCATAGCTCCACATAGCTATACCACATTATTCATTGTTTTTATTTACTTTATTTTGAAAAAAAAAGGTCACCATTGCTTTTCACACTCATGCCCAAGGCACATGGCCCCTCATTATCTTTTTCTGCCCTTCCTTCCATACACACTTCAAAAAAGCTTCAAGTGCCCGTTCTTTTCTTTGACGTGCCCACACATATTCAAATACTACCTTCAGCAGCTTCGTTTTGGACGAGCCTGTGCTTCCAGAATTTCAACATTGTCTCTGCACATACACCTCCATCAAAGCCCATAGCCTGATTGCCGCATCCACGATGCCCACACCGAGTCAATGGGTGCTCCCACGACTTTACCACAACACAAACAGCACTCATGTACACATGTACAAGTTGAGTCTGAGGTTCTCCAAAAACTTCACACATATTTAGCAACCCCCTTTTTTCTGCTGAGACATTTATGTCCAGTAGCTGCACAATCAGAAACCACTTATCCCCCTGGATCAAACAGAAACCTCGGTGCATCTACCTTCCAATCCTTCAAGCATTTTCTTCCATCAAACAACCATTGATACACCCTATCATAATCCTCTGCTTTCAGCAACCCCCTTTGCTCTCATATTCTACTGTTGTACTTCCTCCTCCATACCAGCTCACACAGTTTCCATCCCTCACCTATACTCCCCTCTGACACATCTGACTCCCACTCATAATCATATGCCGAAATAACACACATCTGATGATCAACTCCCACCTCACGGTCACTCAATTTCCAACCCACATCATTGGCTTCCAACCCTTCCTCTGGACTAACTGCCAGACTCGAACTATAACCAAACCACTCATCCATATGCTGAACATCAACATGCGGCGTGTCCACCATACACTCACTCCCCTTCAGCCCATCAACATCACACACAGCAACTTCATGCACTGCAGACTCATCGTTGTCGCTTTCC
Organism: Cibotium barometz; assembly: GCF_041138505.1. Classification (NCBI taxonomy): domain Eukaryota; kingdom Viridiplantae; phylum Streptophyta; class Polypodiopsida; order Cyatheales; family Cibotiaceae; genus Cibotium; species Cibotium barometz. Next base: position 53,928,653 of record NC_141047.1, on the reverse strand, counting down.
TGTAGTTTCTCCAGCTTCAAGACCATTGGCGATCCTTCAAGATTCTCCACATCTTGCACAGGCATCTCTACCAAGTCCAAGCTCCCCAAACTGCCAGGCAAAGTATCTTGGTCCCCCTGACCAACAACAATAGCCTCACATGCATCCTCACCACTCACAACCGACTCATTCTCTTGGGCATGACAAGGAACACACACCTTATGATCAGTATCCGCACCTGCGAAATCTCTCACACCATCAACCAAAGGAGCATCCAGCTCACCATCAGTCATACCATCACTCCCTTCTTGCTGCACAACTGGCATGCAAGTAATCTTCTCCAAGGAAGCCAACTTCAACAGATCATCTAGTGCACTATTAAGTACACTATCCAGCTCACCATCCACACTCTCACCACAGGCTGCAATATCCAACTCATCACCCGGATCATCCATAGATACTCCACCCATAGTATCATCACTAGTAACACCTTGATCATCACTCTCTACCTTGACTGGCTGAAGTACTGGCACCTGCAAGTCATTACCCTTCTCTAATCAAAGAGATCACCCAAGCCATATCCATACTCAAACTCATCAGGCTCCACAGCACTAGCAGCATCACCTTCACAATCCACAGCATCTTCAATACTTCCATCCTTCTCCTCCTCACCTTCTGAAAGCTCTTCAGGGCTGATTCCAGAAACCTTACTCTTCTCCATTCCTAATAGATTAATCTGTCCCATACCCTGCTCTGCAAATGTGACCTTATGGGCTTAACAAACACTGGGCTGGATTGCATCCTTCATCTGCATATTAGGGCCAATCACCTTATCACTCATTCCCAAAGACAATTGATATATGCCACCATTAGCTTTGGCTGGTCTCTCACATTGTGGATTGATATGACCCCACTCACCATAATTCCGGCATTGCACATCACACGGATACCCTCTCCCTCTTCCAATATCTGCTGAATTTCTTTCAGAACCAGATGATGCATCAGTCTTGCTTCCCATAACACCCATGCCTTGTCCTCTTCCTGTGCACTCTATCCAATTCACGCTTAAAGACTTCATGAGCTCCACTGCTTCATGAACCTCCCTCTTCAAAGAGTCCTCCTGTTTTGGAACAACAGCAGCTTTTCTTCCAGGATGCATACTCTCAATCTTTGGCACTTTCACAAACCTCCTTGGCTCTTCCTGCATTCCCATCTGCCTCAGACGCTTCACCTTCCACTCCTTCTCACGAGCAACTCTGACAGCCTCCTCAAAGCTATCCAGGTTCTTTAGCTCCACCTTCAAACGGATCGTTGGCTCCAAACCAGCCACAAACCGCTCCCTCTTTATCATCTGCGGGGGAACTTCAGGAATCAGAGCCTCACACCATAGACTCCACAGTCTACCAAACTCTATCAGATACTGATCCACATCCTGACCGTCCTTCTGCTGAATGTTACACAACTCCTTCCATACTTCATTCGGACTCTTCACATGGACAAACTGTGCCAAAAATGCAGCTCTGACTACACGATACTCAAGATCCTATCGATGAACATTCCTATGTGTAGTCACAAACATCTGCAGCCATACTTTTGCATCACCCTGCAGGCAATAAGCCAAAATCCGAGAAAGGATCTCCGGGGTTGCCCTGTCTTTCATCAAGGCTGTAAATTCCATTTTCTCCAGAAACCTGGTTGCATTCTCCTGTGGCAATCCCCAATACTTTGGAAAATCGTGAGCCATTTCCAAATCTTTCTTCACACAGCCCTGTTCTCTTTCACAAACCAGAGGAAATCTGCTCCTCTGTGGAGGCACCAAAAAGTGATGGCACGGAAGCGGTAGAGCTGTCTACGCCCTTATAGCATGCCACACTTCCACACACGCATGCAGACACACCAGAACACCAGACCAAAGAGCATGAACAAGACTTATATTTCAGAAAGGACCTTGACCTTTACAGAATTGGATATCCGAGATATCCCAGACACCAGCTTTATCAGCACCCACTCCAAATCAACCCGCTCCAGCTCCTGGTCGCTCCCAAATTCCTTCGCTCCTTGCTTCTCTGCAGCAGCCGACCTCTTCGTTCTCTGCTCTGCTCCTCAGCTGAAGGTCTCTCTGCTACACCACCAGCACACTGCTAGCTCTCAAAGCAAAACCACAGCAACCTCTTCCTTTGTCACCAACCTGACAACCAGCCCAATATCCAGTCAAAGCAAAAGAACCTGCTTGCGTGCTACCAGCCCTTGCCGGCTTCACAGTAACCCAACTCTCTCTCTCTCTCTCTCGCCTGCACACAACCCTCAATTCCTTGTATTCAAAGCTTTTTAACAAAACCTCCCAACTCTCTCCTTTGCACTCTTCCTTTGTGTACGAGCCGCCACACAAGGCTTCCTCCACTATTTGTTGCTCCAGCCCATCACCTTACAGCCGGCGCCTTCTTTCTACACTAGCTCCTCTGTGCTCCTGGCTGCACATGTCACCCAAACACAAGGGTCTCCACACCTCATCTTTCAACAATACCCCCTCTTTACTGTCTTCTGCTCTGCTGCAGCGCCCCCAGCAGCCTTCGCAAAAGCGGCCCCTTCGCTCGTCTTCCAGCTGCGCCCATCAACCCATAGGCAGCTTCCACATGCATCACCACTTCTTCTCTCCTCGTCTCGTAGGCCTGCAGTTGCGCCCAAGAAATCCCCCTCAAACAAGATCGCCTACCTCTCTGCTCGTTCCACAAGCAGCCTCCTCCCCCCGTCTGCTTCCAGCAGAATCACCTGCGGCTGCTCCAGCCACCACACACAAGGGGCCTTTGTCCTCTGCGTTCAATGAGACTTCCCCCCTCTTGCAACAACTCGGCGGCCTTCTCTTTTCCAACTGCGCCGACTCACCAGCTTTGCCAGCTTCTGGATGGCATGCGTTGGCAGCCCCTCATACCTCCACATAGCTATACCACGTTATTCATTGTTTTTATTTACTTTATTTTGAAAAAAAAAGGTCACCATTCCATACACACTTCAAAAAAGCTTCAAGTGCCCGTTCTTTTCTTTGACGCGCCCACACATATTCAAATACTACCTTCAGCAGCTTCGTTCCGGATGAGCCTGTGCTTCCAGAATTTCAACATTGTCTCTGTGCATACACCTCCATCAAAGCCCATAGCCTGATTGCCGCATCCACGACGCCCACACCGAGTCAATGGGTGCTCCCACGACTTTACCACAACACGAACAGCACTCATGTACACATGTACAAGTTGAGTCTGAGGTTCTCCAAAAACTTCACACAGCGGCCTATGAGTGAAGCGCTAAGTGACCTGCGAAGGATCCTAAAGGGTGCTGACCATACGGTGCTCGGGCTCTGGGGGTCACCGAAGATACCCACAAGTGTGTCAGGGAAGATATTGAATAAGGGGTAAGAGTTGTTTTCTGAATTCGGCCATGGTTCTTTTATATGGATCCATTGGTTGATCTTACTGATCTTCAATAGAGATTCTATAAGATTCCTCCCCAGCCTCTCAGGATGTCCAATATCTTCCCCTATAATCAATCCCCTCTTTAGAAATATAAAAGATCTTGTTTTTGCCTGTTTTGGCCTAGAGAGAGAAAATATTCTAGAGAGAGGTTATTCAGATTTTGAACATTTTTGGATAGAAAAATTTCTCATCTTATTAACATAAGTTCCCCTAAAACAAAAGTTCAAAAAGATTTCCAGAAGGTGCATTAGAAATCAAATATAATATGTTCAAGAGGCATTATCCTGAGGGGGGTTAAGATTTTTTCAAAATTTTAAATTAAGGTTCCTATGAGCCAATAAGATCAATCCATGTGTGGGAAGGAGATAAATCCTATTTGTAAAAGAAAATACCCAAAAATGAGTAAATGCTCACATAAGATGAAGAGTTGACTATGTACAAGGTTTATTATTAAAAAACACAGTCAATCCCAAGAATCCTTTGACTTCTTTCACTGTCTTTGGTTCAGGCTAATCTATGACTGCTTGGACTTTTGCGAAATCTGGAGAAATTCCATCTTTGGATACCAGAAAGCGCAAGTATTTGACATGGTCGACAAAGAAAGTGCATTTGCTCTTTTTGGCAACAATGAGTTGGTGCTTCCTTAGAATCTCAAGAACTTTTCTGACATGTGCTTCATGGCAGCTGCATTCTTTGAGTAAATTAGAATATCATCAAAGAAAACAAGAAAAAAATCATCCAAGTATTCTCTAAGAATCTCTTGCATTAAGCGATTGAATGTAGCTGGGGCATTTGTCAATCCAAACGGCATGACAATGAATTCATAATGCCCATACCGAGTATTGATGGCTGTCTTCTTCGGGATATCTTGCTCATTAATCTTGATCTGATAATACCCTGATTTGAGATCTATCTTTGTAAAGATCTGGGCTCCACTTAGCCTATCCAGAAGCTCATCAATTCTGGGGATAGGAGGATACTTATTCTTAACTGTCAGCTAATTTAGACCTCTGTAGAACACACAGACTCTTAGCATTCGATCTTTCTTTTTCTGAAAGAGAATTGGCGCACCACAAGGCGAAACACTGGGTCTTACAAACCCTTGTTCCAAACAACAGCTGTCTAAGCTATTCCTTGAGTTCGATGGCTTTAAGAACTGGCATTTTGTACGTATGCAGGGCTACTGGCTCATCTCCTGGGGTCAATTCTATCACATGATCTACTTCCCGAATTGGACATAAGCCTTTATGCATAGAAACTCATGAGGCTCTATGTATAAGTCTCTATGTATAAGCTTCTATATATAGAGGCTTCTGCTCATAGAGCCTCATGCATCCAGTGTTTTCAGGAACCCACAGATAGAGAGAGATTTGAGCGACAGCAGCAGACAGAAAGAGAATCCAGCATCCACGCCCACGTAACCAGAAAGCAATGGCAACAGGTAAGTTTGCTTGCTCCTCTCTCTCTCTCTCTCTCTCTCTCACACACACACACGCGCGCGCGCACGCGTGCACGCACACACACACACACACAAATACGTAGACACATAGACATGCATGCACATACAGACAATCTTTCACACACACACACACACACAAATACACAGACACACAGACATGCATGCACAGGCAGACACAATCTTTCACACACACACACACACACACACACATGGACACACAAACATGCAGGAACTGACAGAAACAATCTATTTCTGTCTCTCTCTCTCTCTCTCTCTCTCTCTCTCTCTCACACACACACACACACACACACACACACATAGAGAGAGAACCGTATACAACACAGACACACACACACACACAATACACTCACAAAGAAAGAGAGAGAGAGAGAGAGAGAGAGAGAGAGAGAGAGAGAGAGAGAGAGAGAGAGAGAGAGAGAGAGAGAGGTTTGTACAGTTGGGTGCGATATGGCTCTTGTAAGGGTAATGGAGGTGCTTTATCGTGCCAAAATTGCACACACATACATATACACTTATATAACATCCACAAACACACACACACACACACAGAACCATATACAACACAGACACACACATACAATAAACCCACAACGAGAGAGAGAGAGAGAGAGAGAGAGAGAGAGAGAGAGAGAGAGGGAGAGAGAGACGTTTGTGCATTTTGGCACGATATGGTTCTTGTAAGGGTAATGGAGGTGCTTTATCGCACCAAATTGCACACACATACACCCACATACATATACACTTATATCACAACCACACACACACACACACACACACACACACACACACACACACCAACACAAACAGAGAACCATATAAAACACAGACACACACATATAGTACACCCACAAAGAGAGAGAGAGAGAGAGAGAGAGAGAGAGAGAGAGACAGAGACAGAGACAGAGAGAGAGAGAGAAATTTGTGTAGTTTGGCGTGCAATATGGCTCTTGTAGGGTTATGGAGTTGCTTTATCGTGCCAAATTGCACAAATAAAATAAGGGATTTCTCTCCTTTTCTAATTCATGCGAGTGTCTTACTTCTCAGAAAAAAGAAAGCTTAAGAGGGGAGTCACTTCGCTAGATCCTGAGTTTAGTGCTGCGAGGTAGGAGCAACATGCGGATGAAGTCTGCAAAGCTGTTGATGAGCACAAAGTGTAAGATTCCTCCCCCAACCCCCTTTTTGATGTCTAGTATCTTTCCCTGTAATCAATCCCTCTTCAGAAATATAAAGACCTTGTTTCTAATTGTTTTAGCCTAGAGAGAGAAAATTATTCTAGAGAGAGAATATTCAGATTATGAATATTTTTGGATAGAAAAATAACTCATCTTATTAAAATAAGTTTCCCTGAAACAGAAATTCAAAAAGAATTTTCCAATGTGCAATTGGAGTTAATTGGAAATAGGTATAAAGAACCTTAGTCTAAAGGGTTTAGATTTTCAGAAATTTTTTGATTATGGTCCAATTAAGGTTCCTATGGGCCAATAGCATCAATCCATGTGTAGGGAGGAGATAAATCCAAATTGTAAAAGAAGATACCCAAAATTGAGTAAATGTTCACATAAGATGAAGAGTTGAAAATGTACAAGGTTTATTAGTAAATAAACACATATGTAAGGAAGGGAACTTCTTTAAAGGAGGTGCATATTTCACATAAGATGAAGAGTTGAAAATGTACAAGGTTTATTAGTAAATAAACACATATGTAAGGAAGGGAAGTTCTTTAAAGGAGGTGCATATTTCACATAAGATGAAGAGTTGAAAATGTACAAGGTTTATTAGTAAAAAAACTATGAGCAATATTAAAAATATGAGATATTTTGGGAATAATGATTTTATTATAACACATATGTAAGGAAGGGGAGTCCCTTAAATGCTCACATAAGATGAAGAGTTGAAAATGTACAAGGTTTATTAGTAAAAAACTATGAGCAATATTAAAATGATTCCATTATGACACATATGTAAGGAAGGGGAGTTTTTTTAAAGGAGGTGCATATTTCACATAAGATGAAGAGTTGAAAATGTACAAGGTTTATTAATAAAAAACTATGAGCAATATTAAAATGATTCCATTATGACACATATGTAAGGAAGGGGAGTTCTTTAAAGGAGGTGCATATTTCACATGCTTGAATGAGTTTAAAACTCATAAAAATTGAGATATTTTATCTCTCCTCTCTCCTAATTCAAGTCTAGTTCCAAAAAGTTAGCTTAAGTGACCTAAAAATGGTCAAAAAGTGACCAAACTGACTTGGAAAATTCTAGAATCAGTTTGTTTGGTTAGGAGCTCAAATTTTCCTATAAATAGAAGCCTCCCCTTGTTGAAAAAAATATAGTCTCTTATGCTTTGTTACTCTACTCCACCTAAGCCAAAATATATAGTCTCTTATGCTTTATTACTCTACTCCACCTAAGCCAAAATATATAGTCTCTTATGCTTGTTACTCTACTCCACCTAAGCCAAATTAGATAGAGTCTTATGCTTTGTTACTCTACTCCACCTAAGCCAAATTAGATAGTGTCTTATGCTTTGTTACTCTTCTCCTCCTAAGCCAAAATATATAGTGTCTTATGCTTTGTTACTCTACTCCACCTAAGCCAAAATATAGAGTGTCTTATGCTTTATTACTCTACTCCACCTAAGCCAAAATATAGAGTGTCTTAGGCATTGTTACTCTACTCTACCTAAGCCAAGAACTGTGAATTCTTTAATAATTCACTAGTTTTTGATACTTCTCTCTTTCTTCAATCCCCATTGGTGGCTCCATCAACACACTAAACCAATTGATTGGTTGGGGGCCTCTACCGTGAATAAAGAATCAAGCAAATCATAAGGTAAGTATATTGAATTTTGATCTTTTCTATGATTTCTCAATGATTCTCTCTTCTCAACCCCTCTCAAGCTTGAGAAGTTTAATTGGTATGGTTTTTTTAAATGCTATTGAAGTAAATTGGTGAATAGTAGTGAAGAGTTACATAATTTAATAAATGCTATAGAAGTTAATTTTCACTTATATTTAAATTCTAATGGTTTTTATAATTTCTCTCTCTCACTCAAGAAATGGTCATACTCATGACCCATTCTCAATCCAAATGAAGCTTTTCATAAAGCTTTTCCTTAATCCAAGATTAAGCTATGCTTGAGGCCAAATTAATGGCTTTTGCTATGCTTTTAGTTTATGCACATTGATGATTCAATCCATTATGGATTGATGACCCAATTAGAGACCATTCTAATTGTTTTCTTAATGACCCAATTAGAGACCATTCTAATTGTTTTCTTAATGATCCAATTAGAGACCATTATGGATTGATGATCCAATTAGAGACCATTCTAATTATTTCTTTAATAATGAGCTTTATCCCTTAGAAAAAAAAATTGAGATTTATCAGTCATAGTAGCGGAGCTATGGCAAAATTTTTATAGAAATCACGCATAAAATACATTCATTCAAAGCATAAAAAGAGGACTTCCTACCATATCCTAGGAACTATCATCCTAGATTAATTAAAAGAATATTATTATGCATGGAGATATGGATGTTTGCATGTAGATGTAGAGGTATGGATGTGAGTGTGAATGTGGAGGTGGATGTATGCATGTAGATGTAGATGTATAGATGTAGATGTAGATGTGGAGGTGGGTGGATGCATGTAGATGTAGATGTATAGGTGTAGGTGAGAATGGAGATGTGGATGTATACATGTAGATGTAGATGTATAGATGTAGATGTGAATAGAGATGTGAATGTATACATGTAGATGTAGATGTATAGATGTAGATGTGGATGTGGAGGTGGGTGGATGCATGAAGATGTAGATGTATAGATGTAGATGAGAATGGAGATGTGGATGTATATATGTAGATGTAGATGTATAGATGTAGATGTGAATAGAGATATGGATGTATACATGTAGATGTAGATGTATAGATGTAGATGGGAATGGAGATGTGGATGTATACGTAGATGTAGATGTATAGATGTAGATGTGAATGGAGATGTGGATGTATGCATGTAGATGTAGGTGTATAGACGTAGATGTGGATGTAGAGGTGGATGTATGCATGTAGATGTAGATGTATAGATGTGGATGTGAATGTGGAGTGGATGTATGCATGTAGATGTAGATGTATGGAGGTGAATGTGAATGTGGATGTGGATGTATGCATAGGGATGTAGATGTATGCATGTAGATGCGAATGCACGCATATAGTTGTGGATGTATGGATGTGAATATACGATTGTGATGTGAGGGAATCTGAAGTGATGAGATGGAAATGAGGTGATGGGATGAGTATACATATAAATGGAATATGGAATAAGTAATGTAGATTGAGGAGGGATAAGGTGGAAAAATGAAAGTTAAAATAGAAATTGTATTGTAAACTGTTTGTAAATGCTGTTTGTAAATGCTGTTTGTAAATGATTGTTTTATGTCAAGAATGCTGGGGGGAGCATTTTGACCGTCTTGTGATTAAGGTCGTGATGAGAAAGTTGCAACTGCTGACGGAGAGTCAATGAAGGACGTCTCGCGTAGCAAGGTCGGCCGAGGTCTTGACCAGCCTCGGTGCGATTAAAATGGTGAGCTTCCGGTACGGTGGATGAGGGGCCAAGGAAGCGGCCTATGCGTGAAGCGCTAGGTTACCTGCGAAGGATCCTAGAGGGTGCTGACCATACGGTGCTCGGGCTCTGGGTTGCCTAGGATACCCACGCGTGCGTCGAGGAAGATATTGGAACAGAGTTGGAGTTGTTTTCTGAAATCGAGCATGGATCTGGTTGATTGACCTTGCTGGTCTTCAATGGATGAGTCCATGGCTCCTTATATGGATCTGTTGGTTGATCTTGCTGATCTTCAACGAGAGTCCATCTTGTTAAGTGATTATATTGCCAAGTATTATGGGCTAGGAACTATCGAAACGGCTCCTGAGCGTTCTAGTTGCCAATGATGCCATAGATACTCTGATGAAGGAATGATGGGAAATTAAGAATCAATTGGATAAATTGGAAGATGGTGATCAATGATACTATGGTTTTATTAAAGGATTGTTTTAAATTGGTTGAATCTGGTTGAAAAAGGCAATTTCATATTGGGTGTGTGAGTGGTGTGACTAGTTTTATTTTGCATGAACATCCGGCTAGGGGGCCTTGGAACTCTTTTCCTTGGTACCCGGGACAAAACCTAACCAAATTTTTAATTGGATCCCATCACTACAGTGGTTGGGCGGTTGGCTAACCCATGGGATTGGATGGGGTTAGGCTGGACTGATGGATCCGTAAATCGAGACTCAAACTTCTGTTTTTACGATAGAAAAAAAAAATAAATCCCGGACAGAAACTGTTCTATGGATAGGAATCAACGGCTGTGCCTCTTGAATGGGGAAAAAAGCGTTGATCCCAATGATCCAAGTGCAAGTTTCTTCCTTGAACTGACTAAGTATCTTATAGATGTAATCGGATCATCTCGATCAGAAATGATCTTGACTACGTTAGAGTAAAAAGTTATCCTGGTGGAATCGCCCGTGCTTTCCGGTAAAGGAAGTTTTTCCGGGTTCGGTTTTGGAACAACCGACGGATTAGTCTCTTATCCGGATATCCGTGGGCGAGGCCCCGAGTGTGGGACCCCTGTCCCGCGCGAGAAGCGCTACTTCCGCTGCCAGTACCCCGAATCCGTTGCTCGGTGGGAACAGGGATCTTACAGTTGGTATCAGAGCATTTGGTTAATAAAGATCAATTGAGAAGATAAATATGTCAAAAATTTATCAAGAAACACAAAAAGGTTATAATTGTGTGATATAACTCATACAATTTGATATTCAAACTGAAATTCATAATTTGGTAATTGGTTCTTCAGATGGAAGTACCGCAATTATATAGAAACCCTGACTTGCTTGAGGCCTAGACATGATAGTATTTACCTTATAATTCCAAGGGCCGTGACTACCCGTATATACCGAGAGTATACTGCAGCTCTTTACTGACAGTATATACGAGTAAATCTAAGACTTGAAATTATAAGCGTTAATGCTATCTAGATGATGATTTTGAATGTGATTGATATGATTTTTAATTCTGTTTGAGAATGAATGAATTGATTTGGATTCTGATTGAAAATGCTGATTGAAAAATGTTGATTTTTAAAAATTAGTTGAAATATAATGAAACCACAATGAGGGGGAATGGGACGAGTCCCTGTGATGATATTCATAACTAGAATGATGATAATGAATTCAGCAAATCACTATGAGATTAGTGGGTTGTGCTGTCAGATTGCTGCTATTAATACTTGACCGGTAGATCAAGTTAAGGGATGTCAAATTGAGAACTTGCTTGACTGAAGTTTCCGTGGAGGAATGTTCCGAAGGAAATTTTTCGGTCTAATGGACCATTATCATGTTAAATGAATTGTTATTTAATGATGAGTTCTATATAAGGGATAATTATCCCAGTGTTCTGTTGGGTTGACCAGAATATAAGGAACCCCAGAATAAAATTTGGATCTTAAGAAAAAGAGCTGTCCTCTACCTTGCGAGATGAGGACATCTCGCACTTTTTAAGTGGGGTAGAATGTAAGATTCTTCCCCAGCCTTCGAGGTATACACGAGTAAGAATCTCCCTTTCTGATCTTATAATTATTCCCTCTCTAAAAAAAAAAGAAAGTTTCTGTTTAAAAAAGGAATACCCTTTTCCTAAAATACTTCTCAGGAGTCACGCCTATTTTAAGGATTTAGAACAATGAGTTTAGAAGTGAGAATCGGTGTTTTGGATACCAAGGTTTTGGTTTTCATTCGAGTATGGCCCAAAAGAAGTTCTTTATCTCTTGGGGAGTATAAGAAGTTATCCCCCAGATATTGTGATCCTTATATCTAAATTCAATGAAAGTAGGTGACTTAGCCTACAAGTTTCTTTTATCTCCTCATCTCAAAATTCTTAATGCCTTCTATAGAAAAATGTGTCAAACGCAAATCATGGAAAGACGGTAAAACTTCAGTGGCAAGTTACCGTTGGCTTCTAGGTTACGCTAGCTCCTTCCTTTATATAAGTCGTAACTTTTACTTGTCGCTCACAGTAATCTTACTCCCATCAATCTCCTTTCTTTCTTAATCTCCTTCATGGCGGCTTGGCAACAGGAATTAGTTTTATCCCTGATGATTTCTCACCTTCAAGACGCAAGAGAATCTGTGAAGAAAGACTTTATAGAACAGTATGAGCGCTCACTTTTTCCTCACCTAGGAATTTCTGTAGCGCAGACCAAATGGCGGACCTATCAAAACATAACTAGGGTAACACCCTGGGGTCAGCAGCACTTTCGTAACAATGTCCGCTTGGCCATGGTTATTGAAGCTTTGGGTTTGGGTCCCCGATACTACTGCGTCATGAGATCAAGGCATCTTGGGTTTTCTGAGCGGGTCTTCTTATTGGCGTGTTTTCTTCCTCATGAGAAGATATGCCTTTACCCCGTTTTTGGCTTGCCTCTCCGAGGTCCTTTTGTTAGATCACCTCATACCACTGAGATAGGTGCGGCAATAAACAGCAGAATCATTCCCATAGATGAGTTACCCTATACTTGTGCAGCTTGTGAGGACTGCTTTTGTGACCATATGATGGACGGGCTTATGGAAGTGTAAAGAGTTTCTCTATCTTTACTGTATAAATTCCGAGAATGAATAAAGTTTAAATCTTGTTCTTATTTTGAATCTTGCTCTCTTTAAGACTTTTCTTGGTGGTTAATCGTGATTAAAATTTTTCTCTAAGTCTCATATTCGTGCATCTTGCGAAATTATTCCAAGTTGCGAGATGAGGACATCTCGCGTTTTTTAAGTGGGGTAGAATGTAAGATTCCTCCCCCAACCCCCTTTTTGATGTCTAGTATCTTTCCCTGTAATCAATCCCTCTTCAGAAATATAAAGACCTTGTTTCTAATTGTTTTAGCCTAGAGAGAGAAAATTATTCTAGAGAGAGAATATTCAGATTATGAATATTTTTGGATAGAAAAATAACTCATCTTATTAAAATAAGTTTCCCTGAAACAGAAATTCAAAAAGAATTTTCCAATGTGCAATTGGAGTTAATTGGAAATAGGTATAAAGAACCTTAGTCTAAAGGGTTTAGATTTTCAGAAATTTTTTGATTATGGTCCAATTAAGGTTCCTATGGGCCAATAGCATCAATCCATGTGTAGGGAGGAGATAAATCCAAATTGTAAAAGAAGATACCCAAAATTGAGTAAATGTTCACATAAGATGAAGAGTTGAAAATGTACAAGGTTTATTAGTAAATAAACACATATGTAAGGAAGGGAACTTCTTTAAAGGAGGTGCATATTTCACATAAGATGAAGAGTTGAAAATGTACAAGGTTTATTAGTAAATAAACACATATGTAAGGAAGGGAAGTTCTTTAAAGGAGGTGCATATTTCACATAAGATGAAGAGTTGAAAATGTACAAGGTTTATTAGTAAAAAAACTATGAGCAATATTAAAAATATGAGATATTTTGGGAATAATGATTTTATTATAACACATATGTAAGGAAGGGGAGTCCCTTAAATGCTCACATAAGATGAAGAGTTGAAAATGTACAAGGTTTATTAGTAAAAAACTATGAGCAATATTAAAATGATTCCATTATGACACATATGTAAGGAAGGGGAGTTTTTTTAAAGGAGGTGCATATTTCACATAAGATGAAGAGTTGAAAATGTACAAGGTTTATTAATAAAAAACTATGAGCAATATTAAAATGATTCCATTATGACACATATGTAAGGAAGGGGAGTTCTTTAAAGGAGGTGCATATTTCACATGCTTGAATGAGTTTAAAACTCATAAAAATTGAGATATTTTATCTCTCCTCTCTCCTAATTCAAGTCTAGTTCCAAAAAGTTAGCTTAAGTGACCTAAAAATGGTCAAAAAGTGACCAAACTGACTTGGAAAATTCTAGAATCAGTTTGTTTGGTTAGGAGCTCAAATTTTCCTATAAATAGAAGCCTCCCCTTGTTTAAAAAAATATAGTCTCTTATGCTTTGTTACTCTACTCCACCTAAGCCAAAATATATAGTCTCTTATGCTTTATTACTCTACTCCACCTAAGCCAAAATATATAGTCTCTTATGCTTGTTACTCTACTCCACCTAAGCCAAATTAGATAGAGTCTTATGCTTTGTTACTCTACTCCACCTAAGCCAAATTAGATAGTGTCTTATGCTTTGTTACTCTTCTCCTCCTAAGCCAAAATATATAGTGTCTTATGCTTTGTTACTCTACTCCACCTAAGCCAAAATATAGAGTGTCTTATGCTTTATTACTCTACTCCACCTAAGCCAAAATATAGAGTGTCTTAGGCATTGTTACTCTACTCTACCTAAGCCAAGAACTGTGAATTCTTTAATAATTCACTAGTTTTTGATACTTCTCTCTTTCTTCAATCCCCATTGGTGGCTCCATCAACACACTAAACCAATTGATTGGTTGGGGGCCTCTACCGTGAATAAAGAATCAAGCAAATCATAAGGTAAGTATATTGAATTTTGATCTTTTCTATGATTTCTCAATGATTCTCTCTTCTCAACCCCTCTCAAGCTTGAGAAGTTTAATTGGTATGGTTTTTTTAAATGCTATTGAAGTAAATTGGTGAATAGTAGTGAAGAGTTACATAATTTAATAAATGCTATAGAAGTTAATTTTCACTTATATTTAAATTCTAATGGTTTTTATAATTTCTCTCTCTCACTCAAGAAATGGTCATACTCATGACCCATTCTCAATCCAAATGAAGCTTTTCATAAAGCTTTTCCTTAATCCAAGATTAAGCTATGCTTGAGGCCAAATTAATGGCTTTTGCTATGCTTTTAGTTTATGCACATTGATGATTCAATCCATTATGGATTGATGACCCAATTAGAGACCATTCTAATTGTTTTCTTAATGACCCAATTAGAGACCATTCTAATTGTTTTCTTAATGATCCAATTAGAGACCATTATGGATTGATGATCCAATTAGAGACCATTCTAATTATTTCTTTAATAATGAGCTTTATCCCTTAGAAAAAAAAATTGAGATTTATCAGTCATAGTAGCGGAGCTATGGCAAAATTTTTATAGAAATCACGCATAAAATACATTCATTCAAAGCATAAAAAGAGGACTTCCTACCATATCCTAGGAACTATCATCCTAGATTAATTAAAAGAATATTATTATGCATGGAGATATGGATGTTTGCATGTAGATGTAGAGGTATGGATGTGAGTGTGAATGTGGAGGTGGATGTATGCATGTAGATGTAGATGTATAGATGTAGATGTAGATGTGGAGGTGGGTGGATGCATGTAGATGTAGATGTATAGGTGTAGGTGAGAATGGAGATGTGGATGTATACATGTAGATGTAGATGTATAGATGTAGATGTGAATAGAGATGTGAATGTATACATGTAGATGTAGATGTATAGATGTAGATGTGGATGTGGAGGTGGGTGGATGCATGAAGATGTAGATGTATAGATGTAGATGAGAATGGAGATGTGGATGTATATATGTAGATGTAGATGTATAGATGTAGATGTGAATAGAGATATGGATGTATACATGTAGATGTAGATGTATAGATGTAGATGGGAATGGAGATGTGGATGTATACGTAGATGTAGATGTATAGATGTAGATGTGAATGGAGATGTGGATGTATGCATGTAGATGTAGGTGTATAGACGTAGATGTGGATGTAGAGGTGGATGTATGCATGTAGATGTAGATGTATAGATGTGGATGTGAATGTGGAGTGGATGTATGCATGTAGATGTAGATGTATGGAGGTGAATGTGAATGTGGATGTGGATGTATGCATAGGGATGTAGATGTATGCATGTAGATGCGAATGCACGCATATAGTTGTGGATGTATGGATGTGAATATACGATTGTGATGTGAGGGAATCTGAAGTGATGAGATGGAAATGAGGTGATGGGATGAGTATACATATAAATGGAATATGGAATAAGTAATGTAGATTGAGGAGGGATAAGGTGGAAAAATGAAAGTTAAAATAGAAATTGTATTGTAAACTGTTTGTAAATGCTGTTTGTAAATGCTGTTTGTAAATGATTGTTTTATGTCAAGAATGCTGGGGGGAGCATTTTGACCGTCTTGTGATTAAGGTCGTGATGAGAAAGTTGCAACTGCTGACGGGGAGTCAATGAAGGACGTCTCGCGTAGCAAGGTCGGCCGAGGTCTTGACCAGCCTCGGTGCGATTAAAATGGTGAGCTTCCGGTACGGTGGATGAGGGGCCAAGGAAGCGGCCTATGCGTGAAGCGCTAGGTTACCTGCGAAGGATCCTAGAGGGTGCTGACCATACGGTGCTCGGGCTCTGGGTTGCCTAGGATACCCACGCGTGCGTCGAGGAAGATATTGGAACAGAGTTGGAGTTGTTTTCTGAAATCGAGCATGGATCTGGTTGATTGACCTTGCTGGTCTTCAATGGATGAGTCCATGGCTCCTTATATGGATCTGTTGGTTGATCTTGCTGATCTTCAACGAGAGTCCATCTTGTTAAGTGATTATATTGCCAAGTATTATGGGCTAGGAACTATCGAAACGGCTCCTGAGCGTTCTAGTTGCCAATGATGCCATAGATACTCTGATGAAGGAATGATGGGAAATTAAGAATCAATTGGATAAATTGGAAGATGGTGATCAATGATACTATGGTTTTATTAAAGGATTGTTTTAAATTGGTTGAATCTGGTTGAAAAAGGCAATTTCATATTGGGTGTGTGAGTGGTGTGACTAGTTTTATTTTGCATGAACATCCGGCTAGGGGGCCTTGGAACTCTTTTCCTTGGTACCCGGGACAAAACCTAACCAAATTTTTAATTGGATCCCATCACTACAGTGGTTGGGCGGTTGGCTAACCCATGGGATTGGATGGGGTTAGGCTGGACTGATGGATCCGTAAATCGAGACTCAAACTTCTGTTTTTACGATAGAAAAAAAAAATAAATCCCGGACAGAAACTGTTCTATGGATAGGAATCAACGGCTGTGCCTCTTGAATGGGGAAAAAAGCGTTGATCCCAATGATCCAAGTGCAAGTTTCTTCCTTGAACTGACTAAGTATCTTATAGATGTAATCGGATCATCTCGATCAGAAATGATCTTGACTACGTTAGAGTAAAAAGTTATCCTGGTGGAATCGCCCGTGCTTTCCGGTAAAGGAAGTTTTTTCGGGTTCGGTTTTGGAACAACCGACGGATTAGTCTCTTATCCGGATATCCGTGGGCGAGGCCCCGAGTGTGGGACCCCTGTCCCGCGCGAGAAGCGCTACTTCCGCTGCCAGTACCCCGAATCCGTTGCTCGGTGGGAACAGGGATCTTACACAAAGAAAAGATCTATTGACTTCACTACTGAAGACCCGGCAAAGGTTATGGTAAGGATAGATGAGCCAGAGCTTGTGAGAGGATAGACATAAGATCAAGGGTTTCCAACTGTGTGGAGTCTGGAGAATCAAGTTACCCCCTTTACTTTGTAAAGGATCATAGTGATGAGGAACCCCATTCTCAGAAGACTAGGATGTGGAGGCCAATGAATAGGAGAAAGCAAGTGTTCTTAGTCTGGTGTCCCTTTCTAAGAAACCTGCTCGCTAGAGTCTCTTTGTTAAGAGGGATTTTGATTTCTCAATGGAGGATAAGGAAGAGATGCTAAAGAGGAAGAAGCAGAAAAAGAAGAAGCAACGTCTTAGCACTGACATGAAGGAAAAGAAGGAGGAAGTTTTTGAGAGCAATGATCTAGCTCTAATTGATGAGAAACGCTTCGATTTTGTGTGTAACGCGCGAGTTGCTGAAGACTCTCACATTATTGCTGAGATGTTTAATAAGCCTTTGCAAGTGGAGTCAATTTTGGATCAGCATGCAAAGTACTTGTCAAAACAGAGGGACAATTTTGAAAAATTAGTATCCAAAGGAAGGCTGCTGCTAAACAATCAAGCTTATGTGCACTTGCTAGATTGTGCACTAAGCAAGAAGGTAAACAGTTTTCTATACAAGAAGTCCCATCTTCCTACAAGCCTTCTTGGTGTAACTTGCACTTAAGATGCTGCAGACTGTTATATGAGCCATTTGGATTCCTCTGCTACCTGCAATGCCTCTATAAAGAGCTTCCTAAAAGGGGTGAAGATCTATTGTATGAAGGTAATATCCAAGATGAAACTCCCCCAAAAGATAAGTTACCCTCCAAGGAGGAAGAACTTGAGGAAGAGATTGATTTAGTATAGGAGGAAGAGGAGGTGAAGTCGATGGATATTGTTGCTCTTAAGACACCAACAATACAAAGACCACTGGCGATGTAGATCTCTTCAAAGTGGACCAGTGTGGTCTAGTATTGCCATTGCTGCCAAAATTCATTGTTTGCTGATAAAAAACGTTATGTACTGTTGGTTGACATTCAGAATATTTTCAGCCTTAGGGAAGATTTTGCTTTATCTGCTTTTTCCAATTTTCAGGAAGAGGGTAGTGGTTTTGTATCGGAAGATGTTCCAGATGACTTAGCATTGGAGGAAAATTATAATAGTAAAGAGTGTCTCAATATTTGTTTGGGCAAAGCAGAGAAATCAAAGAGGATGGATTTGTGCCAGATGATAAAACCTTCATGGAGTTGCATGCTAAATATGGCTTTGATAAGTTGAATGACTCCACAAACATCTCTGACCAAATCGACGCTAAGGTGCACTTTGATGGGGGTTCCTTCAAAGTCTAGTACTTACCATGGTACCTAGCATGAAGTGTAAGTCTCCATGAAGTACAGGTAGTTTAGGAGGTCGGGTCCCCAAGGCTCAATTGTGCGTAATTCATCGATTCCAATCTGCTCCAAGTGCTCTACCATTTTGGGCTCTACAATGGTAGAATAACATGTCTTGGTGTAGTAGAGGATCTTGTGCTCCACTTTGTGTACTTCATGAGGCTATGGATGGCATAGCTGTCTCCACCCGCTTCATGAGTGTCTTGCCCAGATGAGAGAGCTGGGGGTGGGGTGCCTACCATATCCCTCAAAGTAGTGGCATGCCTATCATTGCTTCTTCTGGGGAGTGTGGGTGATGACTTTGCGAGAGAGGAGTTAGCGCTGCACTAGCCATGGTATTAGGTGAGGAGGAGCTGCCAGGAGGGCAAGTTGCTACTAAGGATCAAGAGAAAAAATAACAATAGTTTGGATGTAGAGCAAGAAGAAAAGTGGAAAAAATAGGGGGTGGTGGGCCCTTGTATAGGTTTCTTGGGAAGCTATGCTCATGGATTTGCAGAGGATCACTCGTGGCTTTGAGGTGGTACAAACATGTCTGCATTGCAGGGGAAAGAACGGTTGTGGCTTGTGTAGAGAAACGACCATGAAAAAAAGCAGTGGTGGATGAATAAGAGTGAGTGACCGTGGTGGATATAGAGGAACGACCGTGCCTAAACTAAGTGAAAAACCTTGTCTTAAATGAGTGAAAAATTGTGTCTTAAATGAGTAAAAAGCTGCATCTTATGGCCATCATTCTTTTGCCATTAGGCAAATTTTGTTTTTGGGCACCTTCTTTACAGGTTTTATACTCTTTGACTAGGTGGTTAGCACCCCATTGCGGTTATGTATAGAATCCTTAACCAATTTGAAATGGCGAGCAATATGTCGGGCCCAATTTGGTTTTGGCAAGGTTTGCAACTCTTCTTCAGGTCATGCCACTACTTGGTCGGGGACTGCTGACAGTTAAGGGTTGGGGGGAGGAGAGGCTTAGTAGGGGTGAAGCTTGGGAGTCTTGTGATGAGGGCAGGTGGGGTTGCTGAGGTGGAGGAAATATCACTGAGAAAATTAGTTATTGTAGTATTCATGTCCTTGGCACTCTCCTCCAATTTTCCTTTGCCCTTATTTGGTAGAGTTTTATGGTGATGAGAAGTGCCAAGATTTGGTAGAGTTTTATGGTGATGAGAGGTGCCAAGATTTGGCCACCCATTGGAAATGTGGGGGTACAATGGGCATTAGGGCAAGATGATGTGTGTTGGAAGCTTGGGTATCCATACCTGCTTATTGCCTTCATAGAACTTCTGGGTTGTCAGAAGATCCATAGGTACCCATCTTTGTGTGGTTGTGGCTTGAGGAGGACGAGGTGGGATTTTTTAGTGTCTTTTCTTTCAAATGTGGTGGCCTCCTTCGAATGTTCTTCCTGGCCTTGTGAGTTTGCGGTTGTGTTGGTGGAGGCCATCATGAGGTCTAGGTAGTGTATCTATGTGCTGGAGTGATAACACCTAATTTTGGGGCTTATGTTGCCTTTTTTAAAAAAGCAAAATTGGGTAATTTTAGTCATTTTAGCTATTTTGGGGGTAAAAATTAGCAAAAGTAGCTATTTTTAGTGGGAAAATTAGAAATTTCTAGCAATTTATCTTTTCTATCATTGTGGTTATGTTTCCCTATTTTTAGGACATCTAGCTCATTTTTGGGCTATTTTTATGTATTTTTCACCAATTTCATCGAAAAATTAATAAAGTGGCGAGAAGTGGAACTGGTGTTGCCCATCCATGACGGGATGTGGAATGTATGGGGAATGAGGATGAGTGAATGAAAATGCTAATTACAAGTCAATTTAGGGTAGTTTTAGTGCTGAAGACCAGATTTTAGGCCGCCCGGGCACTAGAGATATTAAAAGACACGACGAATAAGCGAGAGGACGTCCTTAGTTTTCATAAGAAATGGGTGGTTATGCATGAGAAGTAGGCATGGAGAACAAGGGGGAAGAGGAGGGCATTTTCTTGACTTTGTGCACATGCTTGGCTGAATCTCTTGTCCCTCAAGTGATTGAAATCCTCCTTGCTCTATTATTTTTTCTTCACTAGTTTGCTTCTAAACCTAATTAACCATGGATTATTGAGACATTAGTGGTGGGGATGAGTTCTTGGTTGGAAGAGGAAGAAGTGTAGAGGACATTTTGGTGTTTTAAAGGCTAAGGCAATAGCATTCCTTTCCAAATTTCATTAAAATCTAGGAGGTATTCTTCTTATTTTGATTGAAAACGATACTAATTAGTGAGTATTAGTAGTTTCAATGCGTGATTAGTGAAATATTTAATGTTAGTGAAGTAAACATGTTAAGACATACTAAATATTAAAATTTGGTTGAAATATAATCATGTTTAGGGAACTAATTAAGTATTTTACCTAAACACGTCAGATTATTAGTTAACAAAGGAACTAATTTAATTATGAATCATTTTTGAAATTGTATTTTAAAAAAGGGAACATAATGAGCAAAAAAACTATGTTGAATGTTTGTTAATTATTGCATGCGTTTTGTTAATTATTAATTAATGAATATTATGTGTTTTATGATTAAAATTTAAAGAAAAAAAGGTGAATGATTTAGTTTAGTGTTGACGTTTATATCATAGATGTTATGCATTATGATTTACAACATAAAATATTCTTACCATGTTTTATGAAGAGATGATATGGCTTTTTATTATGAAGATTCTGTGTTTTATGATAATAATTTAAAGAAACATGGTGAATGATTTAGTTTAGTGTTGGATTTTATATCATAGATGTTACGCATTATGATTTACAAAATATAATATTCTTACCATGTTTTATGAAGAGATGATAGGGATTTTTAGGGTTTTCAGAAGATCCTTAGTACCCATCTTTGTGTGCTTGTGGCTTAAGGAGGACGAGGTGAGCTTTTCCAATGTCTTTTCTTCGGTTGTGGCCTCCTTTGGATGTTATTCGTGGCCTTATGGGTTTACGGTTATGTTGGTGAAGGCCATCGTGAGAGGTCTAGATAGTGTATCTGTGTGTTGGAGCCTTTCGTGGCACCGAGGCGGGAAAGGTAAGTTGGGATCTCTTAGAAATCCACATGGTAGTAGCACCCTCATAGTAACCTTGCGTAATGAGGACCTTCTTGGGTACCCACTACCAGTGAGTATTAATTGGTGTGGTGGATAACTTTGGTGATGGAGTCCATGAAGAAATGGTTTAGGGCAGGACCTATGGCACTTGTGGTAGTTAATAGTGTTAGCTAAGTTAGCAAGGTTAGCAGGTGCCATTGGCATGACTTGGCATGTTGTGGAGTTTGTTGCTGATGAGGGTTTGTTGGAGAGGGGTTCTTAATAAAATATCGGCCTCTTTTTTTGTGATACAGTCTTATCTTTTCAAAGCATCGTGGAGGTTAGGTGTGGTGAAGAGGATGATATGCCTTGTTGCGATGGGATCTGTGGATTCAGCTCTTCATTTGTCATGAGAACCGTAACTTGGCCTGAGGCAAGTTGTAGTGTGGCTTTCCTTACTTCCCAGTCGATGTGACACCGATTGTGGCCCATTCATCCTCTTCCAAGGAGGATTTCTTCTCACATTGTCCCTCGGGCGGCATGACATAGAACTTTACTTCCAAGGGGTTATTTCCAATGTGAAATAGTACTATAATAACACTGAGGCATTTAACATAATTTGAAGCAATGCTAGTGACTATGGTCGGGTGTGGAGTAAATTTGGTTGACCTAGAGAGTCCCATGTGTCATAGGACATTAAGTTATGATTAGCACCCATGTCTACTAGTGCTAAGTTTTGGGTAAAGCTTGTTGGTGTGGTCATCCCTAACCAAGAACGGGCAAGTTTGACTTCCTAATCCTCTTCTTCTAGGTCCACTACTTGAGCCATATTCGTATAGATTTTTTTTTCTCTAAGTTTTGCTTGCCTTTCCTTGGATTCCTTTTGTGTTGCCTTACATAGCTCTTAGATGTGTTTCATCGAGTTTCTTGAGTTTAAAGATTCGATCACTAAAAACATTAACTAATTGGATCCCATCACTAGTTTAAGTTTGCATGAATATCCAGCTAGGGGGCCTGGGAACTCTTTTCCCTGGTACCCGGGACAAAACCTAACCAAATTCCTAATTGGATCCCATCACTATAGTGGTTGGGCGGCTGGCAAACCCATGGGACTTGATGGCTGGACTGATGGATCCCTAAATTGAGACTCAATTCTGTTATGGTATGATAGATAAAGTAAATCCCATAAAAAAATTGTTCTATGGAGAAATAGAGTCATTTGTGATGTGGCCAGGGCGATGCACAATGGAAAGAGCATGCCAGATTATTATTGGGCAGAAGCGTTTGCCACAGTGGTGTATGTACTTAATAAGATACCCACAGTAGCCATACATGGAAGTACCCTAGTAGCTGTGAGCTCCCACTGCCCCCTCTGCACACCAAATTCCTAGATGGTCGGAGTGGAAGTAGCTTTCTCTTGCGCGGGGCAGGGTTTCTCACTCGGGGCCTTGCCCTCGAATGTCTGGGCACGAGACTAAGCTGGTGGTCATTCCGTAAACCAAAACTGGGAAAATTTCCCTTGCTCGAAAAGCGGGGACGATTCCACCATTTTTATTCTCTTAATAACGAATTCTTTTAACGAGGTTAAGATACTGAACTACCTTCATCTGAATAAACCAGATAGAAGGGAAACTATAACAGACTTAACTTGAAGGAATCAACGCTTTTTTCCTAATTGAATTAGCCATAACTGATTTCAGAAGTCTTCAGGTTATTTTTTTAACTATTTGAGTTCTAAGCGTAATCTTATTAACTAATTTTATTATTAAAACTCTACTGATTCCAGCCTAACCCCATCCGCCGGCCCATGGGTTAGCCACCGCGCCCAACCACTAGAATAGTAGAACTAGACAAGTACTCACCCACCCATAATTGAAAGCCTTTCTTAACTTTTGCTTTAGAATACAGATACTCACACACTCCTCTTTAAACTTTAATTTATAAAACAATCCATTGACAAATAATTTAGGTAGAGATATCACAACTCAAAATTTTCATTCAATCCTTGTTTCTCACAAAACAGTATCACTCTAGAATCTCCATTGAGACCAGCAGGTCAGCAAAACAACGAGATCCACTAACAGATTACAATAAGTTTCTCGTCATCATACATATATATCTTTCACGACATATGCATGGGTGTCCTCGACACTGCGAGCCCGTGCATCGCCTGGTCAGAACCCTCCAGGATCCTCCTTAGGTGTCCTGGCACTTCACTCAGCTACCGCTTCGTCGGTCCTCGTCCATCGTACTGGAAGTGCACCATTTTAACCATACCGAGGCTGGTCAAGAGTGGGCAGGCTTTGCCGCGTGAGCCGTCCTTTGAACACTCCCCGCCACCACAGCTGCTGCAACCGAACTTCCCTTAGAACACACATATACCAAATGCTCTCTCGAGCATTCTGGCGTAAGATAGTTCTTTAAGAAAATAGGGTTTCTGTGCATTGGAATTATGAAATAATTCATTTAATTTCAATGATGAATTTTTTTATATAAATTATTTATCTATGAGAAATAATTAAATGTTAAAAGAGGAATTCCCATTACATTTGGAATTCCATTATTAGATGAGAAAAGAGAATTCTTATCATTTTGGAATTATGAGATAATTCATTTAATTTCAATGATGAATTTTTTAGATAAATTTGTTTATCTATGAGAAATAATTAAATGTTAAAAGAGGAATTCCCATTACATTTGGAATTCCATGACTAGATGAGAAAAGAGAATTTCTTATCATTTTGAAATTATGAGATAATTCATTTAATTTCAATGATGAATTTTTTTAGATAAATTTATTTATCTATGAGAAATAATTAAATGTTAAAAGAGGAATTCCCATTACATTTGGAATTCCATGATTAGATGAGAAAAGAGAATTTCTTATCATTTTGGAATTATGAGATAATTCATTTAATTTCAATGATGAATTTTTTAGATAAATTTATTATATGAGAAATACTTGATGGGGGAAACGAGGAATTCCCAGAACATTGGAATGTAATTAATTAAATGCAAAAAGAGGAATTCCCATGGTAATTGGAATCCTAGAAATTAAATGGGAAGAAGAGGAAATTTTAGTATAAATTCGATTTATGGTTATTTTTACCAAATGAAGAAATACGGGTAGAATTAATTTCTATAAATCCCATGAATTCCTTTATTTAAAAGAAGAATATGAAATGAAATTCAATTGAGGAATTGAGAAGCAATATGAAAACAGTCGTCAGAAAAGAATCTTTAATTTAAACCAAGTAAGTGACTCAAGTTTAGAAAAAAGTCATATTATCGGTATCAATCTAGAAAAAAGCTATTAAATAGTAATAACATGTAATAGTGATGTGATAAGATGTGTATCTGATGTGATAAGATGTGTGATGTGATAAGATCTGTAAAACGGATGTGATAAGATGTGTATCTGATGTGATAAGATGTGTAACAGATGTGATAAGATGTGTATTTGATGTGATAAGATGTGTACGGGATGTGATTGGATAAGAGGATGCGATAAGATGTGTATGAGATGTGATAGGATGTGATAAGATGCGTATGGGATGTGATAGGATGTGATAAGATGTGTATGGGATGTGATAGGATGTGATAAGATGCGTATGGGCTATGATAGGATGTATGTGGGATGAGGTAAGAAGTGTATATGATGTGATAAGATGTGTATGGGCTGTGTGATAGGATGAGAATGGTTGTGTTATAAAAGAATAAATGTGAAGGTGTATGTGAATGTATGAATGTGGATGTAGAAATGGATGTATGGAATGAGGATGAGGATGTTTATGAATGTGAATGTGAATGTGAATATGGATGTATAGATCTGGATGTATGGATGTCGGTGTGGATGTATGAATGAGAATGTGGAATTGGATGTGCGAATGAGGATGTGGATGTGAATGTATGAATGTAGAGGTGGATGTGGATGTGTGAATGTGAGTGTGGATGTGGATGTGCGAATGAGGATGAGGATGTGGATGTGGATGTATGAATGTGAATGTGGATGTGGATGTGCGAATGAGGATGTGGATGTGGATGTATGAATGCGAATGTGGATGTGGATGTGCAAATGAGGATGTGGATGTGGATGTATGAATGTGAATGTGGATGTATGGATGTGAATGTGGAAGTGGATATGGATGTATGAATGTGGATGTGGATGTGGATGTGGATGTATGGATGTGAATGTGGATGTGGATGTATGGATGTGAGTGTGTGTGGAAGTGGATATGGATGTACGAATGTGGATGTGAATGTGAATGTGAGTGTGGATGTGGATGTGCGAATGAGGATGAGGATGTGGATGTGGATGTATGAATGTGAATGTGGATGTGGATGTGCGAATGAGGATGTGGATGTGGATGCATGAATGCGAATGTGGATGTGGATGTGCAAATGAGGATGTGGATATGTATGTATGAATGTGGATGTGGATGTATGGATGTGAATGTGGAAGTGGATATGGATGTATGAATGTGGATGTGGATGTGAATGTATGGATGTGAATGTGGATGTGAATATGGATGTACGGATGTGGATGTGGATGTATGGATGTGAATATGGATGTACGGATGTGGATGTGGATGTGGAAGTATGGATGTGGATGTGGATGTGGAAGTATGGATGTGGATGTATGGATATGAATGTGGATGTGGATATGGATCTATAAATGTGGATGTGGATGTGGATGAGGATGTATGGATGTGAGTGTGGATGTGAATATGGATGTACGGATGTGGTTGTGGAAGTATGGATGTGGATGTATGGATATAAATGTGGATGTGGATGTGGATGTATAAATGTGGATGTGGATGTGGATGTATGGATGTGAATGTGGATGTGCATACGAGTGTATGAATGTGGATGTGGATGTATGAATGTGGATGTGGATACGGGTATGAATGTGGATGTGGATGTGGATGTGGATATGGATGTATGAATGTGGATGTGGATGTGGATGTATGGATGCGGATGTGGATGTGAATGTATAGATGTGGATATGGATGTGGATGTACGAATGTGGAGGTGTAGGTGGAATAATGAATGCGAATGTGTATGTGAAATGATGTGACGTCGATATGAGTGAATGGATGAGATGTGATGACATGTGAACAAATGATATGTGATGAATCTGATGTGATGAGATGGAAAATGATGTGATTGGATGAGAATGAGTACACATATGAATGGAATGTGGAATAAGTAATGTGGACTGATGAAGGATAATGTGGAAAGACGAGACTTCATTATAGAAACTGTATTTGTGAACTGTTTGTAAATGACTATTTTATGTCAAGAATGTTCGGGAAGCATTTTGACAGTCTTGTGATTGAGGTCGTGAAGACCTAACTAATAAAGTTGCAACAGCTGACGGAGAGTCAACAGAGGATGTCTCGCGTAGCAAGGTCTCGGTCGAGGTCTTGACCAGCCTCCGTTCGATTTAAATGGTGAGCTTCCGGTACGGTGGATGAGGGACTAAGGAAGCGGCCTATGAGTGAAGTGCTAGGTGACCTACGAAGGATCCTAGAGGATGCTGGCCATACAGTGCTCAGGCTCTGAGTCGTCGAAGATACCCACACGTGCATCGTGTAAGATATTGGAACAAGGAATAAGAGTTGTTTTCTAAAATCGGGCATGGATCTGGTTGATTGACCTTGCTGTTCCTCAACAGATGAGTCCATGGTTCTGTTGGTTGATCTTGCTGATCTTCAATGGAGATTCCATCTTGATTTTTATAACTGATTATATTGCCGGGTACTATGAGCTAGGAACTATTGAAAAGGTCCCTAAGTGGATAGGTGGTAAGCGTTCTGGTTGCCAATGATGCCATAGGTACTCCGATGAAGGAATAATTGGAAATTAAGATTCAACCGGATATTTTGGAGGATTCTGATCAATGATACTATGGTTTCATTAAATGATTGTTTTAAAGATGGCTGAATCTGTGAAAAAGGCAATTTCATATTGGGTGTGTAAGTGGTATGACTGGTGTTAAATTTGCATGAATATCCGACTAGGGGGCCTGGGAACTCTTTTCCCTGGTACCCGAGGCAAAACCTAACCAAATTCTAAATTGGATCCCATCACTACAGTGGTTGGGCGGTTGGTTAACCCATAGGACTGGATGGGGTTAGGCTGGACTGATGGATCCATAAAATGAGACTCCTTTCTGTTATTACGATAAATGAAGTAGATCCCAGATAGTAATTGTTCTATGGATAAGAATCAACGGTTGTGCCTCTTGATGGGGAAAAAAGCGTTGATCTCTATGATCCAAGTGCAAGTTTCTTCCTTGATCTGGCCAAGTATCTTTATAGGTGCGGTCGTATCAGTTTGGTCTCAGTAAATGATCTTGACTACGCTAGAGTAAAATTTTTATCCTGGAGGAATCGCCTGTGCTTTTCGGGCACAAGAGAAGTTTTTTCGAATTCAGTTTTGGAAGAACGGAGGAATTAGTCACCTGTCTGGATATCCGCGGGCGAGGCCCCGAGTGTGGGACCCTACCCTGTGCAAGATGTGCTACTTCAGTTGCTAGCACCCCGAATCCGTTGTGCGGTGGGGACAGGGATCTTACATTATGAAACTGGGATAGAGATATGTGTACATGGGTACACAGATGCTGATTGGGCTGGTAGTATCTCAGATAGAAGATCTACTAGTGGCTTCATGTTTTCTTTGGGGAGTGCTGCTGTGACTTGGAGCAGCAAGAAGCAGCCTACGGTTGCTCTATCCAATACAAAGGCTGAGTATAGAGGTGCTGCTATGGCAGCATGTGAGGTAGCTTGGTTGAGAAAGCTACTTGCAGATTTGGGTCTATCATCAGTGGATAGACAAGTTGTCATTTTCTATGACAACATTAGCAGTATACAATTGGCCTGGAACCCAATTTTTCATGCTCGCACAAAGCATATAGAGGTCCACTACCATTTTGTCAGAGAGAAGGTTATGGCAGGAGACATTGACCTTGTTTATGTCGGCACATAGGATCAGGTCGCTGACATCTTCACCAAAGCGTTGGGTATATAGAAGCTCCGCAAATTCAGGGTTTTGCTTGGTGTACATGAGATCAAGTTGAGCTCGACGTGGAGTGTTGAGATATCAAGCTCATCTAGTGAGGTAGTGGACACTGATGACCCGCCTGGGGGATAGGCCCCACACCTACACCACTCGCATGGTTGGTGAGATCATGGGTGATATGCGGCCAGTGAGATGACCGGGTGTGTGACAGCCATTCTAGAGACTGGCATAGTTATAGCGCCAGCTCATTTAGTTGGGTTTACACTATAGAGAACCCTAGTATGTATTTGGTTGAGTACCTTTTCATATTGTGTGTACTCTTATCTTTGTATATGGTGTGTTGAGTGTTGTGTGAAGAAGAAGAAGATTTTCAGCCTCTCACCTTGTGTGTTCTCTTTTAGGGTTTTGTGAGTGTGTGTGTGCTTGCAAGAGCTCAAGCTCTCCTCTCCCCTGCATCTTTTCAAGGAGGGCATTTTCTTGACTTTGTGCACATGCTTGGCTGAATCTCTTGTCCCTCAAGTGATTGAAATCCTCCTTGCTATTAGATTTTCTTCACTAGTTTCCTTCTAAAACTAATTAACCATGGATTATTGAGACATTAGTGGTGGGGATGAGTTCTTGGTTGGAAGAGGAAGTGTAGAGGACATTTTGGTGTTTTAAAGGCTAAGGCAACACCATTCTTGTTGAAACATACAAGTGAATAGGGTGTGTGCGAGAACAAGCCCTTGGCTAGAGGCTATAAAAGAGAATCTGTAAATGTGAGAGAACCTATGAAAAGGTGAGAAGAATCTACTGGGAGAGAATAAAGGGTAGCATTAGGAGATTTAGGAGGTGTGGAGATATTATGGGAAAGGTGGAGAGAATCAAGCAAAAGAGGTGGAGTGAATCAAGGAGAAATCAGTGGGATTAGATGCTTGGATGTAAACTCTATAAATTGAGGCATTGACCTAATGAGAATTTGTTGGTTTTTGATTATCCATGCCTACATTAAGCTATCAATTAATTGCTCACTAATCACGTCTTAATTATTATCTAATCTCTTTGTTAATGATGTTGATTCTAGCATTTGATCCACCATAGCTAATCACATTGTTGTAATTTTTACAAGCTGGTGAGACAGAATTTGATTTAATCAAGTCTACAGTGAGATCCAAGCTCTTCATCAAATCTGTAGAGGTGACTTTGGTAAAACAGAGATTAAGCATTCAATGTTTGGTCAAATCTTGTTTTTCTTGGCTTAATCCTCTACTAGACTAATTGCTATTGATGGCCTTGAAAGGATTTAAGCTCATTTGAACTCTAAGACCTTAGATCTAGACTCCCCGCATACTCTATTTTCTGCACACAAAATAGAGGATTAATTTGCTAATCAGTGCTAATCACTATATTTTGGTGCAATTGAGGGTTCAAATTAACCATTAGGTATATGATACAGATCCTTATAACTTCAGATTGCAATTAGGAGATGGTTTGATACTCCAACCATTCTGTACAAATTGGTTACCCTTGATTTAATGTAATTTCTCGTGATTTTATGTTGATAAATCTATTGTAATCATCTCCTAAACACCAGATTGAGTTGTAAAAGTGTAGACACTACCCTTGAATCTTGAAATTGGATCAAGGTAAGACCCCCTTCACATTATCATGAGTACGGCACAAGAAATAGCCAAATTTAATGGGGAGCAATTTTACACATGGCAGACAAAAACCATGTATCTGCTCATGAGGTAAAATCTATGGGGGCTAGTTGAGGGAAGAGATAAATGTCCAAAGGTGAGGGGAAAATGAGTGGAAGAACAGGAATGAAAAAGCATTGGGACTTATCGCACTCAGTTTAAATGATGAAATCAGTCATCACATCACATGGATACAATGGGCAAAAGATGCATGGGATAAACTCAATAAATTATTTGGCACACAAGCTAAAAATTCAAAGATAAATTTGTTAATGCAATTTTACAAATTGGATATGAAGGAAAGTGAATCTTTAATCACATACTTGAATAGATAGAAAAGAATTAAGCAACAAGTGGCAGCTATTGGCAAAAAGGTAGAAGATGATGAGGCACTAGAAGTGCTTCTAAAGAGTGTGGACAAAAGTGAATATGAAAACATTGTAGCAACACTAAAGAATGTACCTGAATTGAAGCTACACGAGATAGAAGGAGCTCTACTAGAGCAAGCGAGCAGAGGCAAAGAGAAGAAATGGCTCGACTCAATAGTAGGAGAAGAAAAAGCATTCTTCACCACCCGAGGAGGATTCTCTCGAGGACGAGGACGAGGAAGAGGTAGAGTAGGAGGAAGGACCTTCACTTGCCACAACTATGGAAAGCCAGGACACATGTCAAGAAAGCACACTATCATTAGCAAGAGACATGTCAAACTAGTCTATGTCATCATCTTGGAAACTAGATTTCGTGGACTGTCTGCACTATGAGGAAAACCTGATGCAAGGTTAGAGACATCCAAGGGTGTCACCTAGCTCTTCTAGCCTTGATGCTCCTTCCATGATCTCTCAACCTTTAGCCTAACCATCCCATCATCATGGCTAAGACTACCATCCGGATCATCTCAATTTCCCTTTCTCAACATTTGAGCATAAACTGCATAGCAATGATTCACTTGCTTATCCATCTACGGGGTCTCGACATGTGAGGTCTTCTCTGAGATTTCGTAGCCACTCTATTCCTCCCCATCCTTCTGTTGAGATTCAAGCTTGATGTCAGTGTGTGCTAGCTGTGCTATGTGCTGGCATGTTAGGTAGCAGCATGTGTGAGACATAAATGACCGCGTCCAGCTGGTCATAGTGTGTGGACATTAGCTAGGGTTAGATGTGTGTGGACACAACACATAGTGTGTCTTGTGTATTATGGATTATGGCTTTTTGCATTGTGTGAGAAGGGAGATGGCTTCCCTCTATGGTTAGGGTTTGCAATATACATTAGGGTTTTCTCCTGTGTGTGTGTCTCCTCTCCCTCTACCTATTTTTTCAACATGGTATCAGAGCCTAGTGCTGTCTATTAGGGTTTATGAGTGAGTGAAAGAAGAGGGAGAAGAAGCTGTGAAGCTTGCCATTGATGCTGTGAAGCTTGGAGCACACCAATTTCTATCAGATCTGAGAGCTTGGACTACCAGGTAAGGTATTCTAAACATCCTTGAGCGGATTTCACGTGATTCAGGCAGAAACAAAGCAAATTAGGGCAACCCAAAACAAAAGAAAAATTTGGTTTTTGGAAGCTTTCCATTGAAGCTTGGAAGCGGTGATGTATGGTGAAAATAAATGCAAATCTGGCAAAGAAACATGTATCTGACAAGGAGGAATGTATTGGCAACTCATGTGCATGCCTACACTGATTTTGGAGCAATTTTGATGCATTTGAATGTGTGAAATTTACTGGTTTTTTGAGCTCTCACAAAACAGAGAAAAGGAAGTCAAATTTTGATGAATTTGGAGCAAGTTTTTGGTAAAAATCAGAGCATTGATGGATTGCACACTTGCCTAGCTGTGTTAGGCATCTAATTACATCATCAATTAGCAAAATAATAACTCCTAAATCCCTCTACAGCAGGCGGCGCAGTCCATACAGAGAAACAGGGTAGAATTTTTATCTTTTTGATGCGAGGAGGTCGAATACCACTTGTGTGCTTGACAAATTCCACAATTGGTTTAGCAATTGGTTGCTACATACACTTTAGAAGGAGGCTATATGATTGGATTGATCAATTATGCTTAATGGAGCTAGAAATGAGCTGATTAAACAGGCTGTCTATTGGTTGTTGTTGCAGAGAAATAGAGTGTGATTAATCGATCAATTACTCACTGGTCTTAAACAATTGGTCTAATTCCTTTTACATGGAGTTAGTGGACATCATTGCTAAGCTATTGAATGCCTGGTTGCTAAATTTGGACAAGGATTGAAGAAATTAGAGCAAATTTACTACTGGTTTTTCTGGTTTTTCTGGTTTTTCTCAAAACAGAGAAGGGGGTTTGACAAAATTGATATGTACACATGTTGGTTGGTGTTGATACTCAACATTGAGGTTGTTTAGGTGTCAATGCAAGTTACCCACACTTGATTGAACCACTACATTGTAATTTGGAGCCTTGGAAAGTGTATCAAAATGGGGTATCTTGGACTACGTGAGCCAGTTCATTTTGGATGCATGCAGGTTGATTTTCTACATCAAAATTGAAGTTTGTTGACTACTTTCGAGTATCTGGAATACTCATTGGAGTGTGGTTGAGCTGAGGAAGGCTCGTTTATAGATTTGGACGTGTGCAAACGGTGTATTTGCATTGAGCAATATGTTGGATAATCTAGTACAAGTTGTTGGTGAAAAGCTGGATAGGAAGAACTTCCAAGCATGGAAGTATAGGATCAAAAGTTTTTTGAAGGAAAAAGGTTTCTGGAACCTCATTATAGGTGCTGAGCCAGAGCCCAAAGTACCCCGACAACCTACACAGTAAACAGGTTATTGCTCATAAGCAATGGTCAGAAAGAGCATACAAAGTGTTGCATTATCTGTCTATATGTATTTCGTGAAAAGATGCAGGGGGGAAGAGAGCTTGAGCTCTTGCAAGCACACACACACACTCACAAAACCCTAATAGAGAACACACAAGGTGAGAAGCTTAAAATCTTCACTTTCTCTACACAACACTCAACACACCATATACAAGAATAAGAGTACACACAATATGAAAGGTACTCAACCAAATACATACACGGCTTCTCTATAGTGTGAACCCGACTAAATGAGCTGGCGCTATAACTATGCCAGTCTCTAGAGTGGCTGTCACACAGCCTGTCATCTCACTGGCCGCATATCACCCAAGATCTCACCAACCATGCCAGTGGTGTAAGTGCGGGGCCTATCCCCCAGGCGGGTCATCAGTGTCCACCGCCTCACTAGAGCTCGATATCTCAACACTCCCCCTCGAGCTCAACTCCATCTCATGTACACCAAGCGAAGCCCTGAATCTGCGGAGCTTCTCTGTACCCAATGCTTTGGTGAAGATGTCAGCTACCTGATCCTCTGTGCTGACATAAACAAGGTCAAGGTCTCCTGCCAAGACCTTCTCTCTGACGAAGTGGTAGTGGACCTCTATGTGCTTCGTACGAGCATGAAAGACTGGGTTCTTGGCCAACTGTATACTACTAATGTTGTCACAGAAAATGACAACTTGTCTATCCACTGATAGACCCAAATCTGCAAGTAGCTTTCTCAACCAAGCTACCTCACATGCTGCCATAGCAGCTCCTCTGTACTCGGCCTCCGTACTCGATAGAGCAACCGTAGGCTGCTTCTTGCTGCTCCAAGTCACAGCAGCACTCCCCAAAGAAAACATGAATCCACTGGTAGATCTTCTGTCTGAGATACTACCAGCCCAATCAGCATCTGTGTACACATATCTCTGTCCCAGTCTCATAGAATAGTCCACAATGCAAAGTAGACCTCACATACCTCAGTATGCGTCTCACTGCATCCAAATGCGGTTTTCGTGGAACCTGCATAAACTGACTCACCAACCCAACAGCATAGCTCAAATCTGGTCTGGTGATCGTCATGTAGATCAAACTTCCTACTATGCTTCTGTACATAGTAGGATCCTCCAAGATCTCTCCTGAATCTGCACTCAACTTGCCATTCTGATCCAATGGCACAGAAATAGGCTTACAGCCTGTCATACCATACTTGGACAACATGTCCAAGCCATACTGTCTCTGCAGTAATCCAATACCATGTGGTGACCTAATCACCTCAATGCCCAAGAAATATCTGAGCTCCCCCAGATCCTTCATCTCAAACTTCTGTCTAAGCAAGATCTTTACATCAAAGATCTCTGCATCATGGTCCCCCGTAATGATCAAGTCATCTACATAGATGACAACAAGCACAACTCCTCTATCACCATGTCTCACATACAATGAGAAATCTGCATTGGCTACATGAAAGCCAATAGTAACAAGATATTCAGAAATCTTGTCAGACCATGCTCTTGGTGCTTGCTTTAAGCCATACAAGGCTTTCTTCAACCTGCAAACATGCTCGGGGTGACCCACATTCTCATAACCAGGTGGCTGCAACATATACACCTCTTCTTGCAAATCCCCATGCAAGAATGCATTCTTTACATCCATCTGACGTAAAGACCATTTCTTTGAGGCAGCCACTGCTATCACAACTCTCACCGTTGCCATCTTGGCAATTGGGCTGAAAGTTTCCTCATAATCAATCCCATATGTCTGCGCATATCCTTTGGCTACCAATCTAGCCTTGTACCTGTTTATGCTCCCATCACTGTTATGTTTAACTTTGTACACCCACTTGCATCCAATGGCTTTCTTGCCTTCTGGCAATTGCACTAAGTCCCAAGTTTCATTTCCATATAGTGCATCCATCTCCTCATCCATAGCTTTCTCCCAACACACATTTCCAATAGCCTCATCAATGCATGTGGGCTCAACAACCTGCACAACCTTTGCCATATATGCATAGTGATGTGCCACATAACCATCATATGTAAATCTCTGCACAGGGTTCTTCACTCTCCCTGATCTTCGTAGCTTTTCATTCATGGCTTCCATAGCCTTCTTTACACCAGGTGTTCTCATAGCTGGGATCCCAAGCTCCTCATCAAGGCTCATATCTGAGCCACTAGACTCTCCATCAACATGAGAATGCCTTGCAGAAATGTCAGGCATACCAAGGGGCTCAACCACTTTCTCTTTTCCTTTACGTGATGTACTAATCACATTTGCAGGGCTGGTAGTATGACGCAGCCTGCCACTCCATGGTCTATCAACAGACCCACTAGATGAGGACTCTCCTGGTCCACTCAAAGACTGTGATTGCTGACCTGCATTCTGTGCAACCACACTTCCACTCAAATCAGCCCCAACAGCTTCTTTTTCAGCAGCATACCAGCTGCTCATCTCATCAAAGACAACATCCCTGCTTACCCTCAACTCACGTGTAGCAGGGTTATAACACCTGTATCCCTTTTGCTCAAGGGAATATCCAATAAACACACATTTTTCAGCTTTCGGATCCAGCTTGGTTCTCAGCTCATCTGGCACATGCACATATGCAATGCATCCAAAAACTTTCAGATGTGATAAATCTGGTTTTCCGCCAGTAAACCTCTCCTCTGGAGTTACATCATGTATGGCTGCAGTTGGAGTCCTGTTCATGATGTATACTGCTGTAGAAACAGCCTCAGCCCAATAGCAATGCGGCATATTTTTCTCTTCCATTAATACCCGCGCAATCTCAGCAATGTGCCTGTTTTTCCGCTCAGCAACTCCATTTTGCTGCGGAGTGTATCTGCATGTATACTGTCTCCGAATTCCATTCTTCTTCAAAAATTCAGAGAACTCATTGGAGAAGTATTCTCTCCCTCCATCTGACCTTAAGCACTTGACATATTTTCCTGTTTGCTTTTTAACCAAAACTCTGAAATTCTGAAAGTGAGTGAAAACCTCACTCTTCTCCTTCATGAAATATACCCACACTTTCCTTGTGTGGTCATCAATGAAAGTGACATAGTACCTGCAGCCTCCCATAGACACGGTCTTCGTAGGACCCCATACATTTGAATGCACAACATCTAGTGCATTTCTGCTCACATATCTGTTGCGTGGAAACACATGCTTTGTTTGCTTCCCAAATTGGCATGCTTCACATATTTTCTGCATACCTTCCACTTTAAATTTTGGCAACCCTGTCACAATTCCTTTTGTCTGCATAGACTTCAATCTCTGCACATTTACATGTCCAATTCTTTTATGCCATATGTCTGTGTCTGCAACAACTCCTGAACCATTTGCAAACATCGCAGCACTCATTTCAGGCATGTCTACATCCAACGTAAACATTCTGCCCACTCTGTTGCCTTTTGCAACCAACCTACACTTGTCTTTAAAGTCTTCGACATAACACCCATCAGGGTTAAACCTAACCTGCAAACCCTGCTCAATCATCTGGCCAACTGAAACCAGATTCTTTGTTATGTTCGGTACATGAAGTACATCTGCAAGGTACTTCACTTTGCCATCCTGCATAGATAATGGCACATCTCCAACGTGGGCGATTGGATGAGCAGTGTCATCCCCTGTTTCCACAAAACCTGGTCTTTCCGGGTTTTTCATCTCCTTGAACCACTCCCCATGACTCGTCATGTGGTTCGAAGCGCCTGAATCCACATACCATACATTATCTTTTTGTGCTGCATCAACATTTTCAGACATGGCATTCACGACATGCTGCATAACAAACAACCTCTCATTATCCTCATTATTTCTGCTTGAGGATGCATAGTTGTTTTGCTGCACTTTCCCATTTTGCATGTCAGCCTGCTTCTTATAACATTCTGACTGCACATGTCCAGGCTTACCACAATAATAGCATTCACGTGCATCATTATATTGCCTTTGCCAATTTCCACGGCCTCTTTGACTCCCCCTGCCTCTGAATTTGCCTCTTCCACCTGTGTGTTGTTGTTGTTGTTGATTCTGGGACTGTTGTTGTTGCTGCTCTGCTGCTGACCATAATTCTGATTACCTGTTCGGCCACCTCCTTGACCGCGTCCACGGCCTCCTCTACCTCGTCCTCTTCCTGAACTCGTGTAGAAGGCCTATTGCTCTGAACTGTTTTTGCTTTGTGAAGTCTGTTGGTCTTCACCCAAGCTCTTCTCTTCGATAATCAGCATAGACACCAAATCTGTAAAGTTGGGAATGTTTTCCCGAGTCTGAATAGACGTCTTGAACGCCTTGTATTGTGGCCCGAGACCACGTAGACAGACTTCCACCTTGTCATCATCATCTACTGACACACCAATAGATGCAAGGGATTCCACAATACCCTTTATCTTCAACGCATAGTCATTCACAGACATGCTCTTTTTCTCCACAGTATGAAGTTCATTCTTTAACTGTATCTTACGTGCCTTGGTATTTGTTTCATACAGCTTTACCAAGGTGTCCCACGCCTCCTTGGGGGACTTGGCATCCTGAATGTGCCCAATCATGGTGTCCTGTATACTAATGGAAAGCCAATACATAACCTTCCTGGCTCCCTGGTTCCAGTCTTTAAACTCTTTCACATCTGCAGCAGTCGGATTTATATCCGGTATCTCCGGTGCCTCTTCATGCTCACCTTCTATGTAGTCCCAATAGCCTTTTCCCATCAGGAAATTCGTCAACCTGAACCTCCAAGCATGGAAGTTATTCTTATCCAGCTTCTCAGCCACAATCTGTGTTATGCCATCATTAGACATCTTGCCAAACACACAATTTTACCAGAAACTGCACTCTGGTTTTTCTGCACAAATGCTGTATTTTCTGCACAGCGGTACTGCAGTCCACTCAAATGTCACAACCAGTGACCTCAATGCACATACATACACCCAATGGCAACTGTAGACCTCTTTGCAGCACCCACAGTGTCTGCACAGTCAATCTGTCTTCCTGCAGTTCTTAAAACAGAGTTCTGCAGAGAATCGATGACTTACCCGCAGTGCTCGAAATCGCCTGCTTTCTGAAAAACGGAGGTCCAGACGCGCCCGAAACGCGTTTTCGGCCCAAAAATTTTCAGTCCGTAGGACTCAGTTTGTAGGACTGTATAGTTGCCCTATAGCTTCACTCCCGCGAAGAAAGCTCCTCAATCGGAGATCGTTTGCCGGTGCCTCCCGTAGAGCTCCCGACAAGGGTGTAGTCACCAACACAATAGGGAAGAGTAGTTGCAGCTCTTACCCTCGTACCGCTTCCTGTGGTTCTCTTGCTTGCAGCTCAGCCCTTAGCACGAACCTGGCTCTGATACCATGAAAAGATGCAGGGGGGAAGAGAGCTTGAGCTCTTGCAAGCACACACACACACTCACAAAACCCTAATAGAGAACACACAAGGTGAGAAGCTGAAAATCTTCACTTTCTCTACACAACACTCAACACACCATATACAAGAATAAGAGTACACACAATATGAAAGGTACTCAACCAAATACATACACGGGTTCTCTATAGTGTGAACCCGACTAAATGAGCTGGCGCTATAACTATGCCAGTCTCTAGAGTGGCTGTCACACAGCCTGTCATCCCACTGGCCGCATATCACCCAAGATCTCACCAACCATGCCAGTGGTGTAAGTGCGGGGCCTATCCCCCAGGCGGGTCATCAGTGTCCACCGCCTCACTAGAGCTCGATATCTCAACATTTCGAATGCTATTCTCATACACATACATGATGCTGAGAATCCCAAGGATGCATGGGATACATTGGTAAAGTTGTTTGATACAAACACGAGTGCTCACAAGTCTCACTTTTTGCGACAATAGATTCATAATGTGAAAAGGAATAGAAGGAGAATCCATGATTATGTACAAGAGATAAAGAATATGCAGATGCATTGGCAACAATCAATGCCCCCATGCCTGATGATGATTTGGTAGACATTACCTTGCGTGGTCTTGGCAAGGAGTATAAATCATTTGATACATCTATCTCGGTTTGTGTTAAAAACCATCCTAAGGAGAATCAAACACTAGCTCCATTGCATAGTTGAATAGAAATGAAGAAGATGAAGTTAAGCTACTAATCAAGAAATCATTAGCATAATGATGAGCATAATGACAACATAAGTGAGGGGCAATAAAATGTGTTGATTTCAATAGATGAGAGCCTCTTTATATAGGCTGAAGTACATGAGGATTAAGCTCAAGATTAGGTGTTAATCATCATCTAAATCATCTCCACCTTCCCTCCTAGATTCAAGCACCTAAAAGTGACCACCAACCCTAGAATCTTGCTAATCACACCAATGCTACCTAATCAAGGGATCACGACCCCTTTAGCTGATATTGAGCTCCTAAATGACTCTTTTACATCATGGTAAGGTTGCATAATAACCTTTGTATCCATTTGCCCATAATCTATGACTTTAGTGCATAGTGCTAGTTACAAG
The DNA here is from genome assembly GCF_041138505.1 of Cibotium barometz. Taxonomy (NCBI): domain Eukaryota; kingdom Viridiplantae; phylum Streptophyta; class Polypodiopsida; order Cyatheales; family Cibotiaceae; genus Cibotium; species Cibotium barometz. Next base: position 53,888,898 of record NC_141047.1, on the reverse strand, counting down.
GTATGTGCCCTACACATCATTTTAGTGAAGGTGTTTGCCATATTTTTAACACCCCTCCTCAAACACTGAATCCACTCAATGATGCAGTTGGTCATGCTGACTCTCATGAGCCTAATTAACCACCCAATGCTGAGTGATAGCATGCATGAGCGTGGTTTGACTAGCAATGCCATACATAGGTTATGCCAATGTGAACTCAGAGGCTTTAGTCATGCGTACAAAAGAGGTATGGGACGACTTTAGAAGAGTGTGACAAGACGTGGCTACATGTATGAGTGAAGAGGACACCCATGTGTATAGGGCATGCCCTTGCTTTTAGCACTTTAGAATAAATGATTTGATCTAATCATAGATAGGGCCTCATGATGGTGGCCCTTGTCTTCATCTTTTTCTTCTTCTTGGTCTTCTTCCTGCTGCACTTCTTCCATGATGTAGACTCGTTGCATCTTCTTCTTGGCAAAACAATTCTTCTCTACATGACCAGGTTTGTGACAAAAGTCACAAATGAGATTGTTGTTGTTGTAGCCCTTGTTGTAGTTGCCTTTGTTGTAGCCCTTGTTGTAGTTGCCTTTGTTCTTGCCATACCTACTAGATCCTGCATAATAAGCATTTTCAGTAGACAAGGTTGATGACGATGGAGACTCCATTTGCTTGGTCTTTAGTTTTCTCTCCTCCTCAAGAAGAGATGCTTCAATGTCCACAAGCTTTGATATTGGCATATTGGTCAAGGTTGTGACCACATGGTCATATTCTTCAGGTAAAGATTTAAGTAATACACCAATGGAGACATCTTCATCCATCTTAAGACCTATTCCTGCAAGTTGTGTTAATAGGCCTTTCATGTAGTTCAAATGTGAGGCTAGGGATGTGCCAGACTTCATTTCTAGCTTAAAAAATTCAATGAGCAAACCAAACTTTGAACTTTTAGATCGAGCCCCAAATAGAGTTGTGAGTTGGTCCCAAACTTCCTTGGAAGTTTCGCATCCATCCACATGATGAATGTAAGTGTCATCAAGCTCCAATGTGATGATGGCACGAGCTTTGTCATCTCTTACTTCCCAACAAGGAACATCAGCAAGAGTCCTTGGCTTCTTCTCATTCCCATTTACTATGTTGAAGAGCCCCTTCTTCATGAGCATTAACTTGATGCGGGTTTGCCATGTGTGAAAACCATGACCTTTAAAGCGCATTGATGGAGAATCCTTGGTAGCCATTATGATATGGAATGAAGGGGGTCTTACCTCTGATGATTGAGGCAGTGTCTACCCTTTTACAAGAGAGATTAAGACCAAGGAATAGTGCTAAATCAAGTTATTTAGCATATGCTTTCCAAAAGATAAAACCAGAAAACATATTGATTTGTGGGAAGCAAGGGAGACACCTAATCAAGGGGCAAATTAAGTGTGAAGTAATAAGGGGATGTAGCAAGTCCCTAATGACATGTATGAACCACTTATTGCACCAAATGATAAGGATTAGGATAGATTAATCATTGATTAGTGGAGTTGAATATTCTGCTCACTATGCAGAGAAATGAGCTCACTTGGAGTCAATATTTGAAGGAGTTGCACAAAGAATAAGCTAAAAAGCTTCAAGGGCATTGAATAGCAGTATTTCTAGATGATTTTAGAGCCCACAAACACTTGCTTAAGCAACTTAATCAATGAGTAATCTCAAATTTACCAAAGTACCTTTTCTGGCTATGGCAGTTCTGGACAGCACCCTGGTTTTTTGCTTGGTGTGTGAAGCACACTCAATCATTTGCAAAACCCTCTTAGGAGGAGTAAGTTTAGGTTCCAATGAAGCCACACCTCAGAGGAATTAGACCAATTTGATGTGTGTGAGCTGCAACAATACTTTTGGTGGTCGCGTGTCAAAAACGTGCCTGTTTTGGGAAAAACGAAGTTGCCGGCGACCTGGAGCTATGAATGGTGCAATTGAGGTGCCATGCCCCTTAGCAATATTGCTGGTGAAGTGCCCACAAAAGGATTTTGGCAATGGTTACGTGGTTTGTGAGCACCAAGGCCTCCACTCAGCTGCTATTCTAGATCCTATTTTGTAGGAAACCCATAAAAGCTAATGAAACCCTAATTTTCACTAATCTCTTGCTAAGCAAATAAGATGGGGCTTTATTCTAGATGAATGGGCTAGTACTAGCTCTGATACCATGTTAAAAACCATCCTAAGGAGGATCAAACACTAGCTCCATTGCATAGTTGAATAGAAATGAAGAAGATGAAGTTAAGCTACTAATCAAGAAATCATTAGCATAATGATGAGCATAATGACAACATAAGTGAGGGGCAATAAAATGTGTTGATTTCAATAGATGAGAGCCTCTTTATATAGGCTGAAGTACATGAGGATTAAGCTCAAGATTAGGTGTTAATCATCATCTAAATCATCTCCACCTTCCCTCCTAGATTCAAGCACCTAAAAGTGACCACCAACCCTAGAATCTTGCTAATCACACCAATGCTACCTAATCAAGGGATCACGACCCCTTTAGCTGATATTGAGCTCCTAAATGACTCTTTTACATCATGGTAAGGTTGCATAATAACCTTTGTATCCATTTGCCCATAATCTATGACTTTAGTGCATAGTGCTAGTTACAAGGTATGTGCCCTACACATCATTTTAGTGAAGGTGTTTGCCATATTTTTAACAGTTTGGAGTACAGGTTTACCAGACTTTGATGAGAGTGTTTCACTCTTGCTTGTTGAGGAAATCAAACTCAGTGATTCTTTTCACGATGCATCTACTAGCCATGATGATAATGGCAGAAATCAGGCTTTCTATTCACATAGAGGATCTAGAGGCAGGGGGAGATTTGCATTACGTGGCCGTGGTAATGGTTGTGGATGGCACGACAGGTCATCACAACAAAATTTTTAGCCTTCATATGGTGCTAGAGGTGGTCATGGATATACACCTCAGAGAGGTAGAGGTAATCCTTGTGGTAGAGGATGTTGGCAAGGCCAACAAACATCTATGCAAGATGTGGAATGCCATTACTGTGGAAAATTTGGTGATATGGCACATGATTATTTCCGAAAACAAAATGACTTGAGAGGGGGTAGAGCACAACATCGTGGACATTATGCACAACATGGTGATGGAAACTATGCATCAAATAGTAATGATGGCAGCGCAAATCACTTGTTTGCCATGAAACATGTTGTGGGATTGATGATGACAAATGCTGAAAATGATGACACTTGGTATATGGAATCTGGAGCATCAAACCATATGACTTGTCATGGTGAATGGTTTGAGCATATGAAGCCTATGGATGTGAAAGGCTATGTGAAAATAGGAGATGATACCCAGCATGCCATTACACATGTTGGAAGTGTACGAGTGGTTATGCACAATGGTCTAGCAAAATCTATGTCAGATGTATTGTATGTGCCTTCTATTACAAAAAGCTTGGCCTCAGTTGGTCAAATGGTGGAACACGAATTACAGGTCCATTTCAACGAGCATGATTGCTTCGTTGAGGAGTTCAAAAATGGATGTAGAGTCATTGCCAAAGGAAAGAAAGAAGTAGGTTGTTTAAGCTGGATGCTGGAATTCCTGAGTTGAAATCAGCCATGTTCTCTAAAAGCTGAAATGTGGTACTACAGGACATTGATATGTGGCATAAGAGGATTGGACATGTGAATATACAAAGGTTAAAGAACAAGAGGCATTGTTAGTGGGCTGCCTAGACTCAAGTATGATGGGAATATGCATGTTTGTGAAGCCTGTCAGTTTGGAAAGCAGACAAGGTTGCGGTTTCCTAGAGAAGGCAACATGAGTAGCAGGCCACTTGAGATAGTACATAGTGATGTATGGGGTCTTGCACAAAACCCATCCATTAAAGGCAGTTTATATTATGTGACATTCATTTGATGATTTCAGCAGAATGACATGGATATACTTTCTCAGAGAGAAAAGTGAAGTGTTGGGAAAGTTCATGGATTTCAAAGCTTTTGCAGAGAAGCAATATGGTTCTTGGATAAAATGTTTGAGGATAGATGGAGGTGGTGAATACACCTCAAATGCTTTTGAGCATTTCTTGAGAAAGCATGGCATAAGAAGACAATTAACTTGTAGGTATACACCTCAGCAAAATGGTGTTGCTGAGAGAAAGAATAAAGTCATTTGTGAAGTGGCCAGGGTGATGCTCAATGAAAAGAGCATGCCAGATTATTATTGGGCAGAAGCATGTGCTACTGCAGTGTATATACTAAATAAGACACCTTTAGCAGCCATACATGGAAGTATGCCAGAGATGCGGCTTACAGGTTTTAGGCTAGACATTGGACACCTCAAAGTATTTGGATGCATAGTTTATGTACATGTGCCTGACGAAAGAAGAAGGAAGTTGGATCCTAAGGCAGAAAAGTGTGTGTTTGTTGGATATGCATAGGATCGTAAGGCATACAAATGTTACAATCCACAAACTAGGCAAGTGGTTATCTCACAAGATGTGGTGTTTGATGAGCTTGCTAGTTGGTACAAAGCAAAGGATGAGGGTGTCATTGATTCTCTTGAAGCTGATGTGCATGTGAACTTGCCACAAGCAAGTTCTAGTTTACTTCTATGTCTGGGCCAGCAGAGGCTGAGAGTAACACTATATGTCCATGGTCAGGATGCTTGAGGCATGAGAGTGTGAGCACTGGGAATAGTGCTATGGATAAAGGCAAGAAGAAGGTTGAAGGAATTGGAATTATAGGTTATGAGTCATCAAGTTTAGAGAGTTTGGATGAGGAACTTGGTATACCCGTTTTACGCACACCTGGTGCAAGGCAGGATAGATATGTGCCACCACATGCTAGAGTGACAGGTGCTCAGAGTGATCCGCATGCATTGCGGAGATCCCAAAGGGTTAGATATCCAGTTGACAGGTTGACATACCGTGATTTTGCTATGCATTATGCATATATGACTTCTTTGGTGAAGCATGTGGAACCTACATGCTATACAGAAGCTATTGGAAAGCATGTATGGGAGAAGGCAATGGATGTTGAGATGGACGCATTGGTTCATAATGATACATGGGATTTGGTTGCATTACCACAGGACAAAAATGTTATTGGTTGCAAATGGGTTTACAAAGTGAAATGCAAGTCAGATGGTTCCATTGAAAGACATAAAGCAAGATTGGTAGCTAAGGGTTATGCACAAACCCAAGGCTTGGACTATGAAGAAACATTCAGTCCAGTTGCAAAGATGGGAACAGTGAGAGAAGTCATTGCTGTGGCTGCAGCAAATGGTTGGGAAATGCATCAAATGGATGTCAAAAATACATTTCTAAATGGTGATCTACAAGAAGAAGTTTATATGGCATAGCCAGAAGGGTATGTACACCCAAAGTATCCCACTCATGTATGCAAATTGAAGAAAGCATTATATGGTTTGAAGCAAGCACATCGTGCTTGGAGTGATAAGATGAGCATATATCTTATCTCCCTTGTATTTCAGGTTTCTACAGCAGATTCTTCACTCTATGTGAAGAAAATAGATCATGGGATTGTTTTACTTGTCATCTATGTGGATGACTTGATTATCACAGGTGATCATGCTACAGATGTTATGCATGTGAAGAAGGCATTGAGTGGGCAGTTCGACATGAAAGACTTGGGTGAATTGAGATACTTTCTTGGAATTGAAGTGATCAAAGACCATGCAGGTACATGGTTAGTGCAACGCCAATATGCATTGGATATGTTGGCAAAATATCGCATGACAGGGTGTAAGCCAATGAGTACACCTTTGGAGCAAAATGTGAAGTTGCGGGCTGATCTTGGTGAGGAGATGGATGATCTATCTATGTACAGAAAGATGGTGTAGTCTCATTTACATGACTATCACACGCCCAGATTTGAGTTATGCTGTGGGGCTAGTAAGCCAATTTATGCAAAGCCCCAGAAAACCTCATTTGGATGCAGTGAGACGCATTATACGATATGTAACGACCACTGCACATTATGGTCTTCTTTATGAGAGTGGAAGGCTTGGATATACATGGCTACACAGATGCTGATTGGGCAGGTAGCTCATATGATAGGAGGTCTACTAGTGGTTATGCCTTTACACTTGGAAGTGCCCTGGTGAGTTGGAGTAGCAAGAAGCAACCTACTGTTGCTTTATCTAGTACAGAGGCTGAATATAGGGGTGTAGCCATTGCTACTTGTGAAGGAATATGGTTAAAGAATCTCTTGGCAGATTTGGGTGAGCCTATTGATGGCAAAGTTGTCATTCATTGTGACAACATGAGCAGCATACAGTTGCAAAGAATCCAGTGTTTCATGCGCAGACCAAACAGATAGAGGTCCATTATCACTTTGTCAGAGATAAGGTGCTAGAAAGTATAGTGAATCTACAATATGTGAAGACTGAAGAGCAGGTGGTCGACATCTTTACAAAGCCACTTAGCAGGGAGAAGTTTGAGTACTTTCGTACTATGTTGGGAGTACGTGGGATGAGCTTGAGGGGGAGTGTTGAGAGATTTGATATCCCAAGCTCATCTACATCTTCATCTATGGCAGTACATCATGAGCTTGAGAGGGACTGTTGAGATTCAAGCTCGATGTCAGTGTGTGCCAGCTGTGCTATGTGCTGGCATGTTAGGTAGCAGCCTGTGTGAGACATAAATGACCGCGTCCGGCTGGTCATAGTGTGTGGACATTAGCTAGGGTTAGATGTGTGTGGACACAACACATAGTGTGTCTTGTGTATTATGGATTATGGCTTTATGCATTGTTTGAGAAGGGAGATGGCTTCCCTCTATGGTTAGGGTTTGCAATATACATTAGGGTTTCCTCCTGTGTGTGTGCCTCCTCTCCCTCTACCTATTTTTTCAACACCTTACGCTTGTTCTTATGCATTGAAGCATCGTGGAGATTGTTTTCCTTGCTCTCTGGCATATTTGTCTAAGGGGTCTTGACATGCGAGGCCATTCCTAGTCTCGCTCGGCCACATAGCTCCTCCACTACATCACCCTCTTACTCATCCAGGGGTGGATGCTACAACCCATTATGCTCATCCATCAAAGCATCCTCAAAGCAAACATATTGCTGATTCATGCGAGTATCTTGCTCCTTCATTTGAGCATGCATCTAGTAACCATGCTGCTCCACGAGCTTCATCTTTCGTCTCACGGGGTTGTCTAGCCACGTTTGCTCATCTAGATTGCCATTGTCTTCAATGTCAAAAACAGCTTGTTACTCCTCAATAGGTTAAAGAAACATACAAGAAATTTTGCCTTATCATGCTACTCCAAGGCAACCATAACCTCTGGGAATTCTCATTGTTGTTAGTTGTGTTGGCGAGGGAATATGACTGCTTATTCCCACTTCAACCTACCAAGATTCACCGGTTACGCATGTTGCATACACTAGACACTTGTAAATCTAACGTAAACAATCATAGCACACACATTACTAAACACTATTGGTAATTTTATTTATTAAATGAGTTTAGAAAGCATGAAATAGCTCGCTTTAAGAAACAAAAGTTTATACTTTCCAAAATACTTTTTTGTAAAATATTAGGCAGGGACTTAGGTTCAATCCTACTAGTTACTACACATGGTAAGGATGTTTTAACTACAACATTTGCGGCGGCCAACTTATTGCTGAGTAAGAACTTCTCAGTTAATAGTTGATGTTTTTCACTCATCAACTTGATACAAAACATCAACTTTTATGAAAATTTGATATTTTACATCAAGTTGATGTGAAACATGAACTTTATATGCAAAAGATCAACCTTTTTTTAATACTTGATGTTATGTATCAACGTTATGCAAAACATCAACTTCCCACAAAACTTTATGTTTTGCATCAACTTTGATGCAAAACATCAAGTTTTGTGGAAAAGTTGATGTTTTGCTATCAACTCGATGTAAAACATCAACTTTTTCATAAAACTTGATGTTTTTCATCAACTTTGATGCAAAACATCAGGTTTTATGAAAAAGTTGAAATTTTGCAGCATCGACTCAATGCAAAACATCAACTTTTAGGCTAAAAGTTGATGTTTTGCATCGAGTTGATGCAAAACATCAACATTTTCACACAACTTGATGTTTTTCATCAAAGTTGATGCAAAACATCAACTCTAATACAAAACTTGATGTTTTGCATCAAGTTTCAGATGCTCCGGAGAAGAAAGTTGGAGAATAGGAGGTGGATTTTCACAAATGGCTTGTTTTAATGATTTTGTCTATGCTAGCATGCTCATAGGATCTATTCCATAAATTTTGAGTACTAATGCAAAAATGTTTCAATGTGATGATGTGCAAACATCATAAAGCGATTTGCTGATGCAGCAAATTGCTTTGAGACGTCTGCACATCACATTAGAACATAGTCATGTTGGTACTCAAAATGTGTGGAATGTCATCTGAGCATGCTAGCATAGATGGAATCATTAAAACAAGCCATTTGTGAAAATCCACCTTCGATCCTCCAACTTTCTTCTCCTCCGGAGCATCTGAAACTTGATGCAAAACATCAAGTTTTGTGGTACAGTTGATGTTTTGCATTGACTTTAATGCAAAACATCGAGTAGTGTGAAAAAGTTGATGTTTTGCATCAACTCGATGCAAAACATCAAGTAGTGTGGAATAGGTCATCTGAGCATGCTAGCATAGATGGAATCGTTAAAACAAGCCGTTTGTGAAAATCCACCTCCGATCCTCCAACTTTCTTCTCCGGGAGCATCTAAAACTTGATGCAAAACATCAAGTTTTGAGGTAGAGTTGATGTTTTGCATTGACTTTGCTGCAAAACATCGAGTAGTGTGAAAAAGTTGATGTTTTGCATTAACACTAGTTTGGTACCAAAACAGGACACTTGAGTGTCGTTTTTTGGGGGTTACGAAAAAAAATCAAACTCCTAATGTAGGCTTTAAAAACCAAAATGCTTCATTGGGCATGTAGAACATAACCCTATGCTTATGTAAAAAATGCTAAACATATAAAATGCCTTTTTATTTGGAAGTACATAAGCAACAAAGTAGCATATGTCTTGAAAATGAACATTTTTCAGGATTTTTCAGGATTTTTTCAAATATGCAAGCATCATTCTCTCAAAAAAAAAATCCAATGATATCAATAGCATTTTTCCCAAGATATTTTGATAGCATACATCAGTCCAAGGAGGTAGAAGTTCACCAAAAAAATCATTTTCCTTTCCTAGAATTTTTTCCAAAAAAGTTGTATAAAGTCAGCAAAAGTAATGCGTATTATCAAAACTCAATCACGCCACTAAAAAAAATTATAGCCCTATCAATGAGAATGTTGATTATTGGTTTTCATGCTTAAGATGAGATAAATAAGCCATAATTTGATGTGTATGACACTAACTTAGCCTCCACTTAAGTAGGTTCTTATCGCCTAGTTCTAAAAAAACTGTAAAAAATAAAAATACAAAATTTGATCATCTTTTTTCAAAAACTAATCATAACTATGCTTGCACAAGTAGTCTACACCTATAGTTACAACAAATAATGCACTTACACAGCTTTCCCCTTTGATGAAAATCAAAATTAGGCTCATAATTAGACATTTTACGTATTAAAAACAGGTTGCGCAAAAGGCCATGTATGAGAAGAGGCCCAAAAAGTGGCTCTAAAGTTTTGGAAAATTCAAAACAAAGTAGTATTTACCCTATATAACATGGGTGCACCTCAAGTTTTACATTATTAGCTTGCATATGGAAGGAGAAAAATTCATGCTCCACCTGTATAAAAAACATCATTTCAATATTAGCGAGTCAAAAATTTATCCAATAATTATCGTTTGATGATTCCAAGATTTAGTTTACATCATGGGCTTTCCATCAAGCCAAGTTTCATGATCAAACTATGTCCCTTCTAAAAGTTATCTACAAATTACTACTATTTTGAAAACAGCAAAAATCATGCGTTTTATCAGCATGTGTCTAAGAAAATTAAAATATTGCCTTGCAAAAGCTAAGAAAAGTGCAATTTAAAAAATCTCAAATTTTTTTTTGGGTCTTGAGGAACATCTGTGGATGTTAAGCATTTCAAAACTCTTAATAGATTGCCCACAAAAATTCAAGAAAAATGCTAACTTTCAGGACACTTTAGTGTCCTCAGGACACTTTAGTGTCCAATTACAGAACTAGTGTTAACTCGATGCAAAACATCAAGTTCTAGCTTAAAAGTTAATGTTTTACATCAACTTTGATGTAAAACATCAACTTTTAAGGGGCTATTTTTCCTAACTTTGAAATGTTATTGTATTTTTTATGAGAATTTTTTTTATATCACCAATAAATCTGTAAAAGCTCATTCCAAATACTAGATAGTAGCTAATAAAATCTAAAAAATTTTAAAAAATCTTATAAATCATAGAATTAAAGAAAAAATATGCCTAGGATAAGGTGATATAGGTAGAACATAAGTTTAGGGATAAGGACCTGAAAAACACATATGGTCACAACCTTTGACTACAAATTAAAGAGGAGGTCATGAAAAAAAATGTTTGTCTATTTAACAATGTAACCTTTGTATCATAAATAATATCGCTACATAGTAGATGCCAAAAATTCATGATAGTAGAAGAGCTAGATGAGATAATCCATGATGACCTGTAATCCATTTGTTTTAATCTAGATGTGTAAGGCTCCATTGATTTGGAAAACCATGAGTTGATTGATTCGCCAATCCTGATTTTGTTCTACAATTTAATTTTAAAGCTCAAGAAATACAAGCAAATACACATGGTGGGACCATCTATGTTGAGGAGTGGGGTGTATGTGAGCCTGGACTCTTCCATGCCTATGTGTAGTAGTATGCTCTCCAGCATAGGGGACCTGAATCTAATGCTATCGTGCAAGCTCTAAGCTCTTCTCTACCACCATTCCAAAAGCCCTAAGCTCCTCTCTTTTCTCTTTGTACACAAAGACAATGTCGCACGAGTGACGAGCAAAGATTGCATCTCTCAGCATCCTTCGCATGTCCTCCAAATAATTATAAACAGAGTTCATTCTACACTACCCTTATAGATACCATCTCTCAACATCCTTCACATGTACTTTAAATAATTATAACTAGAGCTCATTCCTACACTACTCTTAGATATACCATCACCTACAGTCATGATAATGGCTATCTCGATCAAATATCAACACATGCATACTATGAATATTTGCCACCACCACATATGTACATGATATAGGCTACAATTGCTTCCCAACACTCTTATCCATATTTCATAAATAAGAATTTCCTTCATGAAAACAAATGCCTATGTGGGTCAAAATTTGCACCCTCAGGCTTTATGCTATCTACCTCTAAAATTGTCCTGTCGAAAAAATATTTCAATTTTCTACTCTTTTCACATGCTTAGGTTTACTTAGAGCCTCCGTAGTAACCATATTCTACATATATATATGAATAGAAGTGTATCTTTGCACACCTATAAGTTTACCTCTTTAAACTCTTAGCATTGGTTGTATATCATGCCCACTATCTGGTTATACTAAATAATAGAGCAACTAGTTATGTCATGCAAACTGTCAAGGTAAGTATATACTAAAGGTTTTGCTATTTGGGTCTAGAAAAAGACTCAAGGATGTTTCTAGAATTTCTCATAAATTACGGAGCTTATATTGTTGTGTATTCTAATATTTTTTGAGTGCTTTGTCAAATAATGTGCATATTTATGCATAGTGGTAGAATTTGTCCCAAGAAAGTCGATTAAAAAAAGTGTCTTACATTCATGAAATTTATAAAATAAATTTTTAGTTGAAAAAGATTGATATCTATTTAAGTTATGTAGACTCCTATGTCATTTTGTAAGTCAGGTTTATTTTTATGTCACAAACAACAACAATTTAAAAATCTAGGAAGGTCACACGTGTTCTCAATCTTGAAAAAAATAGCAAAATTCATGTAATTTTTAAATTATACATGGAATTCTAGACGTGTTTTCAAAAAACTATGTTTTAAAGCCATTTTTAAGATTTCATATATTTTGGGAGGGAATCTTTTTAGGTAACCCTCGGTTATCTATTAATTTGATGACATGTACACAAGATAATTTTACTTCAAAGATTTGGTGGTGGTGTCACCTCCTAGGTGATCATATGTGAAGTGAAGACACATTATTAAAAAAGCTCACAATTTTCCCATATTGGGACTAGAAGATAAAAATTAAAAACTTGCATTTCTATAACCCCAGTGAGTTCAATGATAGCTTTCATGGGAGATAGATGTTTGGCTCACATGCCTGCCATATACGAATGCCATTCTATAGTGAGGATGCCCTAAGACCTCTAGCAAGTATGTCACAAGAACCATATGAGCTAGGAGTATCCCCATGAGGATGAGAAGCCTACTAATGATAAGTTTACATTTGAATTCACATTGCATCTTTTTAACAAACTTTTATGATAAGATTTGCTTTTCTTTTTTGTTATTTTCTTCCATGTGTCATCTAAGTGTGTAGTCAAGTATACAAGTTTGCTAGGGTATGTCCATCAATGTAGCCTTCCACATCTCCACATTCATCCATCTTAAAATCAGTAAATAGTAAGTATCTTCTATTTTGAGCATGTGATCTTCAAATGAAGATCTTTTGTAGTTTTTTACTTTCATTTGTTTAATTGGAAAATGTTTGCATTACACTTGCACCGGTTTGATTTTCTCTGAGTTGCTATCTAGATGAATATTAATGCTAGCATTTTTTCTTAAAAATATTATTGGTTTTTCTATTTTACCTCTAAAATAATGAATGCCAAAGGAGTATGGCAAGTACTCCACTCTATATTTATTAAGACCTCTTTACCATATTCTAACTCTAGGAAATTTGTGAGTGAAAGGATAGTCTTTATTACAATACATAGATTAATTAATTAATTAATTAAGAAGAAGACAAGAAAAGACAAGACCAAGAAGAGAGTCATCGCTCGCCAGGGAGAATCCTAGTAGGTCTTTGGGGACATCATCAATGGTACTTTAGATTGATGCGTTGAGTTTTCATGGGGTTGCTACCCTAGAAATCCATCACTGTAGGAGGTTTTCAGTGGCTCATAGATACTCTTGGTGGAGGTATTTGGGCCATTGCTTTGGTCTCCACCACGGGGTGGCAAATCTCTATTTATTGCAAAAAAAAGAAGCGCCAAAAAATAAAACTCTTTCAAAACAGAAACAAACTTTTTCTAATGTAAATAATTATCTAATCACATGCGTAATTTTACTTTTAGAGTTAGCATCTTGCTTTAGATGGTTCATGTGCATCATTCTATTTCGAGATTGCGGTCATAACCCTAGGCATACTCTTGTACTAGTTTTAGGATATGAGACTTTATACTCATTTACAAGTTAGATCGGCATTAATTTTCATCTTTGTAGCATCTTTGGGAAGTTTGACCAATCTTATCTGCATTGTATGATGACTACATTAATGAATATTCTTTTTTTACTAAATCTTGCTTGTTTTCTTAAAAACACCTTATTTGTTTTTTTTTTTTGCAATGCCAAGCTTTGTGTTGCTTTCCTCATGCAGCATTAAATTCTCTTCATTGACATCTTTTGAGGATGGAATCTGTAATCAAGAAGGGGGCATGTTAAATTGCTACTAGAGACATCCACAACTTCAATGTGGGCCACCTTACCATCTTCAATAATTTTGGTCAAAGTCACTAGAAATGCTTGATTTCAATGTGGAATGTGGTTATATTGCATTATTTTACATGTGTGATCGCCTCTTATCTATTAAAGGCACACCATGGATCTTTGGTGGAGAGTACTAGTTTTGGATTAGGTGTTTGTACAATCTAGTGTAGCCAAATGAACCCTAGGGTAAAGACCAACTCTTTTTGCTACAGCCATAGCAATGATAGCTCTCACGGTTGTCGTTCTTGTAATCGGGTTGAATGTCTTCTCATACTCAATGCCATAAGTCTGCGTATAGCCCTTGGCAATCAATCTTACCTTATACCTGCTCACTAAACCATCAACGTTATGCTCTACTTTATTCAACCACCTACATCCAATTGGCCTTTTTTCCTTAGGTAAAGGCACTAAATCCCATGTTGCCTTTGCATCAAATGTTGGCATCTCCTCATTCATGGCATCTTCCCATTTCTTATTTCCAAGTGCTTGCTCAAAATAATTATTACTTTAACTATGTAAGCATAATGATGGACTATATATCCATCATATCTTAGCCTATCAACAGAGTATATAACCCTCCTAGACCTATGTACACTTGGATCACCGAGGTGTCCTCAAAACAACCCTAGTTCTCCTTACACCAAGAGTAACCCCATAGGCAGAATGCCAAGCTCCTCATCAATGCTCTACTCAAAGTTGCTAGAGTCACCATCCACATATTAGTGACCTAATGACGGATCAAGTACAAAAGGTTGATTTATGTTTTCCTTACGTTTTTGTGATACATGTGTACCTACATATGTCCTCAACCTTCCTAACCATGGGCTAACATTGGATCCATTGCTAGAGGACTCTCCAGGTCCACTAAGCACCTGTGATCTATATGTGGTGCAACATCATCACTTCTTACATCTGCATCTTCTGTTTCCTTCACTATTGGTGCATACCAGCTACCCATCTCGTCTCAAAGACAACATCTCTTCTTACTTGCATCTCACAAATGGTAGGGTTATAACATCTATAACCTTTTTTCTCCATAGCAGAACTAATAAAGATGCCTTTATCTGCCTTTGGAGCCAAATTTGTTCTCATTTCATCACGAACGTTAACTTTTTTTCCACAAGTCATTTTTAGCGGCTAGGAGCACGGGTTTGAGCCCGATCCCTTGTAGTGAACATGCAAATATACAATACACCTAAAATAATTTCAAGTGAGACACATCCAGTCTTATTCATGTAAACTTATGTTCAACGTCATACCATGAACAACTGTAGTGGGTGTCCTATTCATCATGTACACAACAGTTTCTACTACTTCGGCCCAAAAATAATGTGGCATATTATTTTCATCCCATCAAGGCCTATGCCACTTCTGCAATGTGCTTTTTTTTAATCTCTGTAGTAACACCATTCTCTATTACGGAGTGTACTTCCATGTAAACTATCTCTTAATTCCCTGCTTTCTCAAGAAAACATTGAACTCATGAAGAAATATTCTCCCCTACCATCTAATCTCATGAATTTTATTTGCATGCCTTTTTCCTTATGGACCAAGGCTTTAAATCTCTGAAAGTGAGCAAACACCTCACCTTTCTCCTTGATGAAGTAAACATACACTTTCCTAGTGTGGTCATCAATGAATGTGGCATAGTATCTTCAACCTACAATTGTTGCAGTCTTGGTTGGTCCCCATACATCTAAATGTATAACATCTAATGGCCTTGCAGTGACATGCTTTTCATGTGGGAAAGCATGTTTGGCTTGCTTACCATAAGATAGCATGCTTCACATAATTTGTGCATACCATCAATCTTAAACTTTGGCAAACCTGCAACAATATTTTGGACCTGCGTAGACTTCAGTCGGCTATATATTCAGATGACTAATGTGCTTGTGCCATATGTCAATATCTGCCAATGACACATATTCCATATGCAAACATGGCTTCCTTTACCTCAGGTATGTTTACATCCAAAGTAAACATACTTTTATTTATGTTACCCTTTGCAACCAAGTGACAAATTTTTTTGAAGTTTTCCATAAAACATCCTTGAGGATCAAACCTCACTTGTAGACCCTACTCAACCATTTGTCCAACAAAAACCAGGTTCTTTGTCATGAAGTAAATCTTCCAAGTACTTCATTTTGCCATCCTGCATAGACAATGGCACTTTACCAATTTGCACAATGGGATGCGCAATATCATCACCTCTTTCTACATAGCATGGTTTTTCCATTTTTTGCATGTCTCTAAACTACTCAACATGACTGGTTATGTGGTTAGAGGAACCAAAATCCACATACCATATGTAAGATTCCTCCTCAGCTTGAATATCAAATAAGTCTCTCTTCAGTCTTCCTTGGTGACTTCTACAACATACCAAACCAATTGATTGGTTGGGGGCCTCTACTGTGATCAAACAATCAAGTAAATTAGAAGGTAAAATGTGGATTATTATCTTTTTCTTATTAAAAATCCAAATGCTTCTCTTCTCAACCCCTCTCAAGCTTGAGAAGCTTTAATTTGAATGGCTTTTGATTACTATTGAGGTTCTTTTATGAATTGTAATAAAGAAACACATAAATTTTCATTTATGCTTAATATTAATGGTTTTTAAGCATTTCTCTGTCTCCCCCCAAAGAAAGGTCATTCCTATGACCTATTCTCAATCCAAATGAAGCTTCTCATGAAGCATTTCTCTAATCCAAAAGTAATTTCTATGCTTGTCTAATTGGAGGTCAAAATAATAGCTTTTTAATGCTTTTATGATATTTACTTCATAGAGAAATTATGAATCAATCTATAATTGGATAATGATCCAATTCGTGGTCATTCTAATCATATCAATAATATTAAACTTCATTCTTTCAATTAAATTGAGAATTATCAGTAATAGCAGCGGAGCTATGGTAAAATTTTTGTAAAATAAACACATAAAACATTTTCATTCATAAGATGAAAAGAGGACTTCCTACAATATTCTAGGAATTATCATCCTAGATTAATTGAATGATTCTCATTGTAATCATGGAGAAATTGATTTTTATATTTATGCATAATTAATAAATTAGAAAAAAAAGAAATTTCTAGTTATTTATTTTTATGTTAAAAGAGTAATCCCCATGACATTGAAAATCAATGTATTTCAATGATTTAGAGAAAACAATTAGAATGCTAAAATAATGTATATTTTATGAAAGATTTTAGTTAAATTTATCTCCTTGTATAGATAAATTTTTATGATGAAAGAGGAATTACCACCATATTGAAATTCAAATATTTAAATAAGAAAATTATAATTCCTAGTTCAAATCAATTAATAAATATTTTTATTTAATTTCTAAGACAAAATATAATTAAATTTTTCTTTTTTTATAGATAAATTTTTATGATGAAAGAGGAATTCCCACCATATTGGAATCCAATTAATTAAATGAAGAAAGTGTAATTCCTAGTGCAAAGGATTTAATGGAGATTTTTATTTAAATTTTAAGAAAAAAATTTAGTTAAATTTATCTTTTTGCATAAATAAGTTTAAATGATAAAAGAGGAATTCCCAATATATTGGAATTCAAATGTTTTGATGACAAAAGTGGAATTTTTAGCTTAAAGGAATTAATGGTTATTTTTATGTAATTTTAAAAAGAATTTTAATAGATTTAATTTATGGAAAAGAGAAATTCC
Source organism: Cibotium barometz (assembly GCF_041138505.1). NCBI lineage: Eukaryota > Viridiplantae > Streptophyta > Polypodiopsida > Cyatheales > Cibotiaceae > Cibotium > Cibotium barometz. The sequence continues at coordinate 53,871,573 of NC_141047.1, read as the reverse complement.
CATGATAATTGGAATTGCACTCATTGAAATGAAAAAAAAGGATTTCAAGTTTATTCAAAAAAATAGGTATTGATATTTTAGTTAAAAGATGAATTTCGATGATACATTAGGAAAAATTTGGACTCAAAAAGGGGCCTTGTAAGAGATCCCTTGGGATGGTGATGTGGACAAAGCAAGCCAATAAACCCACATATAATATTGGATGATACATGCGTCATTTTTGAGTTCTTTATTCCATTAATTGACATGTAGGGTGTTTTTTAATTCAAAACAATGCCTCTTAAGTATAGTTTTTTATTCCCACTATGGTGCCTTATTTTATTGAAAAAAGACACCACTCTCTTTCTTAAGTACACTTTTGAATGTAACGAAGCCAACTTTGCTAACCAAACTTGAACCGAACTTCGTCCGTGCAACCCATCATCTTGCATTGTCTCCCTCATTGTCTTCCCGACTCCACAACCACAACCACTTCAAATCCGAATTGTTTTGAGCGGGAGGTTTTTGATTTTCTCTTCTTCTCAAGGCGGCAAGTTTTGAAAAAGGATGGAAAAGTATTTGTTCTTCATGCGCCATACCTGCTTGTGCATGAATAACAATCCCATTTCTTACCTTTTTCAAGTGAGGGTTGTGCTTACAAGTACTCTGTACATTTTGGTTTATCCAGGATACCAACAAGTTTGTTTGATGGACAAGGAGGTATTATTTAGTGATGTTGTCTTTTGGTTTTAATGAAGCAATCTTCTTCACGGGAGATAAGTGTAATATCTTTGGTTTTTTTTGGTTAAAGTGTGAGTTCATGATGCTTTTTGGTGTTGTTAAAGCACAGAACAATGCAATGGAACCTGTGAAGCAAAAGAAGAAAAAGGTGGACATCCACTTCCAATTAGAACCCGATTATGCTCCCTGCTGTAAGAGAAATTGGTCTAGGCCAGCATGCGAAGCCCACATTACTGAGCTTCGAAATGAAGGAAAGAAAAATATGGACCTATGGTTGGATGGTAGTATTTACCCACCAGATCCAACCTCCTCTCAATCTCCATCATTCTTTGGGTTGACAAGTTTCTTCAAGTTTGTGTGTGAGGGTGAAAATGGATTGCTTGGATATTGCAAAAGACTGTTTGGCCAATGTCAAAGTATCTTTGAAAGACATTTGAGTGATAGAGATGCCAGAATAAAAATGCTTGAAGGTGCAAATTTTTACTTGGCATCGATTACAACAGCTTTGCAAGCTTCAAACGAGGACAAAGCAAAAGTTTGTGCTGGGTTACAAAAAGAGTTTGATCATTTGCAGCAGACTATTTGTAAGATACAGGACACTATTAAGGAGAAGGATGAAATTTGGCAGTTCGAGAAATCAATAATTTCACATTGGAGAGTGAGAATGCACACCTTCGAAAACAACTTGAAAAGTTCAACAGAAAATTACAATATTTGAAAGACACGCCATTGGGTGCTCGATTACGCAAGAGACAGATCAAACCATTGGAAGAACTCAATGTTGGAGGTGGCCAATGGAAGCGTCATGTAAAAGCTTGCAGGTATTGGGATCTATAATTTCTTTGAGCTTAAATTTCTTTGAGCACTCACTTTTCATTTTCATCTTTAGTTCCTTTTTTGGAGATGGGGGATTGGGTGTGGGGGTGGTATAGTTAGATGAATGATGGACTGAAATAGCTATCGTTGTTGCTTCAGGATGGTCACAGATGTTGTGGGTCCAAAAGAGCAAGGTTCTGATATATTTGGCAAAGTTCTGACAAAAGACATCGTGGAGTCAGCAATACAGCATCCTAAGTTTGCAAGACTTTGATCAGACATAGCAAAGCAATCCTTGCAGGAGGTGAGTGAAGCATTCACGCCTGCAGATGCACAAGATATATGTGACATGGGTGGTATAAGCACAAAGTCTTACAGGATGTGTTTAACAAAGTTAAAGAGGGTTTCAATTGTAAGCTTGGAAAAAAAACAATAATTCCCATTCTAAAACCATTTCACGTGAACAAAGCTCGAAATATTCTCAACTTGGGAATGGTCGAACTTGTTGGAGAGCCTTGTCATGTGTCTAGTACATTGACAGTGACTAAAAAGAGCGGGGAACAGAAAATCATAGAGCTTACAGTGTTCAATAATTTCATCATGGATGTTCGGAAATTACAAATGGCTATGGTGAAATTTTATGACATCAATGTACATGAGTGCAATGGAAGGCTGAAATTTGTTTTAAAACTTATCAAAGGACAGAAGCTAGAAAGGGTTCGCATTACTTTAATGAATAGAGCTTTGGATGCAAGTATCAGTAATGCTGATGAGAAGCACTTTAGTGTACAATCCGAAAATGAGATTTGGTGGTTGGCTGCATTTGAGGTGACGTGCTATCCATTTAAAAAAAAAGAATATTATGTTGCTATCCTCTTGTTATGATGTTGTAGACAATCTAACTGTTGTTGTTAACAGGTTCCAACAGAGACCCATGAAATTTTAAAGTGGTACTTCAACCAGACTGAGCTTCCTTCCACTATCCAGCAGCAGTCGAATGGCGAAAAGCTTCATGTAGAAGGATATGGTGAATATGAGGTTGAATGGCACCTGGCTGCAGATCTTAAAACCTTGAAATGCATGTTTGATATTTCCCAAGGAGCAATGGCCAAGTATCCTTGCCTGTATTGCATGACCGAACGAGGTGTCTTCAAAGGAGGAAAAGAGAGAGAATGGAAATGCCTAAATGCAATCAGTAATAGGCATGAAGCCCCAAATCGTGATGCTCCAGGAGTGGATCCTAATTGGGATCCAATTCTTCCTATCCCTTTGATCAGAGTTCATATTTGTGTTTTGCATGCGCTGGTTAGAATAATTGAGAAACTAGTCTACATGTACATCGAATTTTCATGGAATATGAAACCAGCAGTAGAGAGTGAAAGAACTATTAAAAAAATAGAGCAAGTGCTTTCAGATGCAGGTTTACATTGTGGTCAAGTGAAGATTGAGAAGGACTTCAGAAGATCAGGGAAGACCGGAAATGTTCCTAGCAAACCATGATTTGGAGGTGCAAAAGCCAGAAAGTTCTTATCTAATCATACCCAGAGAGGTCATCTGGGTACAGATTTTGAGGTGTGGAGGAAGCTTCATGCAGCTGTACCTGATCGAGGCTCTTCAGGACAAGCAAGGGTGGCAAAGGCCAAAGCGTGGTTGGCACTTGATCGCCTAGCACCTTTGTTGCAAAAAGCAAGGTTTGAAGATGGGGATGTTGAGAAATTTGAGGCAGTTGTGACAGAGTTCTACACTAGCTATGAAAAGGCATGGGGTGCGACAAACTTGACACAACACATGGTTATTACTTGAAAACCTACAGCTTTGAGTATTTTTTGTTGTTCAAAAAATATTGTACGATACTAAATGTCTTGTTGTTGTTGAGCATTTGTAGCACATTTTGCATGCACATGGAACCTTTTTTGCGGAAGAGTTTGGAACCCTTGGGATTTGGTCTACCCAAGGCATGGAAAGATCTCATTGGCAAGCACGTTGTGCCTATCAAAGGGCCACTCAACATGGAGGAGGAATGAAGAAAAGTAATCCCATGAAGCAACTATGTTAGTGGTGGTATAGGCGGATTCAAGTGAGGGCTTGTGTGAAGATCAAACAGTCTGAATCAGCTGTGTCATGTGCAATAAGAAAGGTTCAGGCTCGGAGACGTTCAATATATGTCTCCTCACAGGGAAAGCAGAATCATGCTGAATGGCTAAGACAGCGAGACAAAGACAGGGAAGAGTGTGGAAGAAAATTGATCATTGAAATACATATTGTAAAACAATGATGTAACTGTGAAAGATTTTAAAAGAACAAGAGCTTTCATCTATGTCCCATATACATGTTTTCAATATATATACATTTCATAGTTTTCAATAGTAAGCAAGAAGAGTATTGAGAAATATGAAGAAACTTCTTAGCAACTGGAACAATCTAAATCTGTTAATTTGGAGCAGAGACTTCCCCCAACCGAGCCTTTTTGATGAAGTTTCTGCATCATCTTCTTCATCCTCTATCAATGGCACAACAGGGACCTTTGGCCTTGCTGTTCTAAGAAGATGCTTCTTCATCCTCTATCAATGGCACAACAGGGACCTTTGGCCTTGCTGTTCTAAGAAGATGCTTCTTCCCGCAATCACTCAACAGATTAGGATCTGTGATTCCACATGCCAACCCGTAAGCAGCATATGTTAAATAATATTTACATCTCAACGAGTATACTCCAGGTCCCTCTCCAAAGATTCGAACAGCTGCTTGCCGCTCCAGAAGTATTGCCTTGTTTGCATTCAGCCTTAAGTGATAGCCACCTGAATACCTGGATAGAGTCTTTATCGCCATCAGAGGAAAACTTGCATTGTCCTTGGAGAAGCTAGCGTGAAATATCACAATTTGAGGGAATTTTAGGCGATGTATATATGTTCCTAATGTCGAATCGTGGCCCAATCCCGCCATACGCTTGCCTGAAGCACGTTTGAGGAATGTGTCTTCATATATTTCCAACTGAAAAAATAAAGGAGCATTAGCCAAAAACAACATCACCAAACATTTCAGGACAAAGTTGATAAAGCCAAATCCACAACAAAAAAAAACTAACCTCTTGGTTCTCATCTGCTTCAAGCAAGGCGTCTTGCCATAAAGTACTCGAACTAGGAACGATTTTCACTGACTTATTTGGCACATCCCTAAACCCTCCCATGTTGGTGATATTCAGTCTTTCCCTTGCTTCTTGTAGCTCTTCCTCTGTGGCATCTTTTCCTTCATATTTAAGGGCATCAGCATAGATCATCTTTAGTGTTGCTGCAGCAGATAGGAACTCGGTGTCTTTCACATGGCTATCCACTAGTAAGTACTTATCTATCCCATCATCATCTACAAAATTGTCATCAACCTCCAGATTTTGGGCTATGAAAGCTATGCAATGGTCCTCCCTTATGTTAAATACATGTTGTATGTCTATCAACAATATATACTCTGAATCTCCTACTTGGTAGGAGGGGAGTAATGGCGTTGGAATGGGGGAGTGTTTGGGGCATCATAGCATAGCGGAGGCTACACTCCAACCTACACACTTTGTCAATCCGTGTGTGAGATCCCTGTTCCCACCGAGAAACGGATTCAGGATACTAGCAGCGGAAGTAGCACATCATGCATGGGTAGGGGTCTCACACTCGGGGCCTCACCCACGGATATCCGGACAAGAGACTAATCCGTCGGTTTGTCCAAAACCGAAACCGAAAAAACTTCCTTTACCCGGAAAGCATGGGCGATTCCACCAGGATAACTCTTTACTCTAACGTAGTCAAGATCATTACGGATCAACTGATCTGACTGCACCTTTAACGGTACTTGGTCAAATCAAGGAAGAACTTGCACTTGGATCATTGGGATCAACGCTTTTTTCCCCATCAAGAGGCACAGCCGTTGATTCCTATCCATAGAACAATTTCTATCCGGAATTTACTTCATCTATCGTAATAATAGAAATTAAATCTCGATTTACGGATCCATCAGTCCAGCCTAACCCCATCCGATCCCATGGGTTAGCCAACCGCCCAACCACTGTAGTGATGGGATCCAATTTGGAATTTGGTTAGGTTTTGTCCCGGGTACCAAGGAAAAGAGTTCCAAGGCCCCCTAGCCGGAATTTCATGCAAACATAAAACTAGCCACACCACTTACACACCCAATATGAAAATTGCCTTTTTCTTAGCATCAGCTAACTTTAAAACAATCCTTTAATGAAACCATAGTACCACTGATCACAATCTCCCAATTTATCCAGTTGATTCATAATTTCCCATCATTCCTTCATCAGAGTATCTATGGCATCATTGGCAACTAGAACGCTCACCACCTGTCCACACAAGGGCCGTTTCAATAGTTCCTAGCCCATAATACTCAACAATATAATCACTTATCAAGATGGACTCTCGTTGAAGATCAGCAAGATCAACCAACAGATCCATATAAAAGAGCCATGGACTCATCCGTTGAGGACCAGCAAGGTCAGTCAACCAGATCCATGCCCGGTTCCAGAAAACAACTCTTACTCCTTGTTCCAATATCTTCCTCGACGCACGAGTGGGTATCCTGGGCGACCCAGAGCCCGAGCACCGTATGGTCAGCACCCTCTAGGATCCTTCGCAGGTGACCTAGCACTTCACTCATAGGCCGCTTCCTTGGTCCCTCATCCACTGTACCGGAAGCTCACCATTTTAATCGAACCGAGGCAGGTCAAGACCTCGGCCGACCTTGCTACGCGAGACGTCCTCCATTGACTCTCCGTCAGCAGTTGCAACTTTATCAGTTAGGTCTCCACGACCTTAATCACAAGACGGTCAAAATGCTTTCCCAGCATTCTTGACATAAAACAGCCATTTACAAACAGCATTTACAAACAGTTTACAAATACAATTTCTATATTAACTCTCATTTTTCCACATTATCCCTCATACAATCCACATTACTTATTCCACATTTCATTTATATGTGTACTCATCCAATCATATCATTTTCCATCTCTTCACTTCAGATTCCTTCACATCACATATCATATATTCACATCCATATCCACATCCATACATCCACATCCACATCCACGTTCACATCCATACATCCACATCTACATGCTTAACTCCATTTTCACATCCTCATTTATACATCAACATCCCATATCCTCATTCATACATACACATCCATATCCACATCCATATCTGCATTCATACATACACATCCATATCCACATCCACATGCATACATTCATTATCACGTCCTCATTCATACATCCACATCCACATACATACATACATACATCCACATCCACATCCACATCCACATTCCCATTCACATCTATACATCCATATCTACATGCACATTTCATCCATACATCCACATCTATATCCTCATTCACATCCATACATCCACATTCATGCATCCACATCTACATGCTTATCTCCATTTTCACATCCTCATTTATACATCCACATCCCATATCCACATTCATACATACGCATCCATATCCACATCCACATGCATACATATATCCACATCCACATTCCCATTCACATATATACATCCATATCTACATGCACATTCACATCCATACATCCACATCTATATGCTCATTCACATCCATACATCCACATTCATGCATCCACATCTACATGCATACATCCATACATCCACATCCACATCCACATTTACATCCATGCATCCACATCTACATGCTTAACTCCATTTTCACATCCTCATTTATACATCCACATCCCATATCCACATTCATACATACGCATCCATATCCACATCCACATGCATACATATATCCACATCCACATTCCCATTCACATATATACATCCATATCTACATGTACATTCACATCCATACATCCACATCTATATGCTCATTCACATCCATACATCCACATTCATGCATCCACATCTACATGCATACATCCATACATACACATCCACATTTACATCCATGCATCCACATCTACATCCTCATTCACATCCATACATCCACATTCATACATCCATACATCCACATTCATACATCCACATCCACATCCACATTCACATCCATACATCCACATTCATACATCCACATCCACATCCACATTCACATCCATACATCCACATCTACAAGCTTATCTCCATTTTCACATCCTCATTTATACATCCACATCCCATGTCCACATTCATACATACACATCCATATCCACATCCACATGCATACATATATCCACATCCACATTCCCATTCACATATATACATCCATATCTACATGCACATTCACATCCATACATCCACATCTATATGCTCATTCACATCCATACATCCACATTCATGTATCCACATCTACATGCATACATCCATACATACACATCCACATTTACATCCATGCATCCACATCTACATCCTCATTCACATCCATACATCCACATTCATACATCCATACATCCACATTCATACATCCAAATCCACATCCACATTCACATCCATACATCCACATTCATACATCCACATCCACATCCACATTCACATCCATACATCCACATCTACAAGCTTATCTCCATTTTCATAATCCTCATTTATACATCCACATCCCATGTCCACATTCATACATACACATCCATATCCACATCCACATGCCTCTTATCATATTTTATCACTTCCCATATCTTTTATGCATACCTCTATGCATGAAATTCAATTATGCTAAAAGTAACACTTTTATAATAAAATATTCAACTTTTATGCATACCTCTATGCATGAAATCCAATATGATAAAAGTAACACTTTTGATATAAAAAAATTATCCTTTATGCATACTTCTATGCATGAAAATTAAAAAAGATAAAAGTAACACTTTTGATATTAAAAAAATTATCCTTTATGCATAATATTAAAATTCAATTTCTCCATGATTATAATGAAATTCTTTCAATTAATCTAGGATGATAATTCCTAGAATATGGTAGGAAGTCCTCTTTTTATGCTTTGAATGAAATTATTTTATGCATAATTTTTATAAAAATTTTGCCATAGCTCCGCTGCTATGACTGATAAATCTCAATTTTTTCTAAGGGATAAAGCTTATCATTAAGGAAATAATTAAAATGATCTCTAATTGGATCATTAATCTATAATGGATTGAATCATCAATATGCATAAACTAAAAGCATAGAAAAAAGCCATTAATTTAGCCTCAAGCATAGCTTAATCTTGGATTAAGGAAAAGCTTTATGAAAAGCTTCATTTGGATTGAGAATGGGTCATGAGTATGACCATTTCTTGAGTGAGAGAGAGAAATTACATAAAAACCATTAGAATTTAAACATAAATAAAAATTAACTTCAATAGCATTTATTAAATTATGTAACTCTTCACTACTATTCACCAATTAACTTTAAAAGCATTTAAAAAAAACCATACCAATTAAGCTTCTCAAGCTTGAGAGGGGTTGAGAAGAGAGAAACATTGAGAAATTATAGAAAAGATCAATATTCACTAAATTACCTTACAAATTGCTTGATTCTTTGTTCACGGTAGAGGCCCCCAACCAATCAATTGGTTAAGTATGTTGATGGAGCCACTAATGGGGATTGAAGAAAGAGGGAAGCTCCAAAAACTAGTGAATTATTAAATGAATTCACAGTTCTTGGCTTAGGTGGAGTAGAGTAACGATGCATAAACACTATATATTTTTCAACAAGGTGGAGGCTTCTATTTATAGGAAAAATTGAGCTCCTAACCAAACAAACTGATTCTAGAATTTTCTAAATCAGTTTGGTCAATATTTGACCATTTTTAGGTCAGTTAAGCTAACTTTTTGGAACTAGACTTGAATGAGGAGAGAGGAGAGATGAAATATCTCAATTTTTATGAGTTTAAAACTCATTCAAGCATGTGAAATATGCACCTCCTTTAAAGAACTCCCCTTCCTTACATATGTGTCATAATGGAATCATTTTAATATTGCTCATAGTTTTTTTACTAATAAACCTTGTACATTTTCAACTCTTCATCTTATGTGAAATATGCACCTCCTTTAAAGAACTCCCCTTCCTTACATATGTGTCATAATGGAATAATTTTAATATTGCTCATAGTTTTTTACTAATAACCCTTGTACATTTTCAACTCTTCATCTTATGTGAGCATTTACTCATTTTTGGATACCCAAAATATCTCATATTTTTAATATTGCTCATAGTTTTTTACTAATAAACCTTGTACATTTTCAACTCTTCATCTTATGTGAGCATTTAAGGGACTCCCCTTCCTTACATATGTGTCATAATAAAATCATTATACCCAAAATATCTCATATTTTTAATATTGCACATAGTTTTTTACTAATAAACCTTGTACATTTTCAACTCTTCACCTCATGTGAGCATTTACTCATTTTTGGGTATTTTCTTTTTACAAGTTGGATTTATCTCCTCCCTACACATGGATTGATGCTATTGGTCCATAGGAACCTTAATTGGCCCATAGTCTAAAGATTTCTGAAAATCTAGACCCTTAGGCTAAAGTTCTTTATACCTATTTTCAATTAATTCCAATTGCACATTGGAAAATTCTTTTTGAATTTCTGTTTTAGGGGAACTCATCTGAATTAGAAGAGATATTTTTCTATCCAAAAATATTCAAAATTTGAATATTCTCTCTCTAGAATATTTTTCTCTCTCTAGGCTAAAACAGATAGAAACAAGGTCTTTATATTTCTGAAGAGGGATTGATTACAGGGAAAGATACTAGACATCAAAAAGGGAGTGGGGGAGGAATCTTACATTCTACCCCACTTAAAAAATGCGAGATGTCCTCATCTCGCAAACTGGGATAATTTCGCAAGATGCACGAATATGAGACTTAGAGAAAAATTTTAATCAAGATTAACCACCAAGAAACGTCTTAAAGAGAGCAAGATTCAAAATAAGAACAAGATTTAAACTTTATTCATTCTCGGAACTTATACAGTAAAGATAGAAGAACTCTTTACACTTCCATAAAGCCCGTCCATCATATGATCACAAAAGCAGTCCTCACAAGCTGCACAAGTATAAGGTAACTCATCTATGGGAATAATTCTGTTGGTTATTGCTGCACCTATCTCAGTGGTATGAGGTGATCTAACAAAAGGACCTCTGAGAGGCAAGCCAAAAACGGGATAAAGGCATATCTTCTCATGAGGAAGAAAACATGCCAGTAAGAAGACCCGCTCAGAAAACCCAAGATGCCTTGATCTCATGACACAGTAGTATCGGGGACCCAAGCCCAAAGCTTCAATAACCATGGCCAAGCGGCCATTGTTACGAAAGTGCTGCTGACCCCAGGGTGTTACCCTAGTTATGTTTTGATAGGTCTGCCATTTAGTTTGCGCTACAGAAGTTCCCAAGTGAGGGAAAAGTGTGCGCTCATATTGCTCTATAAAATCCTTCTTCACAGATTCACTTGCGTCTTGAAGGTGAGGAATCATTATGGATAAAACTAGTTCTTGTTGCCAAGCCATGAAGGAGATTAAGAAAGAAAGGAGATCGATGGAAGTAAGATTACTGTGAGCGACAAGTAAAAGTTACGACTTATATAAAGGAAGGAGCTAGCGTAACTTAGAAGCCAACGGTAACTTGCCACTGAAGTTTTACCGTCTTTCCATGATTTAAGTTTGACACATTTTTCTATAGAAGGCATTAAGAATTTTGAGATGAAGAGATAAAAGAAGCTTGTAGGCTAAGTCACCTACTTTCATTGAATTCAGATATAAGGCTCACAATATCTGGGGGATAACTTCATATACTCCCCAAGAGATAAAGAACTTCTTTTGGGCCGTACTCGAATGAAGACCAAAACCTTGATATCCAAAACATCGATTCTCACTTCTGAACTCATTGTTCTGAATCCTTAAAACAGGTGGGACTCATGAGAAGTATTCTAGGAAAAGGGTCTTCCTTTGTTAAACAGAACTTTCTTTTATTTTAGAGAGGGAATAATTATAAGATCAGAAAGGGAGATTCTTACTCCTGTATACCTCAAAGGCTAGGGAGGAATCTTACATTCTACCCCACTTAAAAAGTGCGAGATGTCCTCATCTCGCAAGGTAGAGGATAACTCTTTTTCTTAACATCCAATTTTATTTTGGGGGTCCTTATATTCTGGTCAACCCAACAGAACACTGGGATAAATATCCCTTATATAGAACTCATCATTAATATTCAGATCATATCATTCATATCTTTAACATGATAATGGTCCATTAGACCGAAAAATTTCCTTCTGAACATTCCTCCACGGAAATTTCAGTCAAGCAAGTTCTCAATTTGTCATCCCTTAACTTGATCTACTGATCAAGTGTTAAGAGTAACAATTTGACAGCACAACCAAAAAATTTCCTTCTGAACATTCCTCCACGGAAATTTCAGTCAAGCAAGTTCTCAATTTGTCATCCCTTAACTTGATCTACTCATCAAGTGTTAACAGTAACAATTTGACAGCACAACCCACTAATCTCATAGTGATTTGCTGAATTCATTATCATCATTCCAGTTATGAATATCATCACTGGGACTCGTCCCATTCATCCTCATTGTGGTTTTGTTCAGATTTTTATATTTCAACTAATTTCAGAAATCATCATTTTTCAATCAGAATTTTCAATCAAAATCCAATTCAATTCATCAATTCTCAAACAGAATTAAAAATCATATCAACCACATTCGAAGTCATCATCTGGATAGCATTAACGCTCATAATTTCAAGTCTTAGATTTACTCGTATATACTGTCAGTAAAGAGCTGCAGTATACTCTCGGTATATACGGGTAGTTGTGGCTCTTGGAATTATAAGGTAAATACCATCATGTCTAGGCCTCAAGCAAGTCAGGGATTCTATATAATTGCGGTACTTCTATCTGAAGACCCAATTACCAAATTACAAATTTTAGTTTGAATATCAAATTGTATGAATTATATCACACAATTACAACCTTTTTGTGTTTCTACATAAATTTTTGACATATTTGTCTTCTCAGTTGATCTTTATTAACCAATTCGCTCTGATACCAACTGTGAGATCCCTGTTCCCACCGAGCAACGAATTCAGGATACTAGCAGCGGAAGTAGCACATCATGCGTGGGTAGGGGTCTCACACTCGGGGCCTCACCCACGGATATCCGGACAAGAGACTAATCCGTCGGTTTGTCCAAAACCGAAACCGAAAAAACTTCCTTTACCCGGAAAGCATGGGCGATTCCACCAGGATAACTCTTTACTCTAACGTAGTCAAGATCATTACGGATCAACTGATCTGACTGCACCTTTAACGGTACTTGGTAAAATCAAGGAAGGACTTGCACTTGGATCATTGGGATCAACGCTTTTTCCCCATCAAGAGGCAGAGCCGTTGATTCCTATCCATAGAACAATTTCTATCCGGAATTTACTTCATCTATCGTAATAATAGACATTAAATCTCGATTTACGGATCCATCAGTCCAGCCTAACCCCATCCGATCCCATGGGTTAGCCAACCGCCCAACCACTGTAGTGATGGGATCCAATTTGGAATTTGGTTAGGTTTTATCCCGGGTACCAAGGAAAAGAGTTCCAAGGCCCCCTAGCCAGAATTTCATGCAAACATAAAACTAGCCACACCACTTACACACCCAATATGAAAATTGCCTTTTTCTTAGCATCAGCTAACTTTAAAACAATCCTTTAATGAAACCATAGTACCACTGATCACAATCTCCCAATTTATCCAGTTGATTCATAATTTCCCATCATTCCTTCATCAGAGTATCTATGGCATCATTGGCAACTAGAACGCTCACCACCTGTCCACACAGGGGCCGTTTCAATAGTTCCTAGCCCATAATACTCAACAATATAATCACTTATCAAGATGGACTCTCGTTGAAGATCAGCAAGATCAACCAACAGATCCATATAAAAGAGCCATGGACTCATCCGTTTTGAGGACCAGCAAGGTCAGTCAACCAGATCCATGCCCGGTTCCAGAAAACAACTCTTACTCCTTGTCCCAATATCTTCCTCGACGCACGAGTGGGTATCCTGGGCGACCCAGAGCCCGAGCACCGTATGGTCAGCACCCTCTAGGATCCTTCGCAGTGACCTAGCGCTTCACTCATAGGCCGCTTCCTTGGTCCCTCATCCACCGTACCGGAAGCTCACAATTTTAATCGAACCGAGGCTGGTCAAGACCTCGGCCGACCTTGCTACGAAATTAAAAAATGCAGGTTACACTAATTATGCAAAAAATTAAAAAAATAAAGAATTACAGAATATGCAAAAAAATAGACTCCTAAAAAACACTTAATTTATAGATTTTTTTTAAAATTTTCTTTTGTTTTCTTTTGTTTTCTTTTGTTTTTTTCTCCTTTTGTTGTTGTTGTTTTTTTTTGGTTTGTTTGTTTGTTTGTTTTTTTTCCCTATCTCTTTTTCTCTTTTTTTTAAAAAAAAATATTTTTTTGGTTGTTTTTTTATATTTATTGTTATTATTATTTTATTTAAAAATACAAAAAAAACATGAAAAATTAATAAAAATAAAAAAAAATTAAAAATGCACCTACCTTATCCGCCGCCTCGCCGACTCCCGAATTCGTCGCCGCACCCACTTCCGGATTCTTCCATGCCTCCACGTGCGCTCCCTCTTCTGCGCCTCTTCTTCGCTTCCAGTCTTCCACCTCTTCGCTCTCAGGCACCCTTACTTTCAGCCGACCGCCTATACCTTCGCCTCCTGCTTCTTTCGCTTCCAGTAACGCTGGCCGCCCACAGCTGCAACACCTCCGCCTCCACTTCTGCCGTCATCTACTGCTTCGCTTCCACGTTCCACTCTGCCTCAGAGCCGCCGTCTACTCCTTCTACCAGCGCTTCGCGCCAGCGCTTTACGCCAGCGCTTCAGTTGCAAAGGACGCCTTCGCTTCAGTTGCAGACGATGCCTTCGCTTCAGTTGCAGACGACGCCTTCCACGTTAATGTATAATATATATATATATATATATATATTAAAGCCGCCTTCGCTTCAGTTGCAGACGACGCCTTCGCTTCAGTTGGGTTGCAGACGTAAAAAATTATATATATATATATATATATATATATATATATATATTTAAAAAGCCGCCTTGGTCTCCTTTCAACCGACCGCCCACTCCAACTGCCGACTTCTCTACGTTTTTCAACTGGCCGCCTTCTCTGCACGTATATATATATATATATATATATATGTCTATTTATCTTTGCTGCAGACGCCTCTCCACCAAACAACAAAACAACAAAACAATAAAAGAAAGAAGGCCGCTTCCACTACTTCCTACCTACCTCTCGCCTTCTCTGTCAAAAAATACAAAAACAGAAAGTACTTAAATCTGATAAGTGGCGGGATTTCTCTACCGCAATGAGGTTTTAATTAATTTTGTTTTTTTTTTGCTTCTAATCAAAAAATCGAAAACACACAAGGCGCCCTTGAGATCACACACTCAATGCCCTTGCAAACTCTACTCTAATCTACCCTAATCCACGATTTTGCAATCAATGGAGCACTTAGTAAGAAGTAATGGTTAACACCCTTCACTAACTTAGGTGTGCGTTCCCCGACAGCGGCGCCATTGTTTGGGGCATCATACCATAGCGGAGGCTACACTCCAACCCACACACTTTGTCAATCCGTGAATGCAACCCGGTTAGCGCATAGAGGCTATCCCGAATGGGAGAAGATGAGTTAACCACACACTAATGACTTCTAGTCCTACTCAATCCTTCTTCAACACTCAAGCAATCAATCTAACATAATCAAAGCATCAAGATTAGGCTACACTTAAGCATAAAAATGCAACTTATGCAAAGAATCTAACATGCAAAGAGCTATCACACAAGCCTCAACTACACATCATTTCATGCACAAGCTTCATCACATGCACTCTACAAATCAGATTTTAGCATCAAAACATCATTAAGAAATCTAGATTAGCAAGTGTGTAGACCATAACCTCATATCATTGAAAATGTAGAGAATAGAGAGTACAAGATTGAAGCATGAATGGAGATGGAGAGCCTTGGGAGAGCACATGAGAAGGAGCTATGGAGCAAGCTCTCTCTATGAGCCTCTCAACCAAATGACTAAAGAGTCCTCCCTAGCTCTCAAATGGGCCACCTTTTATACAAAAACTCTAGAACTCCCAAAAGTTCCCATGTGGGATTATTGTCAAGCCCTCTCCCACATTCACCTACAACTTGGAACTCTTTTCAAGAGCCCTAAGTGTCTTTTTTGTTGCATCCTTGTATTGATCTTCATTCGTCATGCAACAGGGAGGAGTCATCTGATTCAATCACAAGCTGTCCTATATCACTGTTTTGTTCTCTAACTACCTCAATATCAACCGCCGAACTGAGCTTCCTCTCTTCTTCAACATTGAACTCCTCAATCACATGAGGAGTGTCCTCCTCTTCTGCAACATCCTCAACGGTGGGACTAGCCTGACGAGAAATCGTGTCTTCACTTTCATTTGTTGCATGCGACTCTGTACATTCTTCATCTGTTAATTGCACGTTCATGTGCAAGAAGCATAAGAAGGCATAAGAGTATTCCATCAAGCGGCATTTTCTTTTGTGAAAAGGGCATAGCAAAGCTCTCTTCTTATCACATGGTACCTTGTGCCAATCCCTGTTTAACCTCTGCTTCTTCTCTGGTGACACCTTGAGATTAGAATGAATGTGATTTTTTCCATCAATCATCATTGGTTCTTTATTTGTGAGCTCGTCAAACTCTTGCTTTGCCTCTTCAAAGTATCCATGATGGCTAGAAAATGTATCCTCTAGAGAAAAATCGCAATTGAACATCAACGAAATTGCAGGGTGCAAATCATGATGTCGACATTTGTAGAGGAAGTCATACAACAGAGTTGCAGGTGTTTCTTTAATCTCTTCGTCCACATCAAACTCGACTTGAACTTGCGCCATGGCTGAATTCAAGGGTGTAGATAAGACATGGAAAATATTAGTTCAAGAAATGAATCAAGAGACAATCCATCTTAAACAACAAATCTCTGTGTGGTGTGAATGGATTCAACATAACGCGAGAGGAGATGCCAGAGGAATCCAGGTATTCCTCCTCGCGAGTCTTAGGATCTCGTGGACGATATTAAAATAAAAATTTAATGATATATAATTTTTGGTAGAATCATGAGATGAGGAAATCATGGCCGTCAGCTAGACCCTCTCTTTGAAGATGATGAGCTTGACCCTCATGTTCGCAAGGCTCTTCATAAGACTCAGCCAGGACCCTTTAAGGAGAACCTGGGCGAGGCTGTGGAGCAATGGGTGGAAGCCATGGAAGAATATTTTGACATCACAGGATACAATGAGCGGAGCAAAATGGCTCTTGCCAGGCTGAAAATAGTGAAAATAGCCAGGGTGGCATGGAGGAACCACTATGACACCAACCGTCAAATACTCAGTCCTGGATCGACCTTAAAAACTATTTGAGAGAAAGAGATTTTGTCCCCCTCGATTTTTGGAAACCAAAATGAACGAATTCTTAGAGCTAAAGCAAGGGAGCAAAACCATTGAGGAATATCACTAGGCCTTTGCTCTTCTACAGTTCGAATATTCACCACCTCTAGATGAAGAGCAACTCATGGCCAGGTTCATTCGGGGAATGAACGAACCCTTGGATGCAGTGGTCAAAAATGCCAAGCCAGTGTCCATGGGGTAGAAGCTGTCAAAATGGCGAAGGACTTTGCAAAAGCCTTCATCTCGTAAAAGTCCCACCAAAGCTAGCTCCCTCATCCTTCAAGAGATTTCAGACACCGAAAAGTTCTTCCAACTTTCCTCCTCCAAAGACAGCATTCAATACTCGCTATGGGCATTATGAGCTCCCAGTCATGCCGTTTAAATTGACTAATGCCCCCATGACCTTTAATCGTCTTATGCAAGATATTCTCAGAGAATACTTGGATAATTTTGTTCTTGTCTTCTTTGATGATATCTTAGTATACCTGAAGATTACTGCAGACCATAAAGATTACTGCAGACCATAAAGATCATGTCTTCTTTGATGATATCTTAGTATACCTGAAGATTACTGCAGACCATAAAGATCATGTGTGCAAAGTCTTGGAAATCCTAAGGAAACACCAACTCTTTGCAAAGAAGAGCAAGTGTTCCTTCTGTGTTGACCAGGTGGAATACTTGGGATTCATAGTGTCAAAGGATGGGATTTCTCCTGACCCCGCAAAGATCCAAGCAGTAGTTGAATGGCCAGAACCCAAGTCAGTAAATGAAGTAAGAGGATTCCTAGGGTTAACTGGATGGTATAGGATCTTTATACCTAGGTATGCTCAAATAGCATCCCTTTAACTAACCCTCTCAAGAAAAGGACACTTTTTTAGTGGACTGCAATGTGTCAGAGTGCCTTCGACAAGCTGAAGATAGCCTTAGTAACCAACCCTATCCTTAAACTGCTAGATTTTACCAACCCTATCCTTAAATTGCTAGATTTTACCAAACCCTTTGAGGTAGTTACTGATGCCAGCAGATTTGCCTTAGGTGCTTCTCTAATACAGGAAGGTCATGCAGTGGGCTATGAATCCAGAAAACTCTGAACACATGAGAGGAATTATGCCGTCCATGACTTGGAGTTACTCTCAATAGTGTATGCTCTCAAGTTGGAGACATTATCTTTTGGGACAAAGGTTTACCTTAATGACAGATCATCAAAGTCTGAAGTGGATCTTTACCCAAAGGGATCTCAACATGCGTCAAAGGAGATGGATGCAGACCGTGCAGAAATTTGATTTTGAAATAAAGTATCGACCGGGGAAAGAAAATGTGGTTTGTAGATGCGCTCAGCAGAAAAGCCTCCTTGCTTGCATGTCAAATCCATTGATCAATGAAGAAAAGGAGAAAATTATGCACAGGACAAATTCTTTGCCCCTATTGCTACCCTTCTGATGCAGGAAAGCAAGACTCCTCAGGAAATGAGTCGAGTTCTTGGATACAAACTGAATGAAGGATGCATGTATTATAATAATCGGCTATGTATCCCCAATGATGCGGAGATAAAGGGAAGAATTCTGAGAGAAGTGCATGATAGCTTGATAGCTAGACATCCAGGGTTTATAAAAACCTATATGTCTGTGAAGAAAAGCTTCTTCTGGCCATGCCTCAAAAAGGATGTACTTGATCATGTAAGAAAATGCTTGATGTGCCAAAGAGTCAAGGCAGAGAGAGTCAAGATGCCAAGGAAACTGCAACCTCCAGTTAGACATTCCACAGATGAAGTGGGAATGCATCAGTATGGAATTTGTCACTGGATTACCTTCAGTGCAATCAGGTTACAACTCCATTTTTGTGGTAGTTAACAGGCTAACCAAAGTTGCCCATCTGATTCCAGTGAAGGAAACATACTCTGAAGTGGATGTTGCCAGAGTTTTCCTTAAGGAGATCTTCAGATTGTATGGTTTACCGAGGAAGATAGTAAGTGACCGAGGTCCCAAATTCACATCGAAATTCTAGACTGCATTCTTTGAAGCAGTAGGAACTTTCTTGGATCTCAGCATAGCCTACCACCCTGAGACAGATGGCGCCAGACGAAAAGGGTGAATCAAGTAATTGAAGATATCCTTCGCGGTCATGTTGCAGGGAACCGAAGAAGTGGTTAAGTCATTTTCATCTAGTCGAATTAGCTTACAATGCTTCTTATCATCGGAGCATTGGGATGAGTCCTTTCAAAGCTTTGTATGGACAAGATTGCCTTACACCGTTGACTTGGTCTGACCCATTGATCAGAGTCGAAATGTTTAGACAAATGCTTGACGACATGGACTAGCAGATGCAATCAATCCGTAAAGATATAAAGGCAGCCCAAGACAGGCAAAAGTAGTATGCAGATAAAAAGTTATGCGAGAGAGAGTTTGAAGAATCAGATATCGTACGACCAAAAAGAAGTTCATTATCCTTAGGGAAGTACAAGAAGCTCTCTCCCAGATACTGTGGGCCATATTCTCATAAAGAAAGTGGGTGATCTAGCCTATAAACTTTTTTGCCTCCCCATCTCAAGGTACATGATGTATTCCCCATGATAGTTTGCTTAAGATGTATCTGATAATGAGCAGTTGATCTCTCCGACTCAAGGCCAGATGCTACTCCAACCTGAGGAAATGCTTGACGTTCGGGAGAAGTTTCTCAGGAGCAGAGTCCTCAGAGAATTCTTAGTTAAGTGGAAGTTTTTCCCTCTAGAAGATGCCACCTGGGAGAAAGAAGAAGAGTTGGCGAAGGATTACCCTCACTTTGCGAGATGAGGACATCTCGCGTTTTTCAAGTGGGAGAGGATGTAAGACTCCTCTCAGCCTGAATATCAAATAAGCCTCCTTCAATCCCTTGTAATCATTCTATGATTCTGAATACAAGAAAATATCATTTTTCCTTGTTTTGCCTAGTGAGATAAAAAAATTCTAGAGAGTGGCAAATCAGAATTCGGATATTTTTGGATAAATAAATTCTTCAAATATCAAAAAAATGTTTCCTTGAAATAGAATATCAAAAAAGATTTTCCAAGGTGGAATTGGAATTATTTAAAATTGATTCAAAAGACCTTAGCCTAAGGGTCCAGATTTTTGATTTTTTTTTAATCATGGTCCAATTAAGGTTCCTATGGACCAATAAGATTAATCCAAGTGTTGGGATAAGATAAATCCAAAGAACAAAAGAAAATACCCAAAAATGAGTAAATGCCCACATAAGATGAAGAGTTGACCAAGTACTAGGTCTATTAGCTAAAAATTATGGTGTATTAATAAAAAAATGAGATATTTTGGAGTAATCATGCATTTTTGACATGTGTAAGGAAAAGGAAGACTTTTAAGGAGGTGCCTATTTCACATGCTTAGATGAGTTTAAAACTAAAAAATAATTGGATATTTTTATCTCTCCTCTCTCCTAAATCATGAAAAGATGCAAGGGGAAAGAGAGCTTGAGCTCTTGCAAGCACACACACACTCTCACAAAACCCTAAGAGAGAACACAGAAGGTGAGAGGCTGAAAATCTTCTTCTTCTTCACTCAACACTCAACACACATATACAAGAATAAGAGTACTCATAATATGAAAGGTACTCAACCAATACATACACGGGTTCTCTATAGTGTGAACCCGACTAAATGAGCTGGCGCTATAACTATGCGAGTCTCTAGAATGGCTGTCACATAGCCTGTCATCCCACTGGCTGCATATCACCCAAGATCTCACCAACCATGCCAGTGGTGTAAGTGTGGGGCCTATCCCCCAGTCATCAGTGGCCACCGCCTCACTAGACGAGCTCGATATCTCAACACTCCCCCTCGAGCTCAACTCCATCTCATGTACACCAAGCAAAGCCCTGAATCTGTGAAGTTTCTCTGTACCCAATGCTTTGGTGAAGATGTCAGCTACCTGATCCTCTGTGCTAATATAAACAAGGTCAAGGTCTCCTGCCAAGACCTTCTCTCTGACAAAATGGTAGTGAACCTCTATGTGCTTCGTACGAGCATGAAAGACTGGGTTCCTTAATGTTGTCACAGAAAATGACAACTTGTCTATCCACTGATAGACCCAAATCTGCAAGTAGCTTTCTCAACCAAGCTACCTCACATGCTGCCATAGCAGCTCCTCTGTACTCGGCCTCTGTACTGGATAGAGCAACCATAGGCTGCTTCTTGCTGCTCCAAGTCACAGCAGCACTCCCCAAAGAAAACATGAATCCACTAGTAGATCTTCTATCTGAGATACTACCAGCCCAATCAGCATCTGTGTACCCATGTACACATATTTCTGTCCCAGTCTCATAGAATAGTCCACAATGTAAAGTAGACTTCACATACCTCATATGCGTCTCACTACATCCAAATGCGGTTTCCATGGAACCTGCATAAACTGACTCACCAACCCAATAGCATCGCTTCAATCTGGTGTGGTGATCATCACGCAGATCAAACTTCCTACTATGCTCCTGTACATAGTAGGATCCTCCAAGATCTCTCCTGAATCTGCACTCAACTTGCCATTCTGATCCAATGGCACAGAAATAGGCTTAGAGCCTGTCATACCATACTTGGACAACATGTCCAAGCCATACTGTCTCTGTAGTAATCCAATACCATGTGGTGACCTAATCACGTCAATGCCCAAGAAATATCTAAGCTCCCCCAGATCCTTCATCTCGAACTTCTGCCTAAGCAAGATATTTGCATCAAAGATCTCTGTATCATGGTCCCTCGTAATGATTAAGTCATCTACATAGATGACAACAAGCACAACTCCTCTATCACCATGTCTCACATACAGCGAGAAATCTGCATTGGCTACATGAAAGCCAATAGTGACAAGATATTCAGAGATCTTGTCAGACCATGCTTTTGGTGCTTGTTTTAAGCCATACAAGGCATTCTTCAACCTGCAAACATGCTCGGGGTGACCAACATCCTCATATCCAGGTGGCTGCAACATATACACCTCTTCTTGCAAATCCCCATGCAAGAATGCATTCTTTACATCCATCTGATGTAAAGACCATTGCTTTTACGTAGCCACTACTATCACAACTCTCACCGTTGCCATCTTGGCAAATGGGCTGAAAGTTTCCTCATAATCAATCCCATATGTCTGCACATATCCTTTGGCTACCAATCTAGCCTTGTACCTGTTTATGCTTCCATCACTGTTATGTTTAACTTTGTACACCCACTTGCATCCAATGGCTTTCTTGCCTTCAGGCAATTGCACTAAATCCATGGTTTCATTTCCATATAGTGCATCCATATCCTCATCCATAGCTTTCTCCCAACACACATTTCCAACAGCCTCATCAATGCATGTGGGCTCTACAACCTGCACAACCTTTGCTATATATGCATAGTGATGTGCCACATAACCATCATATGTAAATCTCTGCACAGAAGTCAATATTAGATAAAATGGAAAAAATCCCTCAAAATGGGAATGTATTTAAAAAATTTGTTTTGGCCATAACTTGAACATGCAAACTCCAAATTTGTAGGACAAAGTAGATCTAGATTCTACTTTTCAAGCTCTTTCCAATGATATGTCACATGAATATGTTTTGACAAACTTTTGGATGAGTTTACCATACCCCCACTTTTTTCATGGGAGTGGGATTTTTCCCACTTTATCTAATATTGACTTACAGGGTTCTTCACTCTCCCTGATCTTCGCAGCTTTTCATTCATGGCTTCCATAGCCTTCTTTACACCAGGTGTTCTCATAGAGCTGGGATCCCAAGCTTCGCATTAAGGCTCATATCTGAGCCACTAGACTCTCCATCAACATGAGAATGCCCTGCAGAAATGTCAGGCATACCAAGGGGCTCAACCACTTTCTCTTTTCCTTTCCGTGATGTACTAATCACATTTGCAGGCCTGGTATTATGATGCAGCCTACCACTCCATGGTCTATCAATAGACCCACTAAATGAGGACTCTCCTGGTCCACTCAAAGACTATGATTGCTGACCTGCATTCTGTGCAACCACACTTCCACTCACATCAGCCCCAACAGCTTCTTTTTCAGCAGCATACCAGTTGCTCATCTCATCAAAGACAACATCCCTGCTTACCCTCAACTCACGTTGTCGTGACGTGGGCGGTGTCGCTAGGAAAGTGCGAGACTTCTGGCTGTGAGAGTAGTTTTAAATCCCAGCAAAGAAACAGAATATATATCTCTTCAAGGAGCATAAGACATCTCCATTTTCAGCTTGATGATTGCACATAAATTGTGTATCAGAGCATGATCAGATCCAAGCATAGATCTCATGACCCTTTATCCAAATGCCATATACATGTCACATGTAGGCACCACACAATCTTCAAAAGATTTCCACATACATTTTTCATCACCCAAACAGAACCGTGTTGGTGTCACCATCCACTAATACATTCTAATCCAGTTTTTTAACAATACCAAGCTTTCAACCATAAAGTAGATACATGATTTTGCTTTACAAAGAGATACAAGAAATCCACATTAAAGTTAGTTGCTATTCACCTCTTCTTCCTCCAGTACTTTGTATCTAAGACCCAGTTTGGGAAGACCTCGAGCAATACGTGCATTAGTCAAACCTGCCGGTAGTTGGAGTGAGACAAACCACTGGTATTCAGTGCAAAAAGAACCAGCTTGATTTATAGCAGCTCAGGGCCTAGTGTTTCTGAGGCGATGAAGTCTTTCTTGCTGTTTCTAATGCATCTTCAGTGCGCCGACTGCCTTCACATGCTTACCATTCTACTCATTTCCAGTTCAGACGATCACCTCCCTCTTATGTACTCAACCAGCGCTCTCCCTGCACTGCAGTGTTCTCCACACACACTCCTCGCGCTATGCCTTCTCACAAACTCCCAGCCCCTGGCAACTTTACGTACCAAGCGGCCACTTCATCACTTCTTTTTGGTAGTCCCGGCGGGGCTTCACCAGAGAGGCCCAATTACCAGTTGAGTGTCAGCCCTTTTACGCTAACTGCGCCTGTCTGCCTGCAGTGCCACAGCGACCTTCGCACAAGGCGTCTGCTCTCCCTGCAGTTCTGTCAGAGCCCTTGACACCCGAGGCGGACACCTCACAACCTCTCTCCCTCTTTTCTCTGCGTTGTAGACTACCCCCCCCCAGTATTATCAGCCCGCCTTCTTCTTCAGAACCCCCCTCCTTCTTCACACGGCTGCCCTCTATATCCAGTTGTAGCCCGTCAACCAGCAGCTCCAGCTGCTCCCTCTGTATCCCTCTGTATCCCTCTGTATCACCGGCGGCTTTAGCTCACTAGCCTGTCTCCCTTGCATCCCCACTGCGTCGACTTTGTCCGCTCCTCCAGGGTTTCCGACTGCGCCTAGCACACACCACGACCACTTTTCTTTCCTGGTCCTTTGATTACACACGTCCCCCGTCTGCAGAATCCCCCCCCCTAGTTACGTCAGAGAGCTCTTCCCTTTTTACAAAGTGGCAGCGCTTCTTTTTCCTACAGCCACCCCACCAGCTCGCTTCGCCAACCTTCTACAGCATGCGCTGGCAGCAAGGTTGGCTGCTACGTGGCCATTTCTTTTTGTAGGCCATGTTTGTACTATATTATATATATATTTTTAGAGTCTCAATAATGGCCACTATACTCCCTTTCACACCAATGCCCATGCCTACCTTGGCCACTTCATCTTTATTTGCCCATGCACCTCATACCTCTTCAAATAGCAACCTTGAGTGCTCATTGTATTATTGACGCGCCCACACATATCAAACGGCCGCGCACACATACGAGCCATCGAACAGCTGACATCATCTCCATCATCTGACCTCTCACCCGACAGGCCTGCAACAAGCTCAACACAAACCATTCCACCCTGTACATCTGGCAACGCATTCCAAAGCAAAACTCTCCACACGCCATACATCCCATATGTACACAGGCACTTAATCCCATGCATCTGGATTTGTATTTAATGGCCTCACATGCATGGTTTCACACCATAGACATGCCATGGCACGACATCCACCCCCTCTAAGCCTGCACATCCTTCGGTATGTGCCACACTGGTCCTGGAATTCAGTGTCCATGCATTATTTGCACACCAACATTGGTATATGTACAAGCATCCAACTAGGCATCTTAAACCCTGTCAAACCTGACCCAGTTGGTATCACCCTAGTAAACATGAAACACTAGAAGAATATACATAGTGCCACTCACAAGGGGTTATCCTTTGTTAAAACATAGCATGACATCTTAACCTACCCCCTAGCCTGCAAGATATTTATATCTTAGCAATTACATCTGAATGGTTCTGCTTTCCCACCTGGATCAAATACCAATCGCTTTTGGCATATGTGCCATATCCTTTGCTCATATGAAGCCCTATCCTCACTTAGATTCTCTGCATATGCATAATTATCCTCATCATTCAAAGTGGGATGCTCTTCAAAATAATTTCCTTCAAAATTTTCCTCAGGCCATGTTTGAAGCCTTTGCACCACATATTGTATGGCCACACCAAGTAACAACTGCATTAACAGCATGGAACACACACTTGGTAACATCCCATCCAAATCTACCTTGCCCGGATCCAGCTCACCCACTGACAAACATTCATTCTTCTCATCCAAAGATGGAAAAGCATGGTCTTCATTGGCTTCCTCAATGCTATTATATACCTCTTCTTTAGGCCGTTGCAAAGTATGCAAAGCATCCACACCATCAACACATACAAAGTCCAACAAGGCATCATCGAGAATAGCCTCCAGCTCTGAATCAATCTCATCACAATCATTTGGCTTACATAACACCAACATATCCTCACTTGCAACCAACAGTTGATTAGCATCAAGCATAGAAGAGCCCAAAGCTGATGGGGATCTATATACCATGAAATCATCCAATGCATCATCTAGGATAGCATCCAATTCAAGATCAATCGCATTGGAGCCATTATCATCTTGCAATCCCACATGTTGATTATCATGAACATTCATACCCCCATAGCTATATCCATTTGGTTGCTCATATGCAGCCTCATGAGGCTCTGTGACCACACTTTGCATATCCTGCATGTTATCTCCCAGTATTTCTTGATACCTGTCTGCAGATGGGCTTAGAATTATGGGTCCCTCACCCGAGTACCCTTGAATCTGTATGTCATTGAACCCTGTATGATCCAAAAAGACAGATTCAATTTCCCTCTCCAAATCATCATCATAAACAGGCTTCCAAGCTCGAGATTGTTGCTCACAAATGTGGTTGCAAGGTAACCCTGACACTGATGACAGCATCACCCTGTTTATTGTTGGAACACCCAGTTAGCATTCCAGGATAACCCAAATCCAAAGAACCTTGGCAACCAGCTTCAGAAGCAACATCACTGTTGGAATCACCCATATCACTCACCCCCTCTAAATCAATCACACATACTTGTGGCCCACCTTGTAATCTTTTATTTTCCTCGCATGCATATTCATGTACATCATCTTGCTTATAAGCATCATAACCAGATAAGAATGCAGTAATGATAGCATCTTCTTCTTGTCTTAGATCTTCAAACTCTGCAATCATGCTTTCAGCAAGAAGCATTGGTTCCTGCTGTTCTTCACGTGCATATGATACGACACCTGAGGAATACCCTTCGAAGGAGCACTTTAGTCATGACAATCCTCAAGTTTACACAGCTTACATGCTTCACAGCCCAAGAGGAAACTATTAGCGATGTCCTCTTCCTCGTGTATTGGGTCTTGAGCACCTGTCCTGAAGCTCTCTGAATCAAGTGTCTCCTCAAGCATAGGCATACACACATCATGTGATATGATTATAGGACCCTGTATGTCTGCACCCTCAAACAAGGAAGACAGATTATACTTGCACAGTTCACCCATTGCATCTTTATGAGGCAGTAGCAAAGCATCGCTTTTGGCACTGTGAAGGCCTTGATGCTCACTAATGGCTTTTTGTAGTCCCAATTTAGCATAAACAGCCTCCACAATCTCTGCATCAGCCTTGAATAGCAATTGATTATCCTCCATAAGACATGCATCGACAACCGCTTCTAAATTGGCTCAGATCGTTGCTGGAACACTATCACAGCTCACATTATACCTCATTTCATCACCCTTTTGCCTTTTCTTTTCCCAAGTAAGTTGCTCCTGCTTTAGGTTCATGGAACTCACATAAATAAGTGCATCTACAAAATCACTCCATCGTTTGGAGTGATACTCTGCTAGTTCCAGCACTTCATCTTTTAAATCAGGACTTATAAGGTATGCAAAAGATGCAATCATCATGTTTTCTGGAACCCCTTGATTCTTCATCTCTGTCTCGTAACACCTTAGATAGCTTTCTGGATCGAAACCATCAAATATATTGACCCTGTTATATACCAATTGCACCGCAATTTCCACTGCTTCCTGAATTCGCTTTTCTTCTTCAATCTTCCTGAACCGCTCTTCAAGCTCTTTCATCTCTGTATATAAATGCTCCATTTTGCTAGCCATCTCTACGTACTCTCACCCCAGCGGTTTCACGTCGGGTTCACCAAAGCTGTCGTGACGTGGGCGGTGTCGCTGGGAAAGTGCGAGACTTCTGGCTGTGAGAGTAGTTTCAAATCCCAGCAAAGAAACATAATATATATCTCTTCAAGGAGCATAAGACATCTCCATTTTCAGCTTGATGATTGCACATAAATTGTGTATCAAGAGCATGATCAGATCCAAGCATAGATCTCATGACCCTTTATCCAAATGCCATATACATGTCACATGTAGGCACCACACAATCTTCAAAAGATTTCCACATACATTTTTCATCACCCGAACAGAACCGTGTTGGTGTCACCATCCACTAATACATTCTAATCCAGTTTTTTAACAATACCAAGCTTTCAACCATAAAGTAGATACACGATTTTGCTTTATAAAGAGATACAAGAAATCCACATTAAAGTTAGTTGCTATTCACCTCTTCTTCCTCTAGTACTTTGTATCTAAGACCCAGTTTGGGAAGACCTCGAGCAATACGTGCATTAGTCAACCCTTTCGGTAGTTGGAGTGAGACAAACCATTGGTACTCAGTGCGAAAAGAACCATCTTGATTTATAGCAGCTCAGGGCCTAGTGTTTCTGAGGCGATGAAGTCTTTCTTGCTGTTTCTAATGCATCTTCAGTGCGCCGACTGCCTTCACATGCTTACGATTCTACTCATTTCCAGTTCAGACGATCACCTCCCTCTTCTGTACTCAACCAGTGCTCTCCCCGCACTGCAGTGTTCTCCACACACACTCCTCGCTATGCCTTCTCACAAACTCCCAGCCCCTGGCAACTTTACGTACCAAGCGGCCACTTCATCACTTCTTTTTGGTAGTCCCGACGGGGCTTCACCAGAGAGGCGCAATTACCAGTTGAGCGTCAGCCCTTTTACGCTAACTGCGCCTGTCTGCTGCAGTGCCACAGCGACCTTCGCACAAGGCGTCTGCTCTCCCTGCAGTTCCGTCAGAGCCCTTGACACCCCGAGGCGGACACCTCACAACCTCTCTCCCTCTTTTCTCTGCGTCGTAGACTACCCCCCCAGTATTATCAGCCCGCCTTCTTCTTCAGAACCCCCCTCCCTCTTCACACGGCTGCCCTCTATATCCAGTTGTAGCCCGTCAACAAGCAGCTCCAGCTGCTCCCTCTGTATCCCTCTGTATCCCTCTGTATCACCGGCTTTAGCTCACCAGCCTGTCTCCCTTGCATCCCCACTGCGTCGACTTTGTCCGCTCTAGGGTTTCCGGCTGCGCCTAGCACACACCATGACCACTTTTCTTTCCTGGTCCTGTGATTACACACGTCCCCCGTCTGCAGAATCCCCCCCCAGTTACGTCAGAGAGCTCTTCCCTTTTTACAAAGCGGAAGCGCTTCTTTTTCCTACAACCGCCCCACCAGCTCGCTTCGCCAACCTTCTACAGCATGCGCTGGCAGCAAGGTTGGCTGCTACGTGGCCATTTCTTTTTGTAGGCCATGTTTGTACTATATTATATATATATTTTTAGAGTCTCAATAATGGCCACTATACTCCCTTTCACACCAATGCCCATGCCTACCCTCGGGGGGGTCACTATATGTAAAATATCCCTATCGCGTGCGTTCAAGGCCTATATTTTAAATCCCTTATTTGTGAATTTTTTAATCAATATAATATCGCCTTTTCTTTATGAATCTGTAAATTTTTTTGAAAAATTTAAAATCATACCCTTATGTAAATATATTTCTGTAAGTTTCATAAATTAAAATTATGCTTCTGTTGAACGCACGTGATATTCACATTTTTTTGTGAGTGACCCCCCCGAGTGCCTACCTTGGCCACTTCATCTTTATTTGCCCATGCACCTCATACCTCTTCAAATAGCAACCTTGAGTGCTCATTGTATTATTGACGTGCCCACACATATCAAACGGCTGCGCACACATACGAGCCATCGAACAGCTGACATCATCTCCATCATCTGACCTCTCACCCGACAGGCCTGCAACAAGCTCAACACAAACCATTCCACCCTGTACATCTGGTAACGCATTCCAAAGCAAAACTCTCCACACGCCATACATCCCATATGTACACAGGCACTTAATCCCATGCATCTGGATTTGTATTTAATGGCCTCACATGCATGGTTTTACACCATAGACATGCCGTGGCATGACAACGTGTAGCAGGGTTATAACACCTGTATCCCTTTTGCTCAAGGGAGTATCCAATAAACACACATTTTTTAGCTTCTGATCCAGCTTAGTTCTCAGCTCATCTGGCACATGCACATATGCAATGCATCCAAAGACTTTCAGATGAGACAAATCTGGTTTTCTGCCAGTAAACCTCTCCTCTGGAGTTACATCATGTATGGCTGCAGTTGGAGTCCTGTTCATGATGTATACTGCTGTAGAAACAGCCTCAGCCTAATAGCAATGCGGCATATTCTTCTCTTCCATCAATGCTCACGCAATCTCAGCAATGTGCCTGTTTTTCCGCTCATCAGCAACTCCATTTTGCTATGGAGTGTATCTGCATGTAAACTGTCTCCGAATACCATTCTTCTTCAAAAATTCAGAGAACTCATTGGAGAAGTACTCTCCCCCTCCATCTGACCTTAGGCACTTTACATATTTCCCTGTTTGCTTTTCAACCAAAACTCTGAAATTCTGAAAGTGAGTGAACACCTCACTCTTCTCCTTCATGAAATATACCCACACTTTCCTTGTGTGGTCATCAATAAAAGTCACATAATACCTACAGCCTCCCATATATATGGTCTTCGTAGGACCCCATACATCTAAATGCACAATATCTAGTGTATTTCTGCTCACATATCTGTTACGTGGAAACACATGCTTTGTTTGCTTCCCAAATTGGCATGCTTCATATATTTTCTACATACCTTCCACTTTAAATTTTGGCAGCCCTGTCACAATTCCTTTTGTCTGCATAGACTTCAATCTCTGCACATTTACATGTCCAATCCTTTTATGCCAAATGTCTGTGTCTGCAACAATTCCTGAACCATTTGCAAACATTACAGCACTCATTTCAGGAATGTCTACATTTAATGTAAACATTCTGCCCACTCTGTTGCCTTTTGCAACCAACCTGCACTTGTCTTTAAAATCTTCAACATAACATCCATCAGGGTTAAACCGAACCTGCAAACCCTGCTCAATCATCTGGCCAATTGAAACCAGATTCTTTGTTATGTTCGGTACATGAAGTACATCTGCAAGGTACTTCACTTTGCCATCTTGCATAGACAATGGCACATCTCCAACATGGGCAATTGGATGAGCAGTGTCATCCCCTGTTTCCACAAAACTTGGTCTTTTCGAGTTTTTCATCTCCTTGAACCACTCCCCATGACTCGTCATGTGGTTCAAAGCACCTGAATCCACATACCATACATTATCTTTTTGTGCTGCATCAACATTTTCAGACGGCATTCACGACATGCTGCATAACAAACAACCTTTCATTATCCTCATTATTTATGCTTGAGGATGCATAGTTGTTTTGCTGCACTTTCCCATTTTGCATGTCCGCCTGCTTCTTATAACATTCTGCCTGCACATGTTGAGGCTTACCACAATAATAGCATTCACGTGCATCATTATATTGCCTTTGCCAATTTCCACGGCCTCTTTGACTCCCCTTGCCTTTGAATTTGCCTCTTCCACCTGCGTGTTGTTGTTGTTGTTGATTCTGGGACTGTTGTTGCTGCTGCTGCTGCTGCTGGCCATAATTTTGATTACCTGTTTGGCCACCTCCTTGACCGCATCCACGGCCTCCTCTACCACCCCATCCTCTTCCCGAACTCGTGTAGAAGGCCTGTTGCTCTGAACTGTTTTTGCTTTGTGAAGACTGTTGGTCTTCACCCAAGCTCCTCTTCGATAATCAGCATAGACACCAAATTTGTAAAGTTGGAAATGTTTTCTCGAGTCTGAATAGACATCTTGAACGCCTTGTATTGTGGCCCGAGACCACGTAGACAGACCTCCACCTTATCATCATCATCTACTGACATACCAATAGATGCAAGGGATTCCACAATACCCTTTATCTTCAACGCATAGTCATTCACAGACATGCTCTTTTTCTCCACAGTATGAAGTTCATTCTTCAACTGTATCTTGCGTGCCTTGGTATTTGTTTCATAAAGCTTTACGAAGGTGTCCCATGCCTCCATGGGGGACTTGGCATCCTGAATGTGCCCAATCATGGTGTCCTGTATACTAATGGAGAGCCAGTACATAACCTTTCTGGCACCTTGGTTCCAGTCTTTAAATTCTTTCACATCTGCAGCAGTCGGTATCTCTGGTGCCTCTTCATGCTCACCTTCTATGTAGTCCCAATAGCCTTTTCCCATCAGGAAATTCATCAACCTGAACCTCCAA
Source organism: Cibotium barometz (assembly GCF_041138505.1). Taxonomy (NCBI): domain Eukaryota; kingdom Viridiplantae; phylum Streptophyta; class Polypodiopsida; order Cyatheales; family Cibotiaceae; genus Cibotium; species Cibotium barometz. The sequence goes on along the minus strand of NC_141047.1, from coordinate 53,839,609 downwards.
GCATGGAAGTTATTCTTATCAAGCTTCTCAGCCACAATCTGAGTTATCCCATCATTTGACATCTTGCCAAACACACAATTTTACCAGAAACTGCACTCTGGATTTTCTGCACAAACTACTGTATTTTTTTGCACAGCGGTACTGTAGTACTCTCAAATGTCACAACCAGTGACTTCAATGTGCATACATACACCCAATGGCAACTGTAGACCTCTTTGTAGCACCCACAGTGTCTGCACAGTCAATCTGTCTTTCTACAGTTCTTAAAACAGAGTTCTGCAGAGAATCGATGACTTACTCGGAGTGCTCGAAATCGCCTGCTTTCTGAAAAACGAAGGTCCAGAATCACCCGAAACGCGTTTTCGGCCCAGTAAATTCTGTCCGATAGCTTTACTCTCGCGAAGAAAGCTCCTCAATCAAAGATCGTTGTCGGTGCCTCCCGTAGAGCTCCCGACAAGGGTGTAGTCACCAACACAAATAGGGAAGAGTAGTTGAAGCTCTTACCCTCGTACCGCTTCCTGTGGTTCTCTTGCTTGCAGCTCAGCCCTTAGCACGAACCAGGCTCTGATACCATGAAAAGATGCAGGGGGAAAGAGAGCTTGAGCTCTTGCAAGCACACACACACTCTCACAAAACCCTAATAGAGAACACACAAGGTGAGAGACTGAAAATCTTCTTCTTCTTCACACACATATACAAGAATAAGAGTACTCATAATATGAAAGGTACTCAACCAATACATACACGGGTTCTCTATAGTGTGAACCTGACTAAATGAGCTGGCGCTATAACTATGCCAGTCTCTAGAATGGCTATCACACAACCTGTCATCCCACTGGCCGCATATCACCCAAGATCCCACCAACCATGCTAGTGGTGTAAGTGTGGGGCCTATCCCCCAGGCGGGTCATCAGTGGCCACCGCCTCACTAGACGAGCTCGATATCTCAACAAATAAAAAAGGGAGCCAAACTGGTCCAAAACTTGTCCAAATTCAGCCGAACTGAAGCTGAAAAATTCTAGAATCTTAATGGACTCAGTTAGTGGCCTCCCTCCCCTATAAATAAACCCTCATTCCTTTGTATTATTATCTGTGAACTAAATTATGTCAGTATTACTCTAAACTAAGCCTAATTTCTTTTATCCTCTTAAAACCTCTACAAAATTGAAAAGATTGGAGCTTCTCTCTCTCTCTTCAATCTTCCTTGGTGACTCCTTCGACATACCAAACCAATTGATTGGTTGGGGGCCTCTACTGTGACTAAAGAATCAAGAATTTTAGGAGAGTAAAGAGTAGATTATGGTCTTTTTTCTATAATTTCTAAATGTTTCTTTCTTCTCAACCCCTCTCAAGCTTGAGAAGCTTTAATTTGAATGGCTTTTGAATATTATTGAAATATTTTAATGTATTGTAATAAACAAACACATAAATTTTTATTTATGCTTAATTTTAATGGTTTTTAAGCATTTCTCTCTCTCCCCCCAAAGAAAGGTCATTCCTATGACCTATTCTCAATCCAAATAAAGCGTCTCATGGAACATTTCTCTAATGCAAAAGTAATTTTTATGCTTGTCTAATTGGAGGTCGAAACAATGGCTTTTTAATGCTTTTATGATATTTATTTCATAGAAAAAATATGAACCAGTCCATAATTGGATAATGATCCAATTAGTGGTCATTCTAATCATACTAATAATATTAAACTTCATTCTCTCAATTAATTGAGAATTATCAATAATAGTAGCAGAGCTATGGTAAAATTTCTATAAAATAAACACATAAAACATTTTCATTAATAATATGAAAAGAGGACTTCCTACCATATTCTAGGAATTATCATTCTAGATTACTTGAATGATTCTCATTGTAATCATGAAGAACTTTATTTTTATGATTATGCATAATTAATAAATTACAAAAAAGAGAAATTTTTGATAATTTATTTTTATGTCAAAAGAGTAATTCCCAAGAAATTGGAAATCCATGTATTCCAATGATTTAGAGAATAAAATTGGAATGATAAAATAATGTATAATTTATGAAAAATTTTAGTTAGGTTTATCTTTTTGTATAGATAAACTTTTATGATGAAAGAGGAATTTCCACCATATTGAAATTCAAATAATTAAATAGGGAAAGTATAATTCGTAGTGCAAAGAAATTAATGAAGATTTTTATTTAATTTTTAAGAGAAAATATTGTTAAATTTATCTTTTTGTATAGATAAATTTTTATGATAAAAGAGGAATTTCCACCATATTATAATCCAATCAATTAAATGAAGAAAGTGTAATTCCTAGTGCAAAGTAATTAATGGGGATTTTTATTTAAATTTTAGTTAAATTTATCTTTTTGCATAGATAAGTTTAAATGATAAAAGAGGAATTCCTACTATATTGGAATTCAAATGTTTAGATAAGAAAAGTGAAACTTTTAACTTAAAGGAATTAATGGTTATTTTTATGTAATTTTTAAGAAGAATTTAAGTAGATTTAATTCAGGAAAAAGAGGAATTTCCATGATAATTGGATTGCACTCATTGAAATGAGAAAATGAACGGTTTCAAGTTTATTCAAAAAAATAAGTATTGATATTTTAGTTAAAAGATGAATTTCGATGATAATTGATAAAAGATGGATCTAATGTCAAAAGATGAATTTCCATCATAATTCTACCTAATGAATTAAGGTTGAGAGTTATGTGGGAAAAAGAAAATCTTGGATGATTGAATTGGAAAAATCAGTAAATGGATATTTACTCAAAAACTAGATGTTTAGTTGAAAGTAATCCTAGTAGAAGTAAACTGAATGAAAGTAATCCTAGTAGAAGTAAACTGAATGAATTTGGTTAGACTACGTGAGGTCGGACAGTAAAACTAATTGTCCTTCTCTCGAACTAAATCAGACAAAAAAATTCCAGTTACTAAATCCAAAGAATAGACTACCAGAGCTAATCTAGTTTTTCCCTGACCAATCTTACGAAGAATCTAGTTGGATAAATGGATAAAATGACGGGTAGATTACCCTCATGAGAGATCAAGGATCCTCATTATTGAAACTGGGAATTATTGAAAAAAGGGTCTTTAGAACCGATCTCAAACTGGAATCTCACTTGCATTGGAAACTCTGTTTTTCATTCAAAGGATTGTTTTACGCTAGAATGCTAGAGGAAGCATTTGGCTTATGTTTTTCTAAAGGAGATTCGTTGGAATAGCTGGCGGGGAGTCGTCAAGGGACGTCACCTGCGGGCAAAGCCTGCCGAGGTCTTGTCCAGCCTCAGTACAATTAAAATGGTACGCTTTCAGTACGATGGGTGAGGGCCGACGAAGCGGTCCCTTAGTGAAGTGCTAGGACACCTAAGGAGGATCCTAGAGGGTTCTGACCAGGCGATGCACGGGAGAGCGGTTGCTAGGACACCGACGCGTACGTCAAGGAAGATATCTGATGGACAAAAAGGAAAGGTTTTTGGGAACAAAAATTTGATACTGGATCTCGTTGGTTGGCCAGCTGGTCTTCAACGGAGAGTTCAGATGATGCATTTTTGTAATACAATGGACTTGGATTTTTGGAAAAAGATGATCGAAAATAGTATGATTTTATTCAAGGATTGTCCTAAAGCCAAATGAATATGTTATAAATGGCAATTTCATATTGGGTGTGTATGTGGTGTGCCTATTTGGCCTGGGAACTCTTTTCCTCGATCCCCGGGCAAAAACCCAATCAAATCTTTATAAAGGAATCCCACCAATTCAGTGGTCGGATGGTTGGCTAACCCATGGGCTGGATGGGGTTAGGCTGGATTGGAGGATTCGTGAGAAACAACTAGATACGATTAGTCGCATTAATCAGTTTAAATCATGAGAAGATCTAGTTCCATGGGAAGGGATCATTGACTGTGCCTCGAAAATGAGTAAAAAAGCGGTGATTCCATGGACCAAGTGCAAGTCTCTTCTTGATCTGACCATGTGACTTTAGGCTTGGTCAGACCAGTTTAATTTAGTCATGACTTGACTGGTTAGAGAGTTAAAAGATTTTTCACCTTCCTGGCGAAATTGCTCATGCCTGCCGGGCGAGGGGAGTCTTCCAGGCCGGGTCTCGGAGAGGGACCACCTCCCGGGCTAGCCGCTCGTCTCATACATCTGCGGGTGAGGCCCCGAGTGTGCAGGACCCCTGCCCCGCGCGGGAGGCTGACGCCGCTTTTGCCGCCGTCAGTAGAAGCCCCGGAGGGGGCAGGCAGGGACCTCACAAGAATGGCGAAGGACTTTGACAGAGTTTTCATCGTAAAAGTCCTACCAAAGCCGGATCCCTCATCCTTTAGACATCGGGAAGTTCTTCCAACTTTTTCCCTCCAAAGAGACACCAAGGTCCTAACCATAATGTGGAGATGGGAAGCTTAAAAAATGAAGGAAGACCTTTCCCCCGAAGTACATTCTCAGGAACTCTGGCTCTCTCCAAAATGCAAAGGGAAGACCTTCGAAGCGAGAACAGATGCTTCTGATGTTAAGGACTTGGGCACTAGCTCAAGGATTTCCCATTTGCTTTTGTGGGCCAAGGAAGCCATCCCAGAGTTTCAAGATAGACTCCTTATCAGTCTAATTAGGGTCCCTAGCGCCAAAATCCGCGTAGCCCTAGAAGAGTTCCAGCTCAGCTTGCAGCCTCCATGCAAAGCAGTCTTCGAACTCCCTCCCAGAATTGGAATAACAAAAGAGAGAGAGTTCCACCTCAGACTGCAGCAGCCAGAGTAGTTACCATAGCTGAGGAAGTGGAGGAAGAGAAAGGACACATCTATGCAGCAATTGAGCATCAGGGGAATAACTGTCGATTCTGAGTCCTCCAAACTCTAACAGAGTACCAGGGTAAGAAATTCAAGCTTTTGATTAATTCAGGCAGTACTCATTCTTTTATTTCCCCAGGATGTCTGCGTAAATTAGTTCTAAATCAAAAATCAGGGAAACCTATGCAAGTGGAATTAGCTAGTGGGAAGATTCTTTTCACTCACCTTGAGACTGAACCTATTCAGTTTAGCTTAGATGGGAACGTAATAGAGTGCTAGTTCAAAGTCCTATCCTTGGGAATATATGATGAAATTCTTGGAATGGATTGGCTCCAAAAGAACCAGACTAACATTCATTGTCTCACAAAGGAATCATCTCTTTCCTTGACCTTCACGGGAATAAAGTTCAAGGAATAGGAATTTCCAGATCCCCAGTGCTACAATTAGTCAAGGCTTCCAAATTATTAAAAGGGCTTAGAAAGAGGCAAGCTTTGTATGTCGTTAAAATGAATCCGATAGACATAAAATGTAAGGCTAAAAAAGGAGAGTGGTTAAGTGAGTATGTAGATGTATTTCTTGAAGAGCTGACTAAGATGCCTCTGTCTCGTGAAGTAGATCATGAGATTAAATTAACCCCCAAAGCTCAGCTAGTAGCCCAGTGTGCATACAAAATGCCAGTCCCCTGAAGCCATAGAACTTAAGGAACACTTAAGACAACTATTAGAGCAAGAATTCATCAAACCCAGTGTCTCACCTTGGGGTGCGCCCGTTCTCTTTCAAAAGAAGAAAGATGAAACATTAAGACTCTCTATTGACTAGAGAGGACTGAATCAATTAACAATTAAGAATAGGTATCTGGTACCCGAATGTTTACAAAGATAGATCTCAAATTGGGGTAGTACTAGATTAGAATCAAGGAGCAAGACATCCAGCATAAACATTAATAGACATGCTTTTCTTTTCCACAGTATGAAGCTTTTGTTTTAGCTGCAATTTCCTTGCCTTTGTGTTGGTATTGAACATCTGCACAACCAGATTCTATCACACAACTACTAGAGTGTTGGCATCCTTTATGTGTCCTATCATTGTGTCTTTGTGACAGTGATTGAAAGCCAATACATGACTTTCCTTGCACCATGGTTCCAATTCTTGAATGCCTCTATATGTGTTGGAGTGGCATTCTCTTCAGACAACTATGGAGGTTCCTCATTGTCTCCTTTGACATAGTCCCAAAATCCTTTACTCATCAAGAAACTGGTCATTCTGAACTTTCAGGCATAGAAGTTATTCTTGTCTAGCTTCTCACTAACAATTTGATTGATTCCATCATACGTGTTTTCTTGCAACAATCAGAAACCTATAGATAGACAATTTTTGAATGTAACCTGTAACACAACAATATCTATTATGACTATAGTGGTACTTTAGCACAACTTATAGGTCACCAAATCGGACAAGAGTACATGTAAATACACCCAATATCAACAATACATGTGTAAACACTGTCGGCACTCCCAAAATGCATTGTTGTACTACAATAACGAGATTTCAACCATAGACAGTTCTCCACCATAACTTCCCAAAACTGCTAAAAATACCCTATGATTCTTATTGTAAAACTTCAGTACAAAGTATTGTGTACCACATAGGAACCTCCAAGCCTACGAAGATAGCTCCTCAATCGAAGATGTGTAGCTCCTTGAGCTACTGAGGGGTGTTGGACCTAAACCAAGAAGGGAAAGAGATGATGATGCTCTTGCATGTGTACCACTTGGTTACTTGCTTGTCCTTTGGCCTCTTGCTTGCCTCCTTATCTCTCACACAAACTGGATCTCTTGATACCATAAAGAGAATCGAGGGGAGAGGGAGAGATTGATTTCCTTGCAAGCAAACACACACACACAAGAGAGTGCAAGACACAAGAGAGAGATAGATGGCTAAATTTTCTTCTATCTTCCTCTCTTCTCTATATCCATATATCTAAAAGATAAGATTACATACATAAAGGGAAAGTACTCTCCTACAACAACATATGAAATGGTCACTCTATAGTGTGAACCCTGTTAGAGTTAGTGACCCAGGCCTATGGGTTAATTTCCTAAGGTTTCAAAGCAAGGCATTTTCTCTTTAATCATAATAAAAGGAGGTACCTCTTCTCCTACATTCCCTCCACCTCCTTTCGTACTCTTAAGGAGGAGAATATGGAGTCTGATGACCTCATTGGTGATGTATAAGAGCTTGTACCTCTTGTCTATAAATTGGTGCAATCTAATGCAAAGCAAGCTGCATGTGATTTTAATTATGTTCTCTGCTGCAATCTTCTCTCTATCCAGCACCAATTTACAGCCATGCCAGTCAGACGGGCAACCTTGTGTGCTGAAGCTAACCACCACTGTGCCGATGGTCACGAGTCTGTGGCGCTGTTGGCAAACGAGTCTGTGGTCAACGAGTCTATGGTGCTACTGGCAAACGAGTGCCACGTCTGCTCCTACATCGACAATTTGATCCACCTCCTACACTAACAACCTGATCTGCCACCTCAAACTGATGTCGATATGCATCACACACACACACACACACGTATATATATATAGTTTTCTATACCTTTAAAAGGACTCCTCACATGCACTAAAGGGAAAATATGGTACCTTTGTAAGAGCTTTCTCACACTAGGGACATTGAAAGTTGTATGTTACTGAATGTCTTATTCACAAAGCCTCTTACATAAACACCATGTCCACTAGTAAGAGTGTAGTAGAAATCATCAATATTTCATCTTCTGAAAGTGAATGCTCATCATCCTCTTCAGTCAACCAACCCTCCAAATCTTCACATGAAGTAACCTCTAGGAGAAAGAAGCTACCCACTGTTAGAAGAAGCATTAATAAACCTTGGTACAATAGAGAAGCCATTAAAATAGGACTAGGTTCTTATCTTGCATCAAATCTTCATCTATATGGGATAGGGAATATAGAAAAAGACATGGGTTATTAATTTCTTTTTCTTTCATCCTCTAAATTGAGCTTGTAAAGCATTAGACACTTCCCTTGCTCTTGCAAGCAGTAAGACCTTGCTATGGCTCCTGGTGAGGTGAGAGAAAAGATTAAAGGGAAGAACTTTCACACTTGGCAAACCAAGGTGAAGTTTAATCTCATGAAAAAGGGGTTGTGGAACATTATTCAAGGCAAACTTCACCTTGGCAAACCAAGGTGAAGTTTAATCTCATGAAAAAGGGGTTGTGGAACATTATTCAAGGCAAACAGGAAAGACTAACTACTAGAGAGTAGTGCACAATGGGATTTAAAAAATGATAAAGCACTAGGAATTATAGGGGAACACTTGGATGACACCATCACATTTACACTTGTGATACAGCTCAAGATGCTAGACAAATTATTTGGTGCTATAGGTAAACACTCCAAGATTAGTCTCCTAGTGAAATTCTTTGGGCTTTAAAAGAATCCCACAACACAACTTATAGGAAACAAGAAGGAAACAGAAGATGATGAAAAAGGAGGCACCTCTTCTACTACATTCCCTCCACCTCCTTTCCTACTCTTAAGGAGGAGAATATGGAGTCTAATGACCTCATTGGTGATGTATAAAAGCTTGTACCTCTTGCTTATAAATTGGCACAATCTAATGCAAAGCAAGCTACATGTGATTTTCATTATGATCGCTGCTACAATATTCTCTCTCACATTTTTCTTCAAACCCCACTATATGAGCTAGCGCTATAACTATGCCATAACTCTAGTACTCCAAAGTGGCTTTCAACATAGCTTGTCTCATCCACTAGCGGCATATCAACCATAGTCTCAGCCAACATGCTAGTGGCATGAGGGTGGAAACCGTAGCACTAATTGAGATCAATATCTCAACATGCCATCTCTATATGCTACATACCCAATCATGCTAGGATACAGACCACTATGCCCTTTATATTATACCACATGTTGCGCCTATGCATGTACTGATACCCTTTGTTTTTCACCCATCATACCAACATATACTCTATCAATATACCTGGTTGGTAAAGTATATGCTGGTATAACATACACCTCCATATGCTTCTCTAATATATAGTAGCACCCTTTGTTGCACCCATCATAACAGAACCTATTCTACAGACCCAGGTTTCTTTGAACAAGTTTTAGAGAGAATGTCTAAAAGCATTACACCTTATGAGATATGGTTAGCCAAATATAAATGGCCAAGCTGGCTCATAAATTCATCAAGGATGGAGACCCTAGGAGACATCTTGGAGTGTTTGATCAAGTCTATGAGGTCCTAGGAGAACAAAATGAGATCACTAGAAGTCCAATGTCTTTAGCCTTACATTAGATTATAAACTGGGGACTGGTATAGAACTCTTAGGGGTGAAAAACACATGAGCTTTATAGTTCTTAGAAGATTGTTCCTAAAGCAATTTGTACATGAAGGGGAATTATTGAGTGTACAAGTGAAGAGAGAGAAAGAAGAGTCAACTGAAAAATTCATTACCCAGCTTAAACATTTGAACTCTCATGAGTGGATTCTTTTTTGATAATGAGTTACTTGACATTTCTCACTTTCCCTCCTTTGTATAGAGAAAATTCAAATTTGTGTTTGTTTTCTTTAGTAGCTATGCTCAAAGGCTTTCTTTCCGTCCTAAACCATATTAATGACTTTAGATCTTCTCAATCATGGGATTTTTTCTCTTATCTAATAGAGAAATTGAAGGGTATGTTGATTACTTGGTGCCATTTAGTTGGAACCACATATTCATCTTCCCCTTCAATCATCTTTATGTTCATTAATCTCTGCCAAAGAATCAATGAACAAGAGAGAAATGGAGGTATGTCCATCTTGTTATCTGTTATGTTATTTTGTTATGGTTTAATTTTGTGTGAGTTATTATGGTTTATTTTCTATTTTGACCATCTTATTATTCTAAATGTGATTTAAGCATGTGTGAAATTGAAGATAATAGTTGAGTTTAATAATGTTAATTGTGTGTTATTTGGATTGCTCATTTATTGATTTTTTGAGTGAAACAAGTGGGTGAAATATAATTGTTGATTAATAGTTATGATTTAGTTTTGGGATATATTGAAGTCTATATGTGATGTTCCATAATGTTATTTCTCATCATTTAATCTGTGTTGTGTTAATTTTTTGAGTTATACAATTGTATAAAAGATAATTTGGGCTTAATAGTTATGTTTAATGATGTTTGCTTTCCTATTTTGAGCATCTTATTATTCTAAATGTCATTTAGTCATGTGTGATTGAAGTCAATAGTTGAGTTTCATGATATTATTATTTCTATGTTATTTGGTTGAACAAGGGTGTTATTTTGATTAAAAGTGATAATTTAGTTCTAGGTTATATTGAAGTTATATATGGTTAAAGTTGTGTTATTTGTTAAATTTTTAAGTTGTACAATGTATAAAAGCTAATAGATATGTTTTGTCCAAAGCTAATTTTTTGTTAATAAATCTGTTTTGTCCAAAGGCTAATTTTAGGATGTAGGCTGGAACAAGAAGAGAGACATTCACTTCCAAATGGAGGTGAGTATACACTGTTATACAAGAGAATGACAAAAAGTGAAAAGCAAAAATAGGTAATGCAACAAGAGAGAAATGCAGGGAAAAAACATGTCGACCTTTGGGTTGAGGGATGTATTTATCCACCCAATCCAATTACGCAAAGACCTCCACAATTTAGTGGGCTTATATCTTTCATTAAGTATGTGTGTGAAGGCAATGCAGGGTTATTGGGATACACTAGGAGGCTACCAATGCAAGCTCATAGTGTTTACACATCTATTCAATGCACCATGATAGGCATGGATGCAAGGATCAAGGATCTCACAAAATCACTAAGTGAAAAGAAGATAGAGTACCAGAGTCTACAAGATGTAATGCATGTAATGAAAAATGTGGTGCATGTTGTTGAGGTAGACAATTAATAACTGCATTGCAAAATGTAAGGTTTGGAGAAGGAGAATAAACAGATGGTAGCAAGACACTCAATGAAAACCAAAGAAGCACGTGAGCATGTGAGGTTTCTCAAACCACTTCATGAGTGGACCAAAGTAAGTGGGCAATATAATCGGCAAGTCTATGCACAAAGTGCAAACATGAAGAATACATTTTCCAACCCAAGTGTGAAGAGGTTGATGATGCAATTTCAAAGGTACTAAGCAAAGGTATGGTGAAGTTTGTATGGAAAACCCCAAATTCAAAACCATTGGTGATGATGCTAGCTTGAAGGAAGTAAGCAATACCCTTCTCATGCTTAACCCAGTTTTGGACCTCTGATAAGTGGGATAAGGAGTTATTATCTTGGTGGGCCTGTGACTTCTCAAGGTAGCCCTTGCCTTATTGCCGCCCTCCTTTGGAGGTACCAATGGTTTTAGCGGTAATGAGCATGTGGAAAGACTTTGGGGACCATAGGTAAATCTTTACGATTGTCCACTGAGCAATGTTAACCCTTACCCTCTAGCTTGAATCATGAAGGAGATGAGAAGCAAGAGGCTTTGTGAAAATTGAGGTTTCATGCAAAGAGAGGGAAGTGTAGTTTTTGTGGTCCAATACACAAATTTCAACCGGTAATTACTCATCATTCGGGTATTGGTTTCTAAAATTGATCATATGGCTAGGAAGCTGTTTATATGTTGTTTCCACTCATGTAACTAATTTCTTAATCCCTTACTTCATTGTTGATCAAAATTTCTCCCAAATTTGCTAACTTTTAGGTGAATTTTGGCAGTTTTATAGTCTTGTAGTAAAATGCTCATAACTTTTTGCTCGGTTGTCCGTTTTTTAAAGTTTTTATATGGGCGAGAAGTTCTCTTCAAGGTCTACGCACCTATGTACTCCTCTTTTACACAGTCTATATGGATTTAAAACTGCAATTCTCTGTGTATCTCTGTTTTTATAGACTTTTGGCCATTCTTTCTTCTTAATAACAATTAATTCCTCTTAATCTCTTATGAAAAGGCCAATCCCATGTGTTTTATCCTCTTGTAAGTGATTGCTATATTCTTTTTCTTTAATATGTTCCGTCCAAATCGTCCAATTCGAACGGATGAACCTTACCAATATTCCTCATATGTTTCTGTTCACATAATCCTGAGTCGGAAGATTTTCTTCCAACAAAGAATCGCCCTCTTGTTTGGAGCTGCAAGACTGGCATAAATTCTTGCTTCTCCGGAGCCTTTCATCTTTCCTTCCATGAATTATGATCTCACCTTTGATGTGTATATCTTTATCTTAACCTAGGGAGAGAAAGGGAGGTAAGGAGGCTGTGAGCTTTCATACAAGTGTGTTTTGATTCTAAGAAGTGACCGAAGTCCAAACCCCAACTTCGTGTCACTTCTTTTGGTGGAGTTGACGGGCAGGTTTTACTTAGAATTATTCTATTTTAACCTCAAGGTCCCGCATGATTAAAGAAGTTATTTTGAAAAAAGTAAATTTCCCTTGTTGCTACTCATCTTTTGGTGCAAGATGTTCAACATTCCGGTGTTCCAAGGATCGAAAGGAGAAGACCCAGGGAGTTATCTCCGAGAGTTTAACCAAGCATGCCACTTGACGGGTTTGTCTATGAAGGAGAGGGCAAAAATACTTCCAGATTTCTTGGAGGGTGTGGCCTTAACTTGGCATGAGGCTTTGCCAGAGGAGTCCAAGAATGATTGGGAAAGGTTGACCAAAGCAATGAAGGAGAGATTTGGGACAGTGGAGTCATCAAATGCTTTACTATTGCAATTGGATCAAATTTTCCAAAAGGAAGGAGAGTGAGTTTCTGCCTTTTCAGTGAGGTATGAAGCCTTATTCATCAAATATCAACAAGTTGCTTTACATGTTGCTTCTTCTTCTTCACCTTCTATGGAAGATTCAAAGAGTTCTTTAGCAATGGAGCACCTTAAGATGAGCAAGTTTATCAGGGCTTTGGATCCCCGCTTGCATGGAAAAGTTCTTAGCAAAGTTCCCACTTGTAAGATTCCTCCCCCACCCCCTTTTTGATGTCTAGTATCTTTCCCTGTAATCAATCCCTCTTCAGAAATATAAAGACCTTGTTTCTATCTGTTTTAGCCTAGAGAGAGAAAAATATTCTAGAGAGAGAATATTCAGATTTTGAATATTTTTGGATAGAAAAATATCTCTTCTAATTCAGATGAGTTCCCCTGAAACAGAAATTCAAAAAGAATTTTCCAATGTGCAATTGGAATTAATTGAAAATAGCTATAAAGAACCTTAGCCTAAGGGTCTAGATTTTCAGAAATCTTTAGACTATGGTCCGATTAAGGCTCCTATGGACCAATAGCATCAATCCATGTGTAGGGAGGAGATAAATCCAACTTGTAAAAAGAAAATACCCAAAAATGAGTAAATACTCACATGAGGTGAAGAGTTGAAAATGTACAAGGTTTATTAGTAAAAAACTATGAGCAATATTAAAAATATGACATATGTAAGGAAGGGGAATTCTTTAAAGGAGGTGCATATTTCACATAAGATGAAGAGTTGAAAATGTACAAGGTTTATTAGTAAAAAATTATGAGCAATATTAAAAGTATGACATATGTAAGGAAGAAGAGTTCTTTAAAGGAGGTGCATATTTCACATAAGATGAAGAGTTGAAAATGTACAAGGTTTATTAGTAAAAAAATTATGAGCAATATTAAAAGTATGACATATGTAAGGAAGGGGAGTTCTTTAAAGGAGGTGCATATTTCACATAAGATGAAGAGTTGAAAATGTACAAGGTTTATTAGTAAAAAAATTATGAGCAATATTAAAAGTATGACATATGTAAGGAAGGGGAGTTCTTTAAAGGAGGTGCATATTTCACATAAGATGAAGAGTTGAAAATGTACAAGGTTTATTAGTAAAAAACTATGAGCAATATTAAAAATATGACATATGTAAGGAAAGGGAGTTCTTTAAAGGAGGTGCATATTTCACATGCTTGAATGAGTTTTAAACTCATAAAAATTGAGATATTTCATCTCTCCTCTCTCCTCATTTAAGTCTAGTTCCAAAAAGTTAGCTTAACTGACCTAAAAATGGTCAAATATTGACCAAACTGATTTAGAAAATTCTAGAATCAGTTTGTTTGGTTAGGAGCTCAATTTTTCCTATAAATAGAAGCCTCCCCCTTGTTGAAAAATATATAGTGTTTATGCATCGTTACTCTACTCCACCTAAGCCAAGAACTGTGAATTCATTTAATAATTCACTAGTTTTTGGAGCTTCCCTCTTTCTTCAATCCCCATTAGTGGCTCCATCAACATACTTAACCAATTGATTGGTTGGGGGCCTCTACCGTGAACAAAGAATCAAGCAAGTTGTAAGGTAATTAGTGAATATTCATCTTTCTATAATTTCTCAATGTTTCTCTCTTCTCAACCCCTCTCAAGCTTGAGAAGTTTAATTGGTATGGTTTTTTTTAAATGCTATTGAAGTTTGAATAGTAGTGAAGAGTTACATAATTTAATAAATGCTATTGAAGTTAATTTTCATTTATGTTTAAATTCTAATGATTCTTATGTAAATTCTCTCTCTCACTCAAGAAATGGTCATACTCATGACCCATTCTCAATCCAAATCAAGCTTTTCATAAAGCTTTTCCTTAACCCAAGATTAAGCTATGCTTGAGGCCAAATTAATGGCTTTTTCTTATGTTTTTAGTTTATGTATATTGATGATTCAATCCATTATGGATTAAGGATCCAATTAGAGAATCATTTTAATTATTTTCTTAATGATAAGCTTTATCCCTTAGAAAAATTGAGATTTATCAGTCATAGCAGCGGAGCTATGGCAAAATTTTTATAAAAATTATGCATAAAAAATTTTCATTCAAAGCATAAAAAGAGGACTTCCTACCATATTCTAGGAATCATCATCCTAGATTAATTGAAAGAATTTCATTATAATCATGGAGAAATTGAATTTTAATATTATGCATAAAGGATAAAATTTTATATCAAAAGTGTTATTTTTACCATTTTTATTTTCATGCATAGAAGTATGCATAATGGATAAATTTTTATATCAAAAGTGTTACTTTTATCATTTTTCCTTTCATGCATAGAAGTATGCATAAAGGATAAATTTTTATATCAAAAGTGTTATTTTTACCATTTTTATTTTCATGCATAGAAGTATGCATAATGGATAAATTTTTATATCAAAAGTGTTACTTTTATCATTTTTATTTCATACATAAAAGTATGCATAAAAGAAAATTTTTATATCAAAAGTGTTACTTTTATCATTTTTAATTTTCATGCATAGAAGTATGCATAAAGGAAAATTTTTATATCAAAAGTGTTACTTTTATCATTTTTAATTTTCATGCATAGAAGTATGCATAAAGGAAAATTTTTATATCAAAAGTGTTACTTTTATCATTTTTAATTTTCATGCATAGAAGTATGCATAAAGGAAAAATTTTTATATCAAAAGTGTTACTTTTATCATATTGGATTTCATGCATATAGGTATGCATAAAAGATATTCTTTTTATACTAAAAGTATGATTTTCCTCATAAATGGATTTTATGCTTAACTTAGATGCATAAGAGAAATTCTTTTATTCTAAAAGTATAATTCCCTACCAAATTGAAATCATGCATAAGAAGATGCATAAAAGATTGATTTTAATTTCGAAAGTGTTAGTCTCCTTAAATGGAATTTATGTATAAATAAATGTGTAGAGAAATCTTATATCAAATAAAAGAATTCTCTTTTAAAAAAAAAAGATATGAAATGTGATAAGATGTGATAAGAGGTGTATGAGATGTGATAAGAATTGATAAGATGCGTATGGAAAGTGATAGGATGTGATAAGAGGTGTGATAAGAGGTGATAAGATGCTTATGAAATAAGTTAGGATGTCATAAGATGAATTAAGATGTGTATGGGGGGATGAGGTAAGAAGTGTATGTGATAGGATAAGATGTATATGAGTTGTGATAGGGCGAGAATGGATGTGATGTAAAAGATTAGATGTGAAGGTATATGGGGTTATATAAATGGGAATGTGAAAATGGATGTATGTATGTGGATGTGTGGATATGGAGATGTGAGTGTGGATGTATGAACATGAAAATGGATATATGCATGAAGATGTATATGCATAGATGTAAATGAGGATGTGAAAATGGAGGTAAGCATGTAGATGTGGATGCATGTATGTGAATGTGAATGTAGATGTGAATGTGGAATGTGGATGTATAGATGTGGATGTATGGGAATGTGGATGTGGATGTATGTGAATGTGAATGTAGATGTGGATGTATAGATGTGAATGTGGAATGTGGATGTGGATGTATGTGAATGTGAATGTAGATGTGGATGTATGCGAATGTGAATGTAGATGTGAATGTGGAATGTGGATGTATAGATGTGGATGTATGGGAATGTGGATGTGGATGTATGTGAATGTGAATGTAGATGTGGATGTATAGATGTGAATGTGGAATGTGGATGTGGATGTATGTATGTATGTGGATGTAGATGTGGATGTATGGATGTGTATGTATGAATGTGGATATGGGATGTGGATGTATAAATGAGGATGTGAAAATGGAGGTAAGCATGTAGATGTGGATGCGTGGATGTGAATGTGGATGTGGATGTGGATGTGGATATGGATGTGTATGTATGAATGTGGATATGGGATGTGGATGTATAAATGAGGATGTGAAAATGGAGATAAGCATGTAGATGTGGCATGTAGATGTGGATGTATGGATGTGAATGTGGATGTGGATGTGGATGTATGGATGTGGATATGGATGTGAATATATGATATGTGATGTGAAGGAATCTGAAGTGAAGAGATGGAAAAGGAGGTGATTGGATGAGTACACATATACATGGAATGTGGAATAAGTAATGTGGATTAATGAGGGATAATGTGGAAAAATGAGAGTTAATATAGAAACTGTATTTGTAAACTGTTTGTAAATGCTGTTTGTAAATGGCTGTTTTATGTCAAGAATGCTGGGGAAGCATTTTGACCGTCTTGTGATTAAGGTCGTGGAGACCTAACTGATAAAGTTGCAACTGCTGACGGAGAGTCAATGGAGGACGTCTCGCGTAGCAAGGTCGACCGAGGTCTTGACCAGCCTCGGTTCGATTAAAATGGTGAGCTTCCGGTACGGTGGATGAGGGACCAAGGAAGCGGCCTATGAGTGAAGCGCTAGGTCACCTGCGAAGGATCCTAGAGGGTGCTGACCATACGGTGCTCGGGCTCTGGGTCGCCTAGGATACCCACGCGTGCGTCGAGGAAGATATTGGAACAAGGAGTAAGAGTTGTTTTGTGAAACCGGGCATGGATCTGGTTGACTGACCTTGCTGGTCCTCAACGGATGAGTCCATGGCTCTTTTATATGGATCTGTTGGTTGATCTTGCTGATCTTCAACGAGAGTCCATCTTGATAAGTGATTATATTGCCGAGTATTATGGGCTAGGAACTATGGAAACGGTCTCTGTGTGGACAGGTGGTGAGCGTTCTAGTTGCCAATGATGCCATAGATACTCTGATGAAGGAATGATGGGAAATTATGAATCAACTGGATAAATTGGAAGATTGTGATCAGTGGTACTATGGTTTCATTAAAGGATTGTTTTAAAGTTAGCTGATGCTAAGAAAAAGGCAATTTTCATATTGGGTGTGTAAGTGGTGTGACTAGTTTTATGTTTGCATGAACTTCCGGCTAGGGGGCCTTGAACTCTTTTCCTTGGTACCCGGGACAAAACCTAACCAAATTCCAAATTGGATCCCATCACTACAGTGGTTGGGCGGTTGGCTAACCCATGGGATCCGATGGGGTTAGGCTGGACTGATGGATCCGTAAACCGAGACTCAATTTCTGTTATTACGATAGATGAAGTAAGTCCCGGATAGTAATTGTTCTATGGATAGGAATCAACGGCTGTGCCTCTTGATGGGGAAAAAAGCGTTGATCCCAATGATCCAAGTGCAAGTTTCTTCCTTGATCCGACCGAGTATCTTTATAGGTGCAGTTGGATCAGCGTGATCAGTAATGATCTTGACTACGTTAGAGTAAAAAAATTATCCTGGTGGAATCGCCCGTGCTTTCCGGGTAAGGGAAGTTTTTCCGGGTTCGGTTTTGGAAAAACCGACGGATTAGTCTCTTGTCCGGATATCCGTGGACGAGGCCCCGAATGTGGGACCCCTGTCCCGTGCGAGAAGTGCTACTTCCGCTGCTAGTACCCGAATCCGTTGCTCGGTGGGAACAGGGGGATCTCACAGTTGGTATCAGAGCATTTGGTTAATAAAGATCAATTGAGAAGACAAATAGGTCAGAAATTTATCAAAATCTATTGGGGAGTTTAAGAAGTTATCCCCCAGATATTGTGAGCCTTATCTGACTTCAAAGAAAGTAAGTAACTTAGCTTACGAGCTTCTTTTATCTCCTCATCTCAAAGTTCTTAATGCCTTCTATAGAAAATTGTGCCAAACCCAAATCATGGAAAGACGATAAAACTTCAGTGGCAAGCTACCGTTGGCTTCTAAGTTACGCTAGCTCCTTCCTTTATATAAGTCGTAACTTTTACTTGTCGCTCACAGTAATCTTACTCCCATCGATCTCCTTTCTTCCTAATCTCCTTCATGGCTTGGCAACAAGAATTAGTTTTATCCATAATGATTCCTCACCTTCAAGACGCAAGTGAGTCTGTGAAGAAGGATTTTATAGAACAGTATGAGCGCTCACTTTTCCCTCACTTGGGAACTTCTGTAGCGCAGACCAAATGGCGGACCTATCAAGACATAACTAGGGTAACACCCTGGGGTCAGCAGCACTTTCGCAACAATGTCCGCTTGGCCATGGTTATTGAAGCCTTGGGTTTGGGTCCCCGATACTACTGCGTCATGAGATCAAGGCATCCTGGGTTTTCTGAGCGGGTCTTCTTATTGGCGTGTTTTCTTCCTCATGAGAAGATATGCCTTTACCCCGTTTTTGGCTTGCCTCTCAGAGGTCCTTTTGTTAGAACACCTCATACCACTGAGATAGGCGCAGCAATAACCCACAGAATCATTCCCATAGATGAGTTACCTTATACTTGTGCAGCTTGTGAGGACTGCTTTTGTGATCATATGATGGACGGGCTTATGGAAGTGTAAAGAGTTCTTCTATCTTTACTGTATAAGTTCCGAGAATGAATAAAGTTTAAATCTTGTTCTTATCTTGAATCTTGCTCTCTTTGAGACTTTTTCTTGGTGGTTAATCCTGATTTAAATTTTTCTCTAAGTCTCATAATTCGTGCATCTTACGAAATTATCCCAGTTTGCGAGATGAGGACATCTCGCGTTTTTTAAGTGGGGTAGAATGTAAGATTCCTCCCCCACCCCCTTTTTGATGTCTAGTATCTTTCCCTGTAATCAATCCCTCTTCAGAAATATAAAGACCTTGTTTCTATCTGTTTTAGCCTAGAGAGAGAAAAATATTCTAGAGAGAGAATATTCAGATTTTGAATATTTTTGGATAGAAAAATATCTCTTCTAATTCAGATGAGTTCCCCTGAAACAGAAATTCAAAAAGAATTTTCCAATGTGCAATTGGAATTAATTGAAAATAGCTATAAAGAACCTTAGCCTAAGGGTCTAGATTTTCAGAAATCTTTAGACTATGGTCCGATTAAGGCTCCTATGGACCAATAGCATCAATCCATGTGTAGGGAGGAGATAAATCCAACTTGTAAAAAGAAAATACCCAAAAATGAGTAAATACTCACATGAGGTGAAGAGTTGAAAATGTACAAGGTTTATTAGTAAAAAACTATGAGCAATATTAAAAATATGACATATGTAAGGAAGGGGAATTCTTTAAAGGAGGTGCATATTTCACATAAGATGAAGAGTTGAAAATGTACAAGGTTTATTAGTAAAAAATTATGAGCAATATTAAAAGTATGACATATGTAAGGAAGAAGAGTTCTTTAAAGGAGGTGCATATTTCACATAAGATGAAGAGTTGAAAATGTACAAGGTTTATTAGTAAAAAAATTATGAGCAATATTAAAAGTATGACATATGTAAGGAAGGGGAGTTCTTTAAAGGAGGTGCATATTTCACATAAGATGAAGAGTTGAAAATGTACAAGGTTTATTAGTAAAAAAATTATGAGCAATATTAAAAGTATGACATATGTAAGGAAGGGGAGTTCTTTAAAGGAGGTGCATATTTCACATAAGATGAAGAGTTGAAAATGTACAAGGTTTATTAGTAAAAAACTATGAGCAATATTAAAAATATGACATATGTAAGGAAAGGGAGTTCTTTAAAGGAGGTGCATATTTCACATGCTTGAATGAGTTTTAAACTCATAAAAATTGAGATATTTCATCTCTCCTCTCTCCTCATTTAAGTCTAGTTCCAAAAAGTTAGCTTAACTGACCTAAAAATGGTCAAATATTGACCAAACTGATTTAGAAAATTCTAGAATCAGTTTGTTTGGTTAGGAGCTCAATTTTTCCTATAAATAGAAGCCTCCCCCTTGTTGAAAAATATATAGTGTTTATGCATCGTTACTCTACTCCACCTAAGCCAAGAACTGTGAATTCATTTAATAATTCACTAGTTTTTGGAGCTTCCCTCTTTCTTCAATCCCCATTAGTGGCTCCATCAACATACTTAACCAATTGATTGGTTGGGGGCCTCTACCGTGAACAAAGAATCAAGCAAGTTGTAAGGTAATTAGTGAATATTCATCTTTCTATAATTTCTCAATGTTTCTCTCTTCTCAACCCCTCTCAAGCTTGAGAAGTTTAATTGGTATGGTTTTTTTTTAAATGCTATTGAAGTTTGAATAGTAGTGAAGAGTTACATAATTTAATAAATGCTATTGAAGTTAATTTTCATTTATGTTTAAATTCTAATGATTCTTATGTAAATTCTCTCTCTCACTCAAGAAATGGTCATACTCATGACCCATTCTCAATCCAAATCAAGCTTTTCATAAAGCTTTTCCTTAACCCAAGATTAAGCTATGCTTGAGGCCAAATTAATGGCTTTTTCTTATGTTTTTAGTTTATGTATATTGATGATTCAATCCATTATGGATTAAGGATCCAATTAGAGAATCATTTTAATTATTTTCTTAATGATAAGCTTTATCCCTTAGAAAAATTGAGATTTATCACTCATAGCAGCGGAGCTATGGCAAAATTTTTATAAAAATTATGCATAAAAAATTTTCATTCAAAGCATAAAAAGAGAACTTCCTACCATATTCTAGGAATCATCATCCTAGATTAATTGAAAGAATTTCATTATAATCATGGAGAAATTGAATTTTAATATTATGCATAAAGGATAAAATTTTATATCAAAAGTGTTATTTTTACCATTTTTATTTTCATGCATAGAAGTATGCATAATGGATAAATTTTTATATCAAAAGTGTTACTTTTATCATTTTTCCTTTCATGCATAGAAGTATGCATAAAGGATAAATTTTTATATCAAAAGTGTTATTTTTACCATTTTTATTTTCATGCATAGAAGTATGCATAATGGATAAATTTTTATATCAAAAGTGTTACTTTTATCATTTTTATTTCATACATAAAAGTATGCATAAAAGAAAATTTTTATATCAAAAGTGTTACTTTTATCATTTTTAATTTTCATGCATAGAAGTATGCATAAAGGAAAATTTTTATATCAAAAGTGTTACTTTTATCATTTTTAATTTTCATGCATAGAAGTATGCATAAAGGAAAATTTTTATATCAAAAGTGTTACTTTTATCATTTTTAATTTTCATGCATAGAAGTATGCATAAAGGAAAAATTTTTATATCAAAAGTGTTACTTTTATCATATTGGATTTCATGCATATAGGTATGCATAAAAGATATTCTTTTTATACTAAAAGTATGATTTTCCTCATAAATGGATTTTATGCTTAACTTAGATGCATAAGAGAAATTCTTTTATTCTAAAAGTATAATTCCCTACCAAATTGAAATCATGCATAAGAAGATGCATAAAAGATTGATTTTAATTTCGAAAGTGTTAGTCTCCTTAAATGGAATTTATGTATAAATAAATGTGTAGAGAAATCTTATATCAAATAAAAGAATTCTCTTTTAAAAAAAAAAGATATGAAATGTGATAAGATGTGATAAGAGGTGTATGAGATGTGATAAGAATTGATAAGATGCGTATGGAAAGTGATAGGATGTGATAAGAGGTGTGATAAGAGGTGATAAGATGCTTATGAAATAAGTTAGGATGTCATAAGATGAATTAAGATGTGTATGGGGGGATGAGGTAAGAAGTGTATGTGATAGGATAAGATGTATATGGGTTGTGATAGGGCGAGAATGGATGTGATGTAAAAGATTAGATGTGAAGGTATATGGGGTTATATAAATGGGAATGTGAAAATGGATGTATGTATGTGGATGTGTGGATATGGAGATGGGAGTGTGGATGTATGAACATGAAAATGGATATATGCATGAAGATGTATATGCATAGATGTAAATGAGGATGTGAAAATGGAGGTAAGCATGTAGATGTGGATGCATGTATGTGAATGTGAATGTAGATGTGAATGTGGAATGTGGATGTATAGATGTGGATGTATGGGAATGTGGATGTGGATGTATGTGAATGTGAATGTAGATGTGGATGTATAGATGTGAATGTGGAATGTGGA
Organism: Cibotium barometz; assembly: GCF_041138505.1. Classification (NCBI taxonomy): domain Eukaryota; kingdom Viridiplantae; phylum Streptophyta; class Polypodiopsida; order Cyatheales; family Cibotiaceae; genus Cibotium; species Cibotium barometz. Next base: position 53,817,144 of record NC_141047.1, on the reverse strand, counting down.
TGTGGATGTATGTGAATGTGAATGTAGATGTGGATGTATGCGAATGTGAATGTAGATGTGAATGTGGAATGTGGATGTATAGATGTGGATGTATGGGAATGTGGATGTGGATGTATGTGAATGTGAATGTAGATGTGGATGTATAGATGTGAATGTGGAATGTGGATGTGGATGTATGTATGTATGTGGATGTATGGATGTGTATGTATGAATGTGGATATGGGATGTGGATGTATAAATGAGGATGTGAAAATGGAGGTAAGCATGTAGATGTGGATGCGTGGATGTGAATGTGGATGTGGATGTGGATGTGGATATGGATGTGTATGTATGAATGTGGATATGGGATGTGGATGTATAAATGAGGATGTGAAAATGGAGATAAGCATGTAGATGTGGCATGTAGATGTGGATGTATGGATGTGAATGTGGATGTGGATGTGGATGTATGGATGTGGATATGGATGTGAATATATGATATGTGATGTGAAGGAATCTGAAGTGAAGAGATGGAAAAGGAGGTGATTGGATGAGTACACATATACATGGAATGTGGAATAAGTAATGTGGATTAATGAGGGATAATGTGGAAAAATGAGAGTTAATATAGAAACTGTATTTGTAAACTGTTTGTAAATGCTGTTTGTAAATGGCTGTTTTATGTCAAGAATGCTGGGGAAGCATTTTGACCGTCTTGTGATTAAGGTCGTGGAGACCTAACTGATAAAGTTGCAACTGCTGACGGAGAGTCAATGGAGGACGTCTCGCGTAGCAAGGTCGACCGAGGTCTTGACCAGCCTCGGTTCGATTAAAATGGTGAGCTTCCGGTACGGTGGATGAGGGACCAAGGAAGCGGCCTATGAGTGAAGCGCTAGGTCACCTGCGAAGGATCCTAGAGGGTGCTGACCATACGGTGCTCGGGCTCTGGGTCGCCTAGGATACCCACGCGTGCGTCGAGGAAGATATTGGAACAAGGAGTAAGAGTTGTTTTGTGAAACCGGGCATGGATCTGGTTGACTGACCTTGCTGGTCCTCAACGGATGAGTCCATGGCTCTTTTATATGGATCTGTTGGTTGATCTTGCTGATCTTCAACGAGAGTCCATCTTGATAAGTGATTATATTGCCGAGTATTATGGGCTAGGAACTATGGAAACGGTCTCTGTGTGGACAGGTGGTGAGCGTTCTAGTTGCCAATGATGCCATAGATACTCTGATGAAGGAATGATGGGAAATTATGAATCAACTGGATAAATTGGAAGATTGTGATCAGTGGTACTATGGTTTCATTAAAGGATTGTTTTAAAGTTAGCTGATGCTAAGAAAAAGGCAATTTTCATATTGGGTGTGTAAGTGGTGTGACTAGTTTTATGTTTGCATGAACTTCCGGCTAGGGGGCCTTGAACTCTTTTCCTTGGTACCCGGGACAAAACCTAACCAAATTCCAAATTGGATCCCATCACTACAGTGGTTGGGCGGTTGGCTAACCCATGGGATCCGATGGGGTTAGGCTGGACTGATGGATCCGTAAACCGAGACTCAATTTCTGTTATTACGATAGATGAAGTAAGTCCCGGATAGTAATTGTTCTATGGATAGGAATCAACGGCTGTGCCTCTTGATGGGGAAAAAAGCGTTGATCCCAATGATCCAAGTGCAAGTTTCTTCCTTGATCCGACCGAGTATCTTTATAGGTGCAGTTGGATCAGCGTGATCAGTAATGATCTTGACTACGTTAGAGTAAAAAAATTATCCTGGTGGAATCGCCCGTGCTTTCCGGGTAAGGGAAGTTTTTCCGGGTTCGGTTTTGGAAAAACCGACGGATTAGTCTCTTGTCCGGATATCCGTGGACGAGGCCCCGAATGTGGGACCCCTGTCCCGTGCGAGAAGTGCTACTTCCGCTGCTAGTACCCGAATCCGTTGCTCGGTGGGAACAGGGGGATCTCACACCACTAATTTTAAAGAGGCTCTTCGTATTACTTTAAAGAAGGAGGCCACTCTTCATATTGAGTCCACATTCCAATCTTCTCTGAGTGTGCCAACCCCACCACGAGTAGAGATAGCCTCAACATCTCAGGTACAAGCTCCATCCTTGGATCATAACATTGCACAACTTATGGCAGAATTTGCTGATTTGAAGTTACACTTAGTCAATGCAAGGCCACCTAGGGTTCCACGAGCTGAGGATAAACCTAGGGATAGAAGTAGTGTCACATGCTATGAATGTTAAGAGAAGGGTCACTATCGCACTGAGTGTCCAAAGTTGAGGAAAAGTGAGGATAAAAGTTTAGCACTTTTAGAGGAAACATGCGCAGAAGAAAAAGAGGAAACATTGATGCCATTAATGGCAAAAAGGGGTCGTAAAACTAGGAGTCAGGAAGAAGAAGAACAAGAAGACAAATCTGAAGAAGAGGAGAAAAATAAGAAGAAGAAGAAGTCATCTAGGAGAAAAATTGGACAATCTGACTTTCCTCTTGGACAAGGATCTCTTAGTTATGACCTCTTAACAGATCTTAGGGGAGAAAACGACACAAATCACATTTGGGCAGCTTTTGGCACTCTCTCCAAAGCTCAGAAATGAATGGGGTAAGCTGGCTAGCACAAGGGAATCTAAGAAAAAGATGAAGAGGGATAATGGGACTCCTATGGTTCAAAAGGTGGATATTGATGTAGGAGATGATGTTCCTGGTTGATGTTATCATTGAGGGGCAAACAATTTCTAATGCATACATTGATGGAGGTGCGTCAATCAATGTCATAAGTGAAAAAACAATGAAAGATGTTGATTTAAAGTTGTCTTCTACTAACTCTCCCTATCGCATCAAACTTGCTAATAATACTAGGGTGAAAACCTTAGGAATTGTCAGGAATTTGGGAGTGGATGTATGTGGTATTTCTGTGCCTACAACTTTCCAGGTCATTCCTACAAAGCCTGATGCTAGGGCTTACCCATTGATATTGGGTAGGCCATGGCTTCACCAAGTGAAGGCAATTCAAAAGTGGGAGACAGGTGATCTTATTCTACAAGGTGAGAATAAGAAGGTCCACTACAACATCAAGAGTCATCGCAAGAAAGTGGTAAGAGGTGAACCTTCAACTTCCAAAAGTTTAGAGTCAGAGTCATCCGATGAAGAGGAGACAAGTGGTAGCTCCAAGGATTCCATCTCAGAAGGGGAGGTGGGGGGAGTTGCATTTGGTCTTTCCCTTGGAAGGGATCGAGGGGATACTGAAGACAATGGAGCCTTGGAAGGGGAAGCTTCTTCAACCATGTGTAAGAAAGGAGATGTGGACCTCACTAGTCTTCACTAACAAAATGAACTTCTTCTTGATGAGTCCATAGCAGGTACTGAAAAGGAGAATTACTTAAAAATGTTGGATGGATTTCCTAACCTTTTTGCAAACAGCTACTCACAAGTATGCCAAGTTACCCTAGTAGAGCACAAGATTGATCTCAAGCCCCAAAGTAAGCCAGTGGTACAATAGCTAAGGCGTTTGGGAGTAGTGCAAGCAGAGGTGCTTAAGAAGGAGGTAACTAATTTGCTTGAAGCTGGATTTATTTTTCCAGTAGAGAGAATTTAGAGTGGATTTCCCCAGTTGTAGTCACTCCCAAAAAGGGTGGAAAATGGCGTGTGTGTGTGTGGACTTTCGCCCTTTGAATGCATACACAAAGAGGGATTATTATCCTCTACCAACTTTCAGGATGAGATTTTGGATCAAGTTGCAGGTCATGAGTTGTATTCAGTGTGTGATGGATACTCTGGATACTTTCAAATTCGGATTTGTGAAGAAGATCAAAGAAAAACCTCATTTATCACCCCTTGGGGAGTGTATGCCTATAGGGTGATGCCATTTGGCTTGACGAATGCACCAACAACTTTTCAATGCTTCATGAGTCAGGTATTTGCACCTTACTTGGGAAAGTTTATAAGGGTCTTTCTGGATGATTTTTGCATTTATTCAAGCCACATGGATCACTTGGAAAAGTTGAGGTTGGCCTTGCAAAGTATTGATGATGCAAAAGGGTGTCTTAATCCTAGAAAATGCCGCTTGGCACGAAGGAAGGTGGTTCTCTTGGGACATATTATCTCAGAAGAAGGCATAGAGATGGATCCTGAGAAGGTGCAGGCAATTGTGGCCCTCCCACCACCTACCAATGTAAGGGAGGCAAGGAGGATTTTGGGTAAAACAAAGTATTACCAACGCTTTGTTGACATGTTCTCTGAGAAGATGTATCCTATAAATCTATTAACAAAGAAGAATGTTTCTTTCCAATGGGGGCCCGATCAAATTCAATCTTTTTGTTTGCTCAAGGAATGCATGAGTCAAAGTCCAATTGTGTAGCCTCCTAGGTGGGGGGAGGACTTTTATGTGAACCCAAGTGTCTCATCACATTCAGTGGGTGCTATACTCTTGCAAAAGGGAGAGCAAGGGCATATGCAACCAGTGTATTATGCAAGCCGACAACTCACTGATGCCGAGGAGAGCTATGGTGAAACGGAGAAAGGTGGTTTGTCTCTTGTTTTTGTAGTGAGAGGTCATAGTTGTTACCTCGCCCTTTTTTCTTCCTCACATCTCAACCTTCTTTACAATTCTTGGTCCGCAAAGCCAATCCTGCACAGCAAGAGGGAAGTTTGCAAAGTGGATTTATGAGCTTCAAGAATACTCTTTCACTTTTATTACAGAAAACACCACTAGGGTCTCTCTTGGAGATTTGCTTACCATGAAGGAAGAGAAAGAAGAAATAGGAGCAAAGGAAGAAGCATATGAAGATTTGGAGACACCACCAATTGCTTTCACTATGCATTTTGATGGAGCCTTTAGCCCTTCCAGGCAATGTGGGGCCGGGGGGATAGTTTTATTTGATCTAGAAGGAAAAGAGGTATGGGCCAAGGGTAGCGAATTTCCAAAGGCTATATCAAATAATGTGGCTGAGTACAATGCATTAATTTGGGGATTAGAAGATTGCATAAAAGATGAAATTAAAGAGGTAGAGGTTAAAGGGGATTCACAATTGGTCATCCGACAAATGAAAGGAGATTATAAGGCAAGGAGTCCTAATCTCCAAGAATTGTAGAAAAGGGCAATGGAGTTAAAAGAAGCTTTTGCGTTTTGTAAATTTGTGCATGTTAACAGGAAGGATAATAAAAAGGCTGATGAATTGGCTACTAAAACCTTGGCTTCTTTCAAAGTAGCTACTCTTGCATTAATGGATACAGGTTGGCCTGAGCTCCAAGATGTTCTCAACACTATTTAGATACAGGATACTTCCCTCCTGGATTGAATCCTCAACAGAAGCAAAGGCTTACAAGGAAAACTCATCCTTACACAATTCTAGGGGATGTTCTTTACAAAAAGCAAGGTAAGGATAAGATTCTTAGGAGGGTAGTGAGCCTGGAAGAATCTAAAAGGATTATGGAATTATGTCATGAATGTTCCGGTCACTTTGCCTCAGCCAACACAGCTCGGAGGATCCTTAACATAGAGTATTATTGGCCTCGACTCAATAAATATGTCTATGAGTGGTGCAGAAGCTATGAAGTATGCCAGGCATATGGGCATAAGCAATTGGTTCCCGGGCCCTTAAACCCTATCCCAGCATATGGTCCATTTGAAAGGTGGGGATTAGATTTCGTGGGCCCACTTCCTCATTCCTCACGTGGAAAGTATTACATATTGGTGGCCACAGATTATGCAACAAGGTGGGCAAAAGCAAAGGCAATGGTTAGTAATAAAGTAGTGGTGGCTGTGGCATCCTTTCTCAGGGAATACATATGTGCCCAATTTGGGTGTCCATTGGAAATCCTTACAGATGGGGGGAGGTCTTTCAGGAATGAATTGATTGAAGCTTTGGTGTAGAAATTAAAAATAAAGCATGCTATGTCAACTCCCTATTATCCCCAATGTAATGGTTCAGTAGAAAAAACTAATGGACTGCTTTTGGATCTTTGTCTAGGCTAGTGGATACTATGAAGAGAAAGTGGGATGTGCATTTGCCAGATGTCCTATGGGCCTATAGGACAACTCACAAACTCTCTCTTGGTTTCACAACTTTTCAGTTAGTTTATGGAATGGAGGCTATTTTACCAATAGAATTGCAAATCATAAGCCTTCGCACATCTTTTGCACGCTTGAATAATGAAGAAGAAACACATGCCCAACGCCTAGCACAACTGGAGATCTTGGATGAGAGAAAGTGGATACTATGAAGAGAAAGTGGATACTATGAAGAGAAAGTGGGATGTGCATTTGCCAGATGTCCTATGGGCCTATAGGACAACTCACAAACTCTCTCTTGGTTTCACAACTTTTCAGTTAGTTTATGGAATGGAGGCTATTTTACCAATAGAATTGCAAATCATAAGCCTTCGCACATCTTTTGCACGCTTGAATAATGAAGAAGAAACACATGCCCAACGCCTAGCACAACTGGAGATCTTGGATGAGAGGTGACTTCAAGCACTTCAAAATTTGGAGGCTGCACAATAACAACGCAAGGCAAGGCATGACACACTCACAAAGAAGAAGAAGAAGCCAGAACTCAAGCAAGGAAGCTTAGTCATCATGAGATATGATGGCCATGTGGAGAAACGGCTAGATAAGGAGCTTCTTCGATGATGGGAAAGCCCCTTCAGGAGAGAGAAAAAGTTCAAAAATAACACCTATCTTCTAGAGGATGCAAGTGGCCACAGGAGGTTTGCAGACGTGCCAATGAGTACCGGCTAAAGATATTTTACCCTCGAGCACCATGGCCAGCAGACCCCCAAGACAAGCATGGAGGATTTGCTGGGGGGGGGAAAGATGTGACATGAAAAATTGATATCTGTCATTTTCAATTTTGTGCATATTTTGATGGTTTCTCAATGGTAATAAGGTGGAAGCTTGTCCAAGAAGATTGTGGCGCCCACAATGGAATAACGGTGTGGTAATGCGGCCGCTTGGTGGCTACCCCGATAACAACATTTTATCTTCAAATATAATGGTTTTACTTGATTTAGGGTGCACACATTGTAAATGCCACAAGTATTCTTGATAAATACTTTGGTATGGTAGATAGGCTAGTAATGTGGAAAATAAAAGTGGGCCTTTGTGCTCATATGGATTTTAATTGTATTATTAATATGGTATTCACCATAAGGCTACAAGTTGGGGAGTGTGGAAGGCATGTGGAGGAGTGTGTGTAGGTGCATAATTGGGAAAGATTCTTCTAGAATGCCTACATGGAAGAGGAGAATTCTGCCATGTGTAAGTGGGACTTTCACCTACATGCCACTTAGACTTGGCTATTATCTCATCACACTCTCAAAGTCAAAAAGTCTTCAATTTAATAATCAATAGAAGACTTAGCCTAAGAGGACAATTGATGGTGATGTCTACCCTTATGTCACTGAAGGGTTGAATATTTTTATGTTGTAAATTGTAACAATGGAAGAGAGGGTGATTCTCCACCTATAAAAGGAGCCCTCCTCTCCCTTTTAAATCAAATGAATGAAGCCTCCTCAATTGAGCATTTTGTGTCATTGCCATTCTCTTATCTTTCAAACCCTTATTCAAACACTCTCTTTACATGTGAATATCTCATTTAGCATTAGCTCCTCATACTTAACCCAATTTTGGACCTCTTTGATGATTTATGATAAGTGGGATAAGGAGTTATTATCTTGGTGGGCCTGTGACTTTTCAAGGTAGCCCTTGTCTTATTGCCACCCTCCTTTGGAGGTACCAATGGTTTTAGCGGTAATGAGCATGTGAAAAGACTTTGGGGACCATAGGTAAATCTTTACGATTGTCCACTGAGCAATGTTAACCCTTACCCTCTAGTTTGAAGCATGAAGGAGATGAGAAGTAAGAGGCTATGTGAAAATTGAGGTTTCATGCAAAGAGAGGGAAGTGTAGTTTTTGTGGTCCAATACACAAATTTCAACTGGTAATTACTCATCACTCGAGTATTGGTTTCTAAAATTGATCATATGGCTAGGAAGCTCTTTATATGCTCTTTTCACTCATGTAACTAATTTCTTAATCCCTTACTTCATTGATGATCAGAATTTCTCCCAAAGTTGCTAACTTTTAGGTGAATTTTGGCAGTTTTATAGTCTTGTAATAAAATGCTCATAACTTTTTGCCCGGTTGTCCGTTTTTGAAAGTTTTTATATGGGCGCGAAGCTCTCTTCAAGATCTATGCAGCTATGTAATCCTCTTTTGCACAATCTATATGGATTTAAAACTGCAATTCTCTGTGTATCTCTGTTTTTATAGACTTTTGGCCATTCTTTCTTCCTAATAATGATTAATTCCTCTTAATCTCTTATCAAAAGGCCAATCCCATGTGTTTTATCCTCTTATAAGTGATTTCTATATTCTTTTGCTTTAATATGCTCCGTCCAAATCCTCTAATTCGAACGGATGAACCTTACTAATATTCCCCGTATGTTTCCGTTCACATAATCCTGAGTCGGAAGATTTTCTTCTAACAAAGAATCGCCCTCTTATTTGGAGCTGCAAGACTGGTAGAAATTCTTGCTTCTCCGTAGCCTTTCATTTTTCCTTCCATGAATTATGATCTCACCTTCGATGTGTATATCTTTATCTTAACCTAGGGAGAGAAAGGGAGGTGAGGAGGCTGTGAGGTTTCATACAAGTGTGTTTTGATTCTAAGAAGTGACCGAAGTCCAAAACCCAACTTCATGTCACAGTACCAAAGGAGGAACATGAAGTACTTAAGACTTTTTTAACTTAATAGAGATACCAAATATTGTATAATGGCAAAAAAATGGTAAAGTTTTGTATGTCGATGGTGGATATGGTGAATACGAGACAAAATGGAATCTTTCTAGTGATTTGAAAACATTAAAATGTATGTTTGGTATTTCAAACTCAGCATCACCTGAGTTCCCTTGCTTATATTGCATGCAATCAAGAAAGAAAGTACATGATGGGAAGAAACAATAGATTGCAATAATAGGACAACATGGTGCTCCAACACGTGACCAGTGTGTTTAAAGGAATGGAATGTTGGTACCCCATTAGATCTTAAGTGGGATCCTATTTTAGAAATACCCGTAACAAGAGTCCACTTTTGCACCTTGCATTACATATTAAGGATAATAGAGAAGTTTGTGTTTAAATACATGTGCTTTTCCTACAAGATGCAGCCTACTTTAGATGCTGATGTAACATGCAAGAAGGTAGAACAAGTCTTATCTGAATTTGGATTACACCAAGGCCAAGTATAAATAAAAAAGGACAAGAAAAAGTCAAGAAAGAGTGAAAATTTACCATGCAAATTATGTTTTGAGGGAGCGAAGGCTAGGAAATTTCTTATCTCCACCACGAGATGAAGATGGTAAGTTTCTTGTTAAACAACTAGAAAAATAGAAAGCAAGGAAAAAACTACACATGGATGTCCGTGATCGGAGCAGTGGGGGACGGATGTGAATAGCAAAGATAAATTTTTGGATTGCACTTGATGAACAGGCACCACTTTTACAAAACATGACATTCAATTTTGATGATGCCCATGCATTTAAAGAGGCGGTTGTAAACTTTCATAACTCAACGACAGATGCATGGACTTCAAATTGCATTACAAACTATATGGTGAGAGTGGTCTCCATTTTGTTTTTATAATTAAAATGTGAATGTAATATTTTGAGTTTAATTGTGGATCGTGTGTTTTTGAATATAGCACATACTTGAGGTTCATGGTCCATACTTTGCTGAACAAGGAAGTTTGGCAATATGGTCCACACAAGGCAAGAATCACTCTCACTAGCAAGCTCGATAGATGTAGATTCCAAAAAGCAACGGTACATGGAGGTGGAATCAATGATTCCAATCCTATGAGGCAGTTACTCCAATGGTGGTATAGGAGAATAGAGATAAGATATGAGGAAAATTTATTAATTTCCAATACAATGATACAGAAGCTATTTGTAGGGAAATATATGAAGTGAGGAAAGCAAGATATGAAAATAGCATGGCTAGAGAACATCAAGAGAGAGTTGGTAGCAAATGGAAGCATCAAACACAAAGTGGTGATGGAAGTGATTTAGAATTGTAATTAAGAAATAACATTTTATGTTTATGAGAGTATTGAAGCAATCCAGTGTTTTAAAGAAATCGGTGTTTCATGTTTATGAGAGTACTAGAGCAATCCAATGTTTTGAAGAAATAGGTGTTTGCTAAAGTCAACATGGATAACTTTTTCAAAATACATGTTTGCTAAAGTTGACATGATTTTTTTTTTCCAAAGTGTGGATATTTTATAAAATTAAGTGTTAATAACTTATAATAAGTTCCATTTATAAATGAAGGCACTTCTTTCATTTCTCACCATTCCTTCTAGCTTGTGAGTATGGCGTGCACTAAGCAAAGAGCAAAGAGAATGCCTATCAAGACACTGGGACATTTATATAGATCTAGTGAATGTACTAACACCAACAATGATGAAGGTCAAACTCCTCCAAATACAAAAGCTTCTTCCGCTGCTCTAGCTAGTAATGTTCATCCCCCTATGCATAAGAAGAGAATATGGAGACTAGGCACCATCGCTCTTCATGAAATTAGAAGGTTCCAAAAAAGAGTCCTAATTTGATTATACCCAAGGTGCCTTTCTCGAGGTGGGTGCAGAAATATTACAAGATCTACAAAGGGGAAATCACTATAGGTACTTTTCAAGAGATCAAGAATGTAATGTGGAGTAATGGTCAGCCGAAGCATTACTTTCTCTTCAAGTGGCGGCGGCTGAAAGTTACTTGGTGGACCTCATGCATGATGGTTAGCTGTTAGCCCATCCATGGCCAGCACATCACACTTAATCCCTTGGATCTCTATCTTGTTCGTAGGATTCATAACAATAGTGATGCCTTCAACCTTAAACCATGGCATGGTTTGAAGAGTTGTGTAAATGCTTGTGTATAATTTTGTCTTTTTGTGGCCCTCTTGTTCTAACAAAGAAACAACAAAAAAAAGTAAGGAAAACACAAAAGTCAATATTAGGTAATTTGGAAAAAATCTCACATTTTGGGAATCAATTACTCCATATAGTTTTCGACATATCTTAAACATACTAACTCCAAATTTGTCGGAGATCATAGATTTAGATTCTACTCTTCAAGATCTTTCCAATGATATGTCACATGAGGGGGTTTTGATAAACTTTTGGGACAAGTTCACCATGCTCGCATTTTTCAAATGGGAATGGGATTTTTTCCAAATTATCTAATATGGTGTTACAAAGAAAAAAAAACACAAGTATCCATTTTCGCTTTCAAAAATCCATAGTCATCCATGCTCTTATACAATAACACACACACATCTTCTACTCTTAAATGATCTTAATGTCCCAACCACAGAAGGTAGGTGGACAAACCTAACTCTGGAATGCCGACTCTACAATAAAGTGCACCGACTCACCAGTTCTGACATCCGACGATGCTGATCTAGCTCAACAGTAGGGTGGCTGATCGCCTCTACAGTTGTCCTGCCACCAATGCTTGGCACACTCGCGGTGGGTCATTCCTAATTCGACAACTTGATCCCACTCAAGGTCATGCCAGTGTCATGCACATAACATGATTCTAGTGCAATTATAGTGCAACCATTTCATGCCAACATGCCAAGGCTGGGAACCCATCAAATACAAGGCCATCCAACCATGATCATACAAAATGAAAACATAAAACTAGGTTGTGACTAGTATATCTAGACTCCACTAGCACGGAGTGAACATGGGGTAGGCATAATACTACCTAGCAAAAAGATATGTCGATGAAGCTCCAACCATAGCTACATGCTGATGTACCCCAATTAGCACAACATCGTGAGCTCGAATCGACGAACATGGTGCATCATCGCCAAAAACATTCTACTAAATAGCACAAGAGTGTGTGTAGAAGAAGCCAATTAAGCACTATTCACCTTGGCATAGAGTGTAGTTACAAAGTTTGAATATAGCAAGCACTACCACCATAATGCCAACTATTAGTATCACACAACCATGAATAACCCAATGAGGAACATATTCATAGCACACCCACATCACACTCATGCATCCGAGGTATCTTTTGCCCACATTAATTCCAAGATGTTCTACATTATATGGTGGGAAGTTCCCCTTCCAAAAAACCAATAACCAAATGAGAAATACCTCAGTGGCTATGAAAGCTGACAAGCTTCGGCGTGACCACGTGAATGGCCCTCAAAATCCCACTTGTGCCTTGGAAATCAGCCAACGGATGAACGGCCTCATTAGCTCGAGGCTAGTCACAGCACCATAGCATAAACTAGAAGGCCACAACTCCTCGATCTTCAAGGCTTGAATCGTAATTAGTATCTCAATGATGCTTGAGCTCCTTGTACACTTTATGGCCTCATGCCATAGCTTTCCTTCAAAACATTGTCAAGGGATGGCAACACAAGCCACCACAGCAGCCCCTTCACATCGCCAGCCTGCACAGCTTGCTACTGTGAAAGTTCATCTTGACTCCACCAATGATGCTTTGTTCCCAAGTTGGATAGCCACCAAAAAAAGTGCTCGCACTGGATAGCCACCATCAATAGCTGTAGTCTGGTTTTCATCCCACCATCACTCACTCTCTCTCTCTGTGGCTCTCTCACACCAGTGGCAACAATACAACAAGTAACACACCTCTACTTGCCACCATTAGCAGTAGCAATACTAGTAAAAGACAAAAAACCCTTTGGCTCTACGAGCTCCCCACAAACATGATGACTAATCCCTCTCTCACCTCTTCTAAGAACATCATCACCTCAGCCCATGAGCTGGCCTCAAACACCAGCTCCGACAAGAGATACAAATAAAGAAGCATGCTTGGAGCGACCAGCCACACACGGAAAAAAAGAAACAAAGAAACACCCCCTTGCGCTCAGACCCGGCGCTGCGGCCAACCAAAGAAATGAAACACACATGAGCCGTGCGCATAGAGGCGACTAAACGAACCAAAAAACTTCACACTCTTGTGGCAGCTCTGTGCTACCAGCCCCGCAACAAACCCAAACACAACACACTCTCTCCTCCCTACTAGCGGTAGCTAAACTAGCAAGAACAACATATATCTCTGCTTTCTGCTCTGCAGCTATACAAACAAAAGAAACACGCCACTCTGCTAAGAGGCAGCATCCTCAACCAAAGAAAAACACACACTTCAAGCATCGCCAGCCTTCTCCTTTTATACTCTTAGAACCTTTGATGATTGCACAAAATTGCATACCAAGTGTTTGTTCCTTTACTCACTGACTTCTCTCTCGAAATCCTTTGAACCATTCACATGTAGGCATAACAAGGCCTTCAAATTTTTCCAATATACATGTGACCAGTTACATCCTTTACATCCAGTGCCATCAAAACCATTATATCAAGATGCTCTTTTTCACTTGAAAACCTGCCTTAATATTCTAACATCTCACAAGCAAAAGATAGCATTTGGCATAGCTTTAACATACTCGTAATTTCCAAAATTCATTTGAGTAGAAAGTAAGGCCAATTACCCTCGACTTCAATGTATTTTTCACAAATCTCCGAGCTCCAAATTTTTTAGCTTTTTCCCAAAGTCCTTCTATTCATTTCCAAATTCTTTTTGATATATGGGATATACGATTCTCTCAAATCGTATAGAGTGAGAGTAATTTTAAAGAAAATAAAAAAAATCACTTAACTGATGGTATACATGCGTGTATCTCTTCATTTGTTTCACTAATCGCAAGCTGCACGCCGTCGACTATTCGATGAAGGTCATCAAGAAAAAAAAATGAAGAGTATCTCCCTTTATAATACTCAAGATTTCCTCCAAATCTAACACCTACAAGGCACAAACAGTGTGTGTATTCATGAAATTAAAAACACTGGTCGATTGGACGCTGTTCCTCTTTTCTGCAGAGATTTTTTTCCTCACTGAACCTCGCCGCCGTCTGCCTCTGGTTTTTTCTCTTTTTCCCGCGGAGAATTCGGCGCCCCCCCACCACCTTTTGCAGCTATCCATGCGGAAAATTCCAATTACAAAAGCTGCGCTCGCATTTCTCTCCCATACTATCTAGAAATTTCCAAATAAAAGAAATACATTTCTTTTCCACGTATGCTGCCACCCTTAGTGTATTGCTTCTAACCTTAGAATTAAGGTTAAAATTCTCAATGCAAGGCATAACCTTAGCATTAAGGTTAAAGTTCTCAATGCAAGGCATAACCTTAGCATTAAGGTTAAAGTTCTCAATGCAAGGCATTTCATTTATTTTGATTCCCCGACATTCAACAAATTCTTCGGCACTGTAATGTCCATTGAATCTCTATTACTCTTGATGCCTCCGTAGTGTATAAATCATCATATTGGCCATGTGATTTATAGACTCCCCAATTGTTCATTCAAGTATTTTCCCATATCTTCATAAATACATTCCTTTGTGCATTGAGATGCCCTCATGTTTGCATTCCATAAGAGGTATTCACTGATTTGACCCAATCGAAACCATTTAAAAGCTACCACACATTATGCACATGGGAAGCCATTAACATCATTATCTTATCCCTTTGGCGTGCCACTCATACCATCATATATAACTGGATGTTTCTAACTTACCCATGGGCTCTGAGTAACAGCAAAACCATCACCCTCCACACTCATATACACAAACTCCTAGATCTGGCTCAGCCTCAGCTTGTCTTATTGAACCTCATTTACAATATAAACATATGTACATGGCATCATATAATGACTCGTCATGGCACATAACCTCATGCATCTGGATGTATATTTGATGGCCTCACATGCACGGTTTCACATCATAGACGTGCCATGGCATGACATCCACCCCCTCTAAACCTGCACATCCTCTGGTATGTGCCAAATCATCATCAAGGTCCACATATAACTGGATGTCGTCTTCATCTTCTGCAGTTCCAGGAAGATCATCCTCTTCCTCTTCAACCATATCCATACTACCACTGTCAAGCCTCTCATCCTGAATCTCTTGTGAATCAAAAGGATCATTATTATGCCTTCTTTTAAATATCTTGATTCTTTTGCCAGCCACAAGATTCTTTACTTCTGTTCCATCAAGCTCACATAGAGTATACGTGGCATTTCCATGCACATGCTTGACAATGTAAGGGCCAAACCATCTTTTTGCAAATTTTCTTTGAACAGTGAATTGGTTGTCAAGGCTACTGTCATACATTAGAACCCAATCACCTTCTTCAATAGGTTTTGGCCGGAGTCTGTGTCTACTATCAAATCTTTCTTTATTTTTCAACCTTGCATCTTTCAAGCGAGCTTTAGCAAGCTCTATATCTCCAGGCCTCCTCTCTAACTGTCTTATTCGCAATGCAAGGAGGTCATCTCTGCTCAATCCTTCCACCCAGGGCAATACATTCCAAGTTAGAATTACTTCTTCAACTGGCATCACTGGCTTCTGACCATACATTAATTCTGCAGGCATGTATCCTGTCACACTGAGCTATGAGTTGTACGGTCAGCCCACAAGGCATATGGTAGCAGCTTTGGCCACTCTCTCATTCTTTCTCTACATGCCTTAGCCAAAGCTTTAATGATTGGAGGATGTCCTCGCTCACTTTTTCCATTGCCCTCAGGATTGTAAGCACATGTTAGGGACAGTTTGATACCAATTCTAGAGAAGAATTCCCTTGCTTCTTCAACATCTAGCTCACCCCTATCAGCTGTTATTTTCCCAACACAACCATATCGGCAGATCACATCTTCCAAGAGAAATTTGCATACTGTTTTCGTACTCTTTGTTCTAAGAGCACGCCCTTCTACCTGATTTGTCAAATCTTCTCTTGCAAGTGCTATATACCGCATCTGCCAGATTTCCAAAGGCATTGTAACTAGATCCACTACCCATTTGTAGTGCATGGCAGGTGGGTAGGTTGGTTGCAAGCCATCACGATGCCGCACATTTGAGTACATTTGGCATACTATGCATGTTTCCACATATTGGGAAATATCCTTGTACATTCCTTTCCACCAATATTTTTCCTTTATTTTGGTAAAGGTGGCCCACACACTTCTATGTCCAGCCCAGAGACTCTCATGGAATTCTTTCACAAGCTTTCCTTGAGTCTCTTTATCACATATGACTCTCTGTGGCATAGCATTCCTCTGCTTAGGATGCTTCCAGAGATACCCATCCTTTAGGAAATAACCATATGCTTTTCTGCGGATCCTCTTAAATTCTGAGTCAGACCAATTTTCTTGCCTTGTCAGAGTACTCAAGTATTGACCAATAAGCAACCAATCTCCTTCATATATTTCCTCAATAAAAGACTCAAGTGCATTTGATAGGCAAATATGATCCCCTTTTGCATATGCTGTAGTATAGAACTTTGTACCCACATCATCAATGTCACTAATCATCTCTTTCTCATCTTCATACCTGGCTCTTGATAGCATATCCGCAACTGGATTATCTTTTCCCGCAATATGCTCAAACTCAGGATTTAGTGACTTGATATAAGCAATCCACCTAAGCATAGCAATATCTGGAGTGGTACAACTTGCTATCATCCCAAGAAGTGGCAAGCAATCAGTTTCCACAAGTACAGATGCCCCAATAAGATATTCTTTTTCACATTTTAGAGCAGTGACTATTCCCCATAATTCTCTCTTGATCTGTGGATACTTTCGTTGCCGAAAGCTTAATACCTTTGCTCCAGATCTAATTACATACCTATGATCATCCTCATCATCTTGCCCTACTGCCCATCCTATCCCAGTAGGACTAGTATCAACTGTAACAATCACAGGCCTGCCACACTCATAATCTGCCTTTCTCAAAGTGGGTGATGATTGGAGCAAATATTTCAACTTCCGCATAGCTTTAATATGTACTGCACTCCACAGAAATTTTTGATTTTTCCTCAAAAGTTGATAAAGAGGATCTGCTACATGTGCATAATGTGGGATCCAAATAACATAAAAGACACATGCTCCAAGAAATCTCCTCAGCTCTGTAACATTAATGCATGTCTCTTTCATTCTTTGTATTGCATCTATTTTGGCTGGACAAGGTCGGCATCCACTAGTACTACAAAGATGTCCCACTATTAGCACTTCACCAACTCCAAACACTGATTTCAGCCCAGATAAAGTAAGATTCACTTCTTCAAGCCTGGATAGAATCATGTCACAATCCTTTATATGATTTGCCACAAACTTGCGGCACCCTTTTGAATCCAAATCCTCATCTTTGTCTTTCTCATCACAGCCCTTTATTGGCACATCATCCAAAAATGGCATAGTTTTTTGTGGTATGAAGTCTCGTAAGACTTTATTCATTCCATTCATCATATGTGCCACTGAGTTAGTGGCTCCCTGTGGTAAGGTACACATCCTTACTAATCCCAAAGGAGTTCTCATTGTGGTCAAGTCCCTGCTTTGTATATCCAGCTGGAACTGATCATATCCCGAATACAGATCACCCATAGAGTATATAGCTTTCCCTACAAATGCTTCTGCAAACTCATCCACAATTGGACCTGCTCCCACATTCCTGATTGTGACTTTGTTTACAGGTTGCATGTCTTGAATAAAGCGCAATGTCCCATTTTTCTTTGGTACAGTAAACCATCTGTTTGAATATGGGGCACATGAAGGCTCCAAGACTCCCATCCTGATCTTTTCCTTTAGTAATTCCATCAACTTTGGCAAGAGAGCCTTTGGTACTGGAATTGGCTGCAGGTTCCAGGGCACATGTGGAACAGTAAAGATCACCATTGGTGCTGTTACACTTGGATCAACACAGCCTATCTCATGCGGCTGAAAAGCAAAAGCTTTCCCATGTTTTACAAGCATCTCCTCAAAGCATTCCCTTTCAACTGGCAACAGAAAATCCTTCTCACCAATCTTCAGCTCTTTTAGAGTTTCTTGAGTAAATTTATGCCCAATTTTCTTCGGATCTCTAAGATTTGGCTGCATAGAAGCTTCATCTATCTTCTCCTTGCTTCTTGGTGGCAAGGGCAAGGCAACTGGTTTCACCTTCTTTGCAACCGTTTTGTACTTTGTATCAACATGAGCATCCATCTCACAATTCATGTTTTTACATTCCACCCCCTTATATCATACATCTCCACAGATGACACCTTTATCATTTCATTTCCACCCTGTAAGCATGCTCTTCCCATATCAAAAAGCACATCCATAGTATCTACAAATGACACCTCATCAAGCACCCCTGAAATAAACTCATTCTTCCCCAAAAGACCACACTGCTCAAAACTTTTTTGTTCATTTTGTATATGTTTTCGCATGCCATGCTTCAAATCCTTGATTTTTACAAAAACCAGTGACCCATAGCTGGAGAATCCCTGAAAATTTGCTAAAAAGCTATTTACATTGATTGAGTCCTGCGAGAACTCATTTTCCCTTGTACCATTGGAATCCCGCTTTACAATGGCACCTGGCCAAAATCCCTCATCTCCCTGTAATTCATGAACTCTCTGTTTATCTTTGGGAGTGACTGTGCCCGAAGAGACTCACGATTCCTTTCATGATGAATGCAAACTGTCAAAAACTGAACAGCTTTTTTACCATCTTTACTCCTTATTCTTGCATATGCTGAACCATCATCCAAAACCTTTGTTTCCATCCTTACAGCTGTAATGTAGGGTTGCCCAAGAATGAGGGGATACGATGACATCTCCTGAACAAAGAAATTCTGATCATCCTTCACATCCCCTATAGTTACCCTTACATTTGGACATGCTGCATAAAGCTCTCCAGATGAGTTATTAGCTGCTTTAATCATCCACCCATGATCCACATCCATTGGCCACTTACATTTGTTGTAGAGATTTTTAGCCATAAGATTTATTTCAGACCCATGATCAATTAGAGCGACATATGGCTCTTCCAAATCACCTATCTTGACAAGGGTTTCAGTGGTTGCTCTTGCCCAATGGCTCCTGGAGTAATGACTCTTTGTAAGAACTTCTTTTTCATCATCCTCTTCCACAAAGCGCACTTGTCGTGCCCCATCAGCAGAGTGATTACATTCCACCACATTTTCTCTCTCTTCCTTTTTCTGTACCTGTACTCCATGAGTCTTGGAAGTGCTTGCCTTCCCTTGTGATGGAATAGATTCAATTATGGACTGCCTTTTTCTTCGTATAATATCAATTATCTCATCATGAAATTCTTTCTTTGTAATCCCCAAGACTTCCCCTAGTGTGAATTCCACCCTGCTGTTTAGAATCCTCTCTTCAAGCACCTTTTTGAGATCTGTTGCAACTTCAATATCAGATTGAAGCTTGTAGAGTGGACTTTTTCCTTTACCCTTCTCTTTCATTTTTGCTGGCACTTCTTCCATTGAAACATCCTGTGGAGGTCTGCTATGCTGTGGAGGCATATGTGATGGCCCAGGATCCTTCTTTTCACTTCCACGTGTAACTCTTTTTGATGGCCCTCCTTCCTCATTTTCCCTTTTACGCTTCTCCTCTACCTGTGCCTCATTATTTTGGCATTTGGCAATATAGGCATGAATGGATAAAGAATCCACAGGCTCCTCCCAGCCAGTCTCAAGACGTATACAATCACCTGCTTCATGCAAAGCTTGCTTTGACACTTTCTTTGACGCAATTAATTCCATTGTTGATGGCCAAAAATCCTCATTCTCATAATCCTCATCATTCTCAAATCCCTGCTTTAGTTGACCAACCTTTAATCCATAGGTTGCTGCCTCAACCATAGAAATGGCATGACTAGCAGCCATATCCTCTACCAGCTTTTTCATCCCTCCTTTCCCAAAGTTTGTACTCAATGGAAGACCAGTCTCTGTAAGATGGATTTTCCCATCTTTGAAAAACACAAGTTGATTTTTAAGAGCTTCTTTATAGCTAGTACAATCCTTCTTTGCATGCTCTGGGTCATCACACCATATGCATCTATATGTAAACCCTTCTTTGCTTTGAGGCCTTTGCATAGAAGCCTGCCCCAATGGTAGACCTTTTTCTTCAATCCTGGACATCTTCAATTTTAAGTCACGCATACCCTTGATAAGCTCATCCATCGGCCCATCTATCTTGGGAATTGTAGCAGCTGGTTTGGATAGATTCTCAGGGGTGACAGCAGTTATGGGGGTTGCAGAGCCCATCACCATTTTATCCCTCCTCCGCTGCCGCTTTGCTAACATAGTAACTGCATCCTCAACATCATTCCAATCACTCTTTAATCCCTGTTCTGTATCCTTATCCTCTAGGAGGATTTCCAATTTCTCCTGGAGATCTTTCCCAGCTGCTTGTAAGAAGAGCTCTGTCTTTTCTCTGTCCAAAGTTGCACGCTCTATCCTTGACAACTGGGCATAATGCTGTCGTGCCATGGCACGTCTATGGTGTGAAACTGTGCATGTGAGGCCATCAAATACACATCCAGATGCATGGGTTAAGTGCCGTGACGAGTCATTATATGATGCCATGTACATATGTTCATATTGTATATGAGATTCAATAAGACAAGCTGAGGCTGAGTCAGATCTAGGAGTTTTTGTATATGAGTGTGGAGGGTGATGGTTCTGCTAAATGGTATCGATTGGGTCAAATCAGTGGATCTTATGGAATGCAAACATGAGGGTATGCCAATGCACAAAGGAATGTATTTATGAAGATATGGGAAAATACTTGAATGAACAATTGGGGAGTCTATAAATCACATGGCCAATATGATGATTTATACACTACGGAGGCATCAAAAGTAATGGAGATTCAATGAACATTGCAGTGTCGAGGAACTTATTGAATGCGGGGGAATAAAAAAATAGATGAACTACCTTGCATTGAGCACCTTACCTTAATGCTAAGGTTAGGAGTATTACACTAAGGGGCACATTGCGTGGCATTAAAAAGAAAAACAATGGGAAGCATTGGAGTGTGGGTGGCAGCATACGTGGAAATGTATTTCTTTTTATTAGAATTTACTAGATAATGGGCAAAGAAGATTCGAGCGCAGCTTTTTGAATTGGAAATTTCCGCATGGATAGCTGCAAAAGGTGGTGGGGGGTCTGCAGAGAAAAAAGACCAGAGGCGCCAACTAACCAGGGAGAATAAAATGAATGAGGCGGCTTCTGTTCATGCCATGCAGGGTTTCGAATTACTGAAGAAATCAGGCTGCTTCTATTGATACGCCTCCTAAAGCTTCAGTCAAGTGAAGAAGTGAGCCGCTTAGAGGAGGGAAGCTCTGGGTGACGTGCGCAGCCACCACAGGCATGCAGAAAAGGGAGAGCTCTTTGACGTAGCAGGTTGCCGCCTGAAGCGAGGCTCTGGGGCGTGTGCAGAGGTGAGCATGATAGGGCCGTTTCGGAGGGGGCTGCTGGATGCGCACAGGGGGACTTCCGGGGTGTAGGAAGACTAACACAGAGAAGAAAAAAGGGAAGGCGACTCTGAAGAGCAGCGACGCTGACAGGCTGGGGCGCAACTGTCGACAAAAAGCAAAGAGAAGGCAAGGTGGGATACGGCTCTTGGCACACAAGCTAAGGCACGACGTAGGAAGGAAAGAAACATTGACCAGCCAGGGCCATAAGGCAATCAGCGGACGGCAGCAGCCAGGGCTGCTGGCCAACCAAAGAGAGGAGAGGCGCACCACTACCAGGCCCAAAAGCAAGGAGAGAGGTGTCTCTGCACTGGGCAACAAGTGCAAAGAGTGCATCACGGTGCACAACAAATAGCAAAGCAAAGAGGAGAGGTGGCCATCGTAAAGCAGAGAGAAGCCGGGGCTGAGAGTGGAGCCTACACAGCACGTCAAGGTGCATCCAAAGCAAGGAGCGAAGACGGGCCAGCCAATCACACAGCAAGCAAAAAGAAGAGGTGGGGATGGGACAGGTGCATTCGCAGACAGTAGCGCTATCCCAAAGCCAAAGACAAAAGCCATAGATTACATCATTGAGGATTGGAGCTTTGAACAAAGAGGACTTGCTTAGCTCAAGAGATGAAGCTCTAGGTTCAATGAAGATTGTATCTGATATGATGAGGATGCAAGTTTGAGGTTCTATTTTCTTGAGTCCACTTGTGGATGTTCACTTTCATGTCTATGTTTTTGTTCTTCTCGTGTATGAGTCCCCTGTCTTAGGGTTGTTGAGACATCTTTTTTAGCAAGTGCAAAGATGACTCAGGATTTGGTTTGAACATATGATAAATGGGATGATGGTGATACACGATGAAATTTCTATGATGTTTGAGTGTTGTTTTGGATGAATCTATATTACATGGTATCAGTTATGGATGAGCATGTTGACTTGTTTGAAGGCTGTTGGGACATTTCTTGGAATGAAGGTTTAAGGTATGAGGGTTACAGAACACATTAGTTGGATTGTAAGGGATTTGAAAGCTACTCTCACAGCTAGAAGCCTCGCGCTTTCCCAGCGACACCGCCCACGTCACGACATCTTTGGTGAACCCGACGTGAAACTGCTGGGGTGAGAGTGTGGTGAAATATACAGGGAAGCTATGGCTGAGAATTCTGAGGGTCAGGGGGTTCATTTTGACCCTGGAGTTATGCAGATGTTTATGTACATGCAACAGCAGCAAGCTGCTGAGAGGGGACAAATTTCCACAACCAAAGGACTACAATCAATTGTGAAAAAGATGGATCAATTTGATGGGAAGGACATTACAAAGTACCTACGCAATTATATAAAGGAGATGGAGCTAAACAGGGTGACTGAGGAGGACATGGTTCGAAGTTTCGAGCTGGTATGTGTTCCTGAAATAAGAGAGCGCATAAAAGGATTGCAGACAGCACATGGTGGCAGAAATTGGGAAGAGTTCAAGCTTGCTTTAAAGGATGAATATTTTATGGAGGATTCTGAGCGAGTGACCAAACGAACTTTCTTGGAATGGGTCACAAAATCTAAAATGGGAATTTCTGCCACAGAATTGCTAAGAGAGTTTGAGAAGCGTTATGCCCAGTTGTCAAGGATAGAGCGTGCAACTTTGGATAGAGAAAAGACAGAGCTCTTCTTACAAGCAGCTGGGAAAGATCTCCAGGAGAAATTGGAAATCCTCCTTGAGGATAAGGATACAGAATAGGGATTAAAGAGTGATTGGAATGATGTTGAGGATGCAGTTACTATGTTAGCAAAGCGGCAACCGAGGAGGGATAAAATGGTGATGGGCTCTGCAACCCCCATAACTGCTGTCACCCCTGAGAATCTATCTAAACCAGCTGCTACAATTCCAAAGATAGATGGGCCGATGGATGGGCTTATCAAGGGTATGCGTGACCTAAAATTGAAGATGTCCAGGATTGAAGAAAAAGGTCTACCATTGGGACAGGCTTCTATGCAAAGGTCTCAAAGCAAAGAAGGGTTTACATATAGATGCATATGGTGTGATGACCCAGAACATGCAAAGAAGGATTGTGCTAGCTATAAAGAAGCTCTTAAAAATCAACTTGTGTTTTTCAAAGATGGGAAAATTCATCTTACAGAGACTGGTCTTCCATTGAGTACAAACTTTGGAAAGGGAGGGATGAAAAAGCTGGTAGAGGATATGGCTGCTAGTCATGCCATTTCTATGGTTGAGGCAGCAACCTATGGATTAAAGGTTGGTCAATTAAAGCAGGGATTTGAGAATGATGAGGATTATGAGAATGAGGATTTTTGGCCATCAACAATGGAATTAATTGCGTCAAAGAAAGTGTCAAAGCAAGCTTTGCATGAAGCAGGTGATTGTATACGTCTTGAGACTGGTTGGGAGGAGCCTGTGGATTCTTTATCCATTCATGCCTATATTGCCAAATGCCAAAATAATGAGGCACAGGTAGAGGAGAAGCAAAAAAGGGAAAATGAGGAAGGAGGGCCATCAAAAAGAGTTACACGTGGAAGTGAAAAGAAGGATCCTGGGCCATCACATATGCCTCCACAGCATAGCAGACCTCCACAGGATGTTTCAATGGAAGAAGTGCCAGCAAAAATGAAGGAGAAGGGTAAAGGGAAAAGTCCACTCTACAAGCTTCAATCTGATATTGAAGTTGCAACAGATCTCAAAAAGGTGCTTGAAGAGAGAATTCTAAACAGCAGGGTTGAATTCACACTAGGGGAAGTCTTTAGGGGAAGTCTTGGGGATTGCAAAGAAAGAATTTCATGATGAGATAATTGATATTATACGAAGAAAAAGGCAGTCCATAATTGAATCTATTCCATCACAAGGGGAGGCAAGCACTTCCAAGACTCATGGTGTACAGGTACAGAAAAAGGAAGAGAGAGAAAATGTGGTGGAATGTAATCACTCTGCTGATGGGGCACGACAAGTGCGCTTTGTGGAAGAGGATGATGAAAAAGAAGTTCTTACAAAGAGTCATTACTCCAGGAGCCATTGGGCAAGAGCAACCACTGAAACCCTTGTCAAGATAGGTGATTTGGAAGAGCCATATGTCGCTCTAATTGATCATGGGTCTAAAATAAATCTTATGGCTAAAAATCTCTACAACAAATGTAAGTGGCCAATGGATGTGGATCATGGGTGGATGATTAAAGCAGCTAATAACTCATCTGGAGAACTTTATGCAGCATGTCCAAATGTAAGGGTAACTATAGGGGATGTGAAGGATGATCAGAATTTCTTTGTTCAGGAGATGTCATCGTATCCCCTCATTCTTGGGCAACCCTACATTACAGCTGTAAGGATGGAAACAAAGGTTTTGGATGATGGTTCAGCATATGCAAGAATAAGGAGTAAAGATGGCAAAAAAGCTGTTCAGTTTTTGACAGTTTGCAATAATCATGAAAGGAATCGTGAGTCTCTTCGGGCACAGTCACTCCCAAAGATAAACAGAGAGTTCATGAATTACAGGGAGATGAGGGATTTTGGCCAGGTGCCATTGTAAAGCGGGATTCCAATGGTACAAGGGGAAATGAGTTCTCGTAGGACTCAATCAATGTAAATAGCTTTTCAGCAAATTTTCAGGGATTCTCCAGTTATGGGTCACTGGTTTTTGTAAAAAGCAAGGATTTGAAGCATGGCATGCGAAAACATATACAAAATGAACAAAAAAGTTTTGAGCAGTGTGGTCTTTTGGGGAAGGATGAGTTTATTTCAGGGGTGCTTGATGAGGTGTCATTTGTAGATACTATGGATGTGCTTTTTGATATGGGAAGAGCATGTTTACAGGGTGGAAATGAAATGATAAAGGTGTCATCTGTGGAGATGTATGATATAATCCAAGAATTTGAGGGGGTGGAATGTAAAAACATGAATTGTGAGATGGATGCTCATGTTGATACAAAGTACAAAACGGTTGCAAAGAAGGTGAAACCAGTTGCCTTGCCCTTGCCACCAGGAAGCAAGGAGAAGATAGATGAAGCTTCTATGCAGCCAAATCTTAGAGATTCGAAGAAAATTGGGCATAAATTTACTCAAGAAACTCTAAAAGAGCTGAAGATTGGTGAGAAGGATTTTCTGTTGCCAGTTGAAAGGGAATGCTTTGAGGAGATGCTTGTAAAACATGGGAAAGCCTTTGCTTTTCAGCCGCATGAGATAGGCTGTGTTGATCCAAGTGTAACAGCACCAATGGTGATCTTTACTGTTCCACATGTGCCCTGGAACCTGCGGCCAATTCCAGTACCAAAGGCTCTCTTGCCAAAGTTAATGGAGTTACTAAAGGAAAAGATCAGGATGGGAATCTTGGAGCCTTCATGTGCCCCATATTCCAACAGATGGTTTACTGTACCAAAGAAAAATGGGACATTGCACTTTATTCAAGACATGCAACCTGTAAACAAAGTCACAATCAGGAATGTGGGAGCAGGTCCAATTGTGGATGAGTTTGCAGAAGCATTTGCAGGGAAAGCTATATACTCTATGGGTGATCTGTATTCGGGATATGATCAGTTCCAGCTGGATATACAAAGCAGGGACTTGACCACAATGAGAACTCCTTTGGGATTAGTAAGGATGTGTACCTTACCACAGGGAGCCACTAACTCAGTGGCACATATGATGAATGGAATGAATAAAGTCTTACGAGACTTCATACCACAAAAAACTATGCCATTTTTGGATGATGTGCCAATAAAGGGCTGTGATGAGAAAGACAAAGATGAGGATTTGGATTCAAAAGGGTGCCGCAAGTTTGTGGCAAATCATATAAAGGATTGTGACATGATTCTATCCAGGCTTGAAGAAGTGAATCTTACTTTATCTGGGCTGAAATCAGTGTTTGGAGTTGGTGAAGTGCTAATAGTGGGACATCTTTGTAGTACTAGTGGACGCCGACCTTGTCCAGCCAAAATAGATGCAATACAAAGAATGAAAGAGACATGCATTAATGTTACAGAGCTGAGGAGATTTCTTGGAGCATGTGTCTTTTATGTTATTTGGATCCCACATTATGCACATGTAGCAGATCCTCTTTATCAACTTTTGAGGAAAAATCAAAAATTTCTGTGGAGTGCAGTACATATTAAAGCTATGCGGAAGCTGAAATATTTGCTCCAATCATCACCCACTTTGAGAAAGGTAGATTATGAGTGTGGCAGGCCTGTGATTGTTACAGTTGATACTAGTCCTACTGGGATAGGATGGGCAGTAGGGCAAGATGATGAGGATGATCATAGGTATGTAATTAGATTTGGAGCAAAGGTATTAAGCTTTCGGCAACGAAAGTATCCACAGATCAAGAGAGAATTATGGGGGATAGTCACTGCTCTAAAATGTGAAAAAGAATATCTTATTGGGGCATCTGTACTTGTGGAAACTGATTGCTTGCCACTTCTTGGGATGATAGCAAGTTGTACCACTCCAGATATTGCTATGCTTAGGTGGATTGCTTATATCAAGTCACTAAATCCTGAGTTTGAGCATATTGCGGGAAAAGATAATCCAGTTGCAGATATGCTATCAAGAGCTAGGTATGAAGATGAGAAAGAGATGATTAGTGACATTGATGATGTGGGTACAAAGTTCTATACTACAGCATATGCAAAAGGGGATCATATTTGCCTATCGAATGCACTTGAGTCTTTTATTGAGGAAATATATGAAGGAGATTGGTTGCTTATTGCTCAATATTTAAGTACTCTGACAAGGCAAGAAAATTGGTCTGACTCAGAATTTAAGAGGATCCGCAGAAAAGCATATGGTTATTTTCTAAAGGATGGGTATCTCTGGAAGCATCCTAAGCAGAGGAATGCTATGCCACAGAGAGTCATATGTGATAAAGAGACTCAAGGAAAGCTTGTGAAAGAATTCCATGAGAGTCTCTGGGCTGGACATAGAAGTGTGTGGGCCACCTTTACCAAAATAAAGGAAAAATATTGGTGGAAAGGAATGTACAAGGATATTTCCCAATATGTGGAAACATGCATGGTATGCCAAATGTACTCAAATGTGCGGCATCGTGATGGTTTGCAACCAACCTACCCACCTGCCATGCACTATAAATGGGTAGTGGATCTAGTTACAATGCCTTTGGGAATTTGGCAGATGCGGTATATAGCACTTGCAAGAGAAGATTTGACAAATCAGGTGGAAGGGCGTGCTCTTAGAACAAAGAGTACGGAAACAGTATGCAAATTTCTCTTGGAAGATGTGATCTGCCGGTATGGTTGTGTTGGGAAGATAACAGCTGATAGGGGTGAGCTAGATGTTAAAGAAGCAAGGGAATTCTTCTCTAGAATTGGTATCAAACTGTCCCTAACATGTGCCTACAATCCTGAGGGCAATGGGAAAAGTGAGCGAGGACATCCTCCAATCATTAAAGCTTTGGCTAAGGCATGCAGAGAAAGAATGCGAGAGTGGCCAAAGCTGCTACCATATGCCTTGTGGGCTGACCGTACAACTCATACATGCCTGCAGAATTGATGTATGGTCAGAAGCCAGTGATGCCAGTTGAAAAAGTAATTCTAACTTGGAATGTATTGCCCTGGGTGGAAGGATTGAGCAGAG
The DNA here is from genome assembly GCF_041138505.1 of Cibotium barometz. Classification (NCBI taxonomy): domain Eukaryota; kingdom Viridiplantae; phylum Streptophyta; class Polypodiopsida; order Cyatheales; family Cibotiaceae; genus Cibotium; species Cibotium barometz. The sequence continues at coordinate 53,789,244 of NC_141047.1, read as the reverse complement.
ATGACCTCCTTGCATTGCGAATAAGACAGTTGGAGAGGAGGCCTGAAGATGTAGAGCATGCTAAAGCTCGCTTGAAAGATGCAAGGCTGAAAAATAAAGAAAGATTTGATAGTAGACACAGACTCCGGCCAAAACCTATTGAAGAAGGTGATTGGGTTCTAATGTATGATAGTAGCCTTGACAACCAATTCATTGTTCAAAGAAAATTTGCAAAAAGATGGTTTGGCCCTTACATTGTCAAGCATGTGCATGGAAATGCCACGTATACTCTGTGTGAGCTTGATGGAACAGAAGTAAAGAATCTTGTGGCTGGCAAAAGAATTAAGATATTTAAAAGAAGGCATGATAATGATCCTTTTTATTCACAAGAGATTCAGGATGAGAGGCTTGACAGTGGTAGTATGGATATGGTTGATGAGGAAGAGAATGATCTTCCTGGAACTGCAGAAGATGAAGACGACATCCAGTTATATGTGGACCTTGATGATGATTTGGCACATACCAGAGGATGTGCAGGTTTAGAGGGGGTGGATGTCGTGCCATGGCACGTCTATGGTGTGAAACTGTGCATGTGAGGCCATCAAATACACATCCAGATGCATGGGTTAAGTGCCGTGAGATGAGTCATTATATGATGCCATGTACATATGTTCATATTGTATATGAGGTTCAATAAGACAAGCTGAGGGTGAGTCAGATCTAGGAGTTTTTGTATATGAGTGTGGAGGGTGATGGTTCTGCTAAATGGTATCGATTGGGTCAAATCAGTGGATCTTATGGAATGCAAACATGAGGGTATGCCAATGCACAAAGGAATGTATTTATGAAGATATGGGAAAATACTTGAATGAACAATTGGGGAGTCTATAAATCACATGGCCAATATGATGATTTATACACTACGGAGGCATCAAAAGTAATGGAGATTCAATGAACATTGCAGTGTCGAGGAACTTATTGAATGCGGGGGAATAAAAAAATAGATGAACTACCTTGCATTGAGCACCTTACCTTAATGCTAAGGTTAGGAGTATTACACTAAGGGGCACATTGCGTGGCATTAAAAAGAAAAACAATGGGAAGCATTGGAGTGTGGGTGGCAGCATACGTGGAAATGTATTTCTTTTTATTAGAATTTACTAGATAATGGGCAAAGAAGATTCGAGCGCAGCTTTTTGAATTGGAAATTTCCGCATGGATAGCTGCAAAAGGTGGTGGGGGGTCTGCAGAGAAAAAAGACCAGAGGCGCCAACTAACCAGGGAGAATAAAATGAATGAGGCGGCTTCTGTTCATGCCATGCAGGGTTTCGAATTACTGAAGAAATCAGGCTGCTTCTATTGATACGCCTCCTAAAGCTTCAGTCAAGTGAAGAAGTGAGCCGCTTAGAGGAGGGAAGCTCTGGGTGACGTGCGCAGCCACCACAGGCATGCAGAAAAGGGAGAGCTCTTTGACGTAGCAGGTTGCCGCCTGAAGCGAGGCTCTGGGGCGTGTGCAGAGGTGAGCATGATAGGGCCGTTTCGGAGGGGGCTGCTGGATGCGCACAGGGGGACTTCCGGGGTGTAGGAAGACTAACACAGAGAAGAAAAAAGGGAAGGCGACTCTGAAGAGCAGCGACGCTGACAGGCTGGGGCGCAACTGTCGACAAAAAGCAAAGAGAAGGCAAGGTGGGATACGGCTCTTGGCACACAAGCTAAGGCACGACGTAGGAAGGAAAGAAACATTGACCAGCCAGGGCCATAAGGCAATCAGCGGACGGCAGCAGCCAGGGCTGCTGGCCAACCAAAGAGAGGAGAGGCGCACCACTACCAGGCCCAAAAGCAAGGAGAGAGGTGTCTCTGCACTGGGCAACAAGTGCAAAGAGTGCATCACGGTGCACAACAAATAGCAAAGCAAAGAGGAGAGGTGGCCATCGTAAAGCAGAGAGAAGCCGGGGCTGAGAGTGGAGCCTACACAGCACGTCAAGGTGCATCCAAAGCAAGGAGCGAAGACGGGCCAGCCAATCGCACAGCAAGCAAAAAGAAGAGGTGGGGATGGGACAGGTGCATTCGCAGACAGTAGCGCTATCCCAAAGCCAAAGACAAAAGCCATAGATTACATCATTGAGGATTGGAGCTTTGAACAAAGAGGACTTGCTTAGCTCAAGAGATGAAGCTCCAGGTTCAATGAAGATTGTATCTTATATGATGAGGATGCAAGTTTGAGGTTCTATTTTCTTGAGTCCACTTGTGGATGTTCACTTTCATGTCTATGTTTTTGTTCTTCTCGTGTATGAGTCCCCTGTCTCAGGGTTGTTGAGACATCTTTTTTAGCAAGTGCAAAGATGACTCAGGATTTGGTTTGAACATATGATAAATGGGATGATGGTGATACACGATGAAATTTCTATGATGTTTGAGTGTTGTTTTGGATGAATCTATATTACATGGTATCAGTTATGGATGAGCATGTTGACTTGTTTGAAGGCTGTTGGGACATTTCTTGGAATGAAGGTTTAAGGTACGAGGGTTACAGAACACATTAGTTGGATTGTAAGGGATTTGAAAGCTACTCTCACAGCCAGAAGCCTCGCGCTTTCCCAGCGACACCGCCCACGTCACGACAACGCTTCTCAAACTCTCTTAGCAATTCTGTGGCAGAAATTCCCATTTTAGATTTTGTGACCCATTCCAAGAAAGTTCGTTTGGTCACTCGCTCAGAATCTTCCATAAAATATTCATCCTTTAAAGCAAGCTTGAACTCTTCCCAATTTCTGCCACCATGTGCTGTCTGCAATCCTTTTATGCGCTCTCTTATTTCAGGAACACATACCAGCTCGAAACTTCGAACCATATCCTCCTCAGTCACCCTGTTTAGCTCCATCTCCTTTATATAATTGCGCAGGTACTTTGTAATGTCCTTCCCATCAAATTGATCCACCTTTTTCACAATTGATTGTAATGCTTTGGTCGTAGAAATTTGTCCCCTCTCAGCAGCTTGTTGCTGTTGCATGTACATGGTAAACATCTGAAACATCTGCATAACTCCAGGGTCAAAATGAACCCCCTGATCCTCAGAATTCTCAGCCATAGCTTCCCTGTATATTTCACCACACTCTCACCCCAGCAGTTTCACGTCGGGTTCACCAAAGTTGTCGTGACGTGTGCGGTACAGCCAGGAAAGTACGAGACTTCTAGCTGTGAGAGTGAATGTCAAATCTAACAAGAAAACTCACACACAAAATTTCCCAAGGAGTAATGAACATCACTATTTCCAATGACAAATACATGTGTCGATTCACCTCAATACATCCTTGAATTCATCCTGATGATTGCACAAAATTGCATACCAAGTGTTTGTTCCTTTACTCACTGACTTCTCTCTCGAAATCCTTTGAACCATTCACATGTAGGCATAACAAGGCCTTCAAATTTTTCCAATATACATGTGACCAGTTACATCCTTTACATCCAGTGCCATCAAAACCATTATATCAAGATGCTCTTTTTCACCTGAAAACCTGCCTTAATATTCTAACATCTCACAAGCAAAAGATAGCATTTGGCATAGCTTTAACATACTCGTAATTTCCAAAATTCATTTGAGTAGAAAGTAAGGCCAATTACCCTCGACTTCAATGTATTTTTCACAAATCTCCGAGCTCCAAATTCTTTAGCTTTTTCCCAAAGTCCTTCTATTCATTTCCAAATTCTTTTTGATATATGGGATATACGATTCTCTCAAATCGTATAGAGTGAGAGTAATTTTAAAGAAAATAAAAAAAAATCACTTAACTGATGGTATACATGCGTGTATCTCTTCATTTGTTTCACTAATCGCAAGCTGCACGCCGTCGACTGTTCGATGAAGGTCATCAAGAAAAAAAAATGAAGAGTATCTCCCTTTATAATACTCAAGATTTCCTCCAAATCTAACACCTACAAGGCACAAACAGTGTGTGTATTCATGAAATTAAAAACACTGGTCGATTGGACGCTGTTCCTCTTTTCTGCAGAGATTTTTTTCCTCACTGAACCTCGCCGCCGTCTGCCTCTGGTTTTTTCTCTTTTTCCCACGGAGAATTCGGCGCCCCCCCACCACCTTTTGCAGCTATCCATGCGGAAAATTCCAATTACAAAAGCTGCGCTCGCATTTCTCTCCCATACTATCTAGAAATTTCCAAATAAAAGAAATACATTTCTTTTCCACGTATGCTGCCACCCTTAGTGTATTGCTTCTAACCTTAGCATTAAGGTTAAAATTCTCAATGCAAGGCATAACCTTAGCATTAAGGTTAAAGTTCTCAATGCAAGGCATAACCTTAGCATTAAGGTTAAAGTTCTCAATGCAAGGCATTTCATTTATTTTTATTCCCCGGCATTCAACAAATTCTTCGGCACTGTAATGTCCATTGAATCTCTATTACTCTTGATGCCTCCGTAGTGTATAAATCATCATATTGGCCATGTGATTTATAGACTCCCCAATTGTTCATTCAAGTATTTTCCCATATCTTCATAAATACATTCCTTTGTGCATTGAGATGCCCTCATGTTTGCATTCCATAAGAGGTATTCACTGATTTGACCCAATCGAAACCATTTAAAAGCTACCACACATTATGCACATGGGAAGCCATTAACATCATTATCTTATCCCTTTGGCGTGCCACTCATACCATCATATATAACTGGATGTTTCTAACTTACCCATGGGCTCTGAGTAACAGCAAAACCATCACCCTCCACACTCATATACACAAACTCCTAGATCTGGCTCAGCCTCAGCTTGTCTTATTGAACCTCATTTACAATATAAACATATGTACATGGCATCATATAATGACTCGTCATGGCACATAACCTCATGCATCTGGATGTGTATTTGATGGCCTCACATGCACGGTTTCACATCATAGACGTGCCATGGCACGACAACGCCCGACACACTTCCGCCTGCATTGAAGATTTCTTTGGTCGATGTTTCCATTTCCACCACCCTTGATGAAAAATACTCTAAGGTTTTGATTATTGTCACCTATATATTAAAGCCTTGGGTTCCAACCCATGCACACCCTTGGTTTGGCCCATTTTGATATTGGTTATGATCACTTCCAATTTCATGTGCGCCATCTACAAAGACGTGATCCATTCCTGCTCTTCTGCATAAGCTCACGATCTCCCGGATTTTTAGAAAAACATAACCATGATCATTGATGAATATAACTCTGGTGGTGCTCCACAATGTGTTCCCCATGTTGTTATAAAAGATCAGGCCATTGATGTAACCTTACAATGCTTATAGTCTTGCACCATTTCTAACAAACATATCTGCATCAAACACATCATCACATGCTAAAAAGGCTTTATTGCCACTTCAGTGGGTGGAGTATTGGGCATCCCAGTGCTATATGAACATGCATCTATATGTACATATGCCAGAAAACCACACTCAAAAAACTCCTAACAACGCATACAACAGAACTAAAATATACAGAAATGTAACAAGACAATGAATGTACATGAGAGATAGAAAAAAGGAACAATCTTGATTATATCAATCCAAAGCAAAAATGATACAATCGATAGCCAACCTTTGCAAGGCTCCAAATTTATGCTTTTATAGTGCCTTCTTACAATATCTACGAGTACTATATTGATAAGATGCTCCAGTTGAGTGTTTAAGGAAGGTTTCGTTTCCTATAGTAAAGTAGGTGGGCCCTAAGATGTTAGCGGTGCTAACATGCACCTGTTCGGCTACTGCTATGGCGCTAGTTGACACTGGCCCATGGCTAACACTTGTCACACCCGGTGGGTCGGATTGTCAATCCGATGACTCGAACCCACAAAATTGTGATCTTTTGGGTTGTTAGATGTTTTTTATTTGTTGGGTGAGTTTTTATCAGAGTCAATGAGGATCTAGGTTCGATGCTTGTAGAGGCGGGATCCTGGATGTTGTGGTAGCATGCACATCTTGGAAAAGTTCATCCGGAAGGTGGAGGATGATGAATGCCTTCCACGGGATGAATTCCAGGGATTACTTCCTTGAAGCAAAATTTCAAAAGAAAAATTCCGAGGTGGTACTTACTTCTTCCTAGCACTCTTTCCTTCAGGTCCTTGTTGTGAGGAGGATCTTAACAATGTTATCGGTTTGCTAATGGTCTTTGTTGGGCATTATCATGGTGATTGGATGGTCCAGAAGTGAGCTTTGGAAATCCATTCTTTGATCTTGAGTGTTGCAAAAAAGATCTTGATTGGTGGTACTAGAGTACTGGCGTTGATGATGGAGACTTCTACGAGGGGGTCAGGACTGTCGCTCTGTAGGGTGGTGGCTTCTTTTCTAGGGTGATGATGACTACGGGTTGTGTAGTTAGAGATAAAGTAGTTAGAGATAAAAGGAATTAAGGATTTGTTGTATTTTTGGAGTATGTTGTGTCGTGAGATATGGATGTAAAACAGGTGGTACTTTAGTTTTGGATATGGGGGTTGGGTTCTATATGGTTAGGAGTTTGGATTTGGGTTGATGCTCAGGTAGTGGATTGGTGGTTCTATTGCTTTAATGAAGGGACTCGATGGCATCGACGCATGATAGGGGTGGAGGTGATAGCTGTTGATTGGCTTCTAAAAATGTTCATGGTTCGTATAAGATTGTTGGCAAAAGCTTGATGGAAACAACTTCCAAATTTGGAAATATCGTATGACTAACTTCCTCAAAGGCAAAGGTCTACACAATTTGGTGATAGGTGAGGAGAAGGGTTCCAACAGTTAATGGTTCAACTTATAGCACATAGGAATTGGACCGAAAGAGCATTCCAAGTGTTGTATTACTTCTTGATTTGTGTGACAAATGGAATGTTATGCCATATTCAAGAGGATATAGACAATCCTAAGGTTGCATGGAATACATTGGTGAAGCTATATCGTACAGCTACTCAACCAAAGAAGATGGAGTTAAAGTAAAAGATACATAGTGTGACACGAAACAATAGGAATATAAATGACTATGTGCATGAGATTAAAGGATGTATAGATGCACTTACATCTATTGGTGCCCCTATGGAAGATGATGATTTGGTTGCCACCATTACATTGAATTGTCTGGGCAATGACTACAAGACATTTGAAACCTCTTTCAATAGGGTTAGAGGTGGTGATCCCTCAGATTTTGATGAGTTGGTCTCTTTGCTTATTATGGAGGAAATGAAAATTGGGTTAGGTACTTCATCTATTACCAGTGGGACATGCAAGTTACCAAAATTTTTAGACATAGAGAGGTGCTAAAGGCAAGAGGAGATCTAGTTTGAGAGGAGGTACAAGTGGACATGGTTGGCATGATAGGTCTCCACAACCATAACATTATTCATAGCCCTCATTTGGTGCATGTGGTGGTAGAGGTTTTTACCCTTATGCTAGAGGGAGATCTAGATCTCATGGGGTAGAGGTCGTTGGCAACCACAATATGCATGACATTGAGTGTCATTATTGTGGTAAACTTGGACATATGGCTAGAGATTTCTATAAAAGCAAAATGATCTTTGTGGTGGTAGAGTGCATCATGGTTGAGGGACATACAGATCATTTGTTTGCTATGAAGCATGTGATGGTCACTATGATGTCACGTAAAGAGAGTGATGAAACATGGTAAATGGATTTAGGTGCAACAAACCATGACGTGTCATGGAGAGTAGTTTGATAACATGATGCGAACACAAACTGAGGGACATGTTGCTACAGGTGATGATATGAAGCATCCTATTACACATGTTAGTAGTGTACCTTGAGGATGCATGATGGTAGAGTGAAAACCATGTCTGAGATGTTGTATGTGCCATCTATTACAAAGAGTTTGGCATGTGTTGGTGGACAAATGGTAGAACAAGGATTATAGGTGAGATTCAATGAATATGGATCCTTTGTTGAGGATTTTAAGCATAGCAACAAATTGATTGCCGAAGGCCAGAAAGATGCAAGCATACCGAAACTGAATTCAACCATATTTTTGCATAGTGATGGGATAGTGCTAGACATTAATATTTGGTACAAAAGGATTGGACATGGCTGAAATCTATGCAAACAAAGGGCATTATTGGTGGTTTGCCAATATGATGGGAGCACACATGTTTGTGATATGTGATGGAAGACATTACTACTGGTTATTTAATGTACCATATTCTAGCAAGCTACATGTGTGTTATAGCGACCACTATCTTGTACAAGATTAATGTAAAGAGTGTAGGTATTATGTTGAGACTTCCAAGTGGTCCTTTTGCTAGGTTTTCTTAAGACGACCTGTTCAGAGTGTCGACAATCTTGGGTGCCCCTTACCCGCCCGTGCATGATTATAGGGTGACTGTGTAAAGGCCGTTATGTCAAGGAGCTGTAGTAAAGATTACATGTTTCATGAGCTTATGATATAAGATTCATTCATCCAAAGAAAAGTGTGATATGAGATAACAGCCAAGGAGCTGTAGTAAAGATTACATGTTTCATGAGCTTATGATATAAGATTCATTCATCCAAAGAAAAGTGTGATATGAGATAACAGCCAAGGGTATGACTGCTTCATGAGAGGACATTTATGTAAGTGATTAGTGTTTGAGTGGACATTGGGGTTCTCGTGCCCGAGCCATTTTGTATTCATTTTCTTTTCCTTTTAAATCTATTTCCATCCTTACAAAAAAGAAAAGATGCATAAAAGAAAGGAATCTTGATCTGCTTTTCCACTTTTTCCTGTTAATTATGCAATGGCACATATGTGAACGTGCATGTTGTCCCACCACTGGTTGTCTCAGCCTAGATTCAGAGAGGCTCCAGCATAATAGCCACTTTTCGCAGAATATGCCCGCAGTCGACGGCCAAGGTTAAAGAAATTGATTTCACACAGCATGCCTTGGCGAAATAGAGACAGTGCGTGAGACCATGAGGTGATGAAGCCTCGCTCGTCGAGCTGGTCAATTAAGTTGGCAAACCTCACAGCGGTGCTGTTGCTGCTATTGTCTTCCATCCAAAATTTGTAGACATTCGGACACTCCTGCCCGGCTGTAGAGTTGAGCAGCGTTCGTGCAAGAAAAGGCCACAGCGAGACACATGGGAACATCACAATGATCATGTCGCTGGGCTCACTCTCCATAGCCTCCTTGATGGTTCCCACATAGTATGCAGCGGCATCCCGCATTTCCACACCATAGTCACTGCCCCCATCATCTCGAATATTCCAGGCTGCGAGCATCGCGACAGAGTAACGCAAGTAGCTATAGTATGAACGATTGGCCTCCGCTCTCACTATGTCCGGAGCACTTAAAGTGTTGTTCAGCTGTCTCCACAAATGTGCAACCTCGCGAAGCCACACTGCATCTTGCAACGTATAATTTGCATAGTAGTCGGGGCTCAAGTTCCCAGCACCCACGCCAGAAATGAAGATGGTCTGCACCGCCTCCTCTCGTAAATCTACTGAATTGTTCCACAGATATTCTGACAGAGTCAAGCTCTCAGCATCGTGTGCCACCATCATCATGTGACCAGAGACGCCATTGACTGTTTCGCCCGCCTTTATATCACGACCTGCGCAGCAGCACCATTGGTTTAGTGGAGCTTTTCAGACCTTCTCTCAGAGCGCCTTCCTTCCAAACCCCACTAGCTTTGACACCTTAGTACTAGCTTTCAATGTCATGTTTTGTAGCTCAATTCCGATAATATATTCTAGCTAGCTAGCTACTTGACATTTCCTTAGCTTCTAAGATCAACATCCAAGGGGAGTGAGAGAGACTAGTTATGTCCTTCAAATTTTATCATCCATAAAGTTAGCCTAAATTAAAAGGGAGAAGTAATTGGAACAGGTGCAACGGTAATACTATCACCAGAGTAGAGTAGGAAAATAATGTGAAAGCAACCCATGCATGAAAGGTGTTGTACTAACAAGCTTGCCTTTTGATGGGTACCCCACATGCAAATTTAGATGGACTCCCCCATTGGAGTCACTTTTTATTTAATTTTCTAGCTGACATTCAAAATTTTTAGCAATCTTTTATGCATGAAATACACGTGTCAAAAATCAACCCATACGATCATGGGTTATAGCTCACTCTTTATTTTATGTTCTAGCTCATGGAACCACAATAGCCTAGCAGGTCGTGTGGAGACCTATCTATTAAAGTTACAACTGCTGGAGAGTCAATGGAACCATATGTGCGGTTTTCTTAGCTTGTGTTTTGGGGCTATGTTGCTATGGTTGTGATCAACAGAATTAGCACGCCTTATCATGTACATTCTCTTACCTTCTATAGTTGCACGAGTCGCTAGGAAGAGGAGCACCATCATAGCAATAAGCTTCTTCGTGATATCCATTGATCTGTGACACATTGAATTCACAAACTAATAGGAATAAATATTTAATAAGGAAATAAGGTACATCATCTAGTGAAACACTCAAATCAAGTAACTTCTTTTGAAGTAGCGTACTCAGTGCTAGAATTTGAAGGGTGCAACGGGTGATTTATGTTTCATAATATTGGTGGGAGGGGCAATCCCTTTCAAATAAGGATTAGGATCAGGAGAAAAGTATAGCATTCAGATCTCTTTACAAAGAAAGGCAAGGTTGGAAGGAGCCCTTCAACTGGAAATTTGGGTGAAGTCTTCAGGTTCTACGACTATCAGAAACTTTGGCATTCTATGGAAGAAGTAATGAAGTATATCCAAAAAAGGAGGTAACAAAATGATCATTGCTCCTTAAAAAGAAGATCAAGGAGGAAAATAGAGCCCATAGTATTGTTTCTCTTTCCTTAATTTTCAAAACACCACTGTGAACGACCCAAACCAGGCTAGAATTTGAAGGTTTGAGTACCATAGGGCCTTAAAAACACACACACACACACACACACACACACACATATATATATATACATATATGTAAATATATATGTATATGTATATATTTACATATACATATATATATATATATATATACGTATATATATATATATATATATACATATATACTTGTATATACGTATATACATATATACTTGTATATATGTATATACGTATATACAAGTATATACGTATATATATATATATATATACATATATACTTGTATATACGTATATACATATATACAAGTATATATGTATATACGTATATACAAGTATATATGTATATATATGTATATATATGTATATATATATATATATGTATATAAATATATATACATATATATATATGTATATAAATATATATACATATATATATATAATATATACATATATATATATGTATATATATATATACTTATACGTATATATATACATATACGTATATGTATATATATACATATATACATATATATATATATATACGTAAATATATACATATATGTATTTATTGCATAATTAACATTAGATATATCCAAGCCCTTTCTGGCAGCAAGCTACCGCCTTACGGTTTACTTAAGGGATGTCGAGAGCGGCTCTTGCAGGCACAGAGTGAATTAAGCTTGCAATCTTCTTGACAATATAAAGGATATTGCAGAGCGCTGAATTATCTCTACGCCTAAGAGCCTAACTACACTAAGTGAAGTCCTACCTTGCGAGCAGAGCCAGTGAAAATTGGGGATCAAACAAGAGAGGTGACTTGGTAAGGTGCTTTTATAGAGTTTTGGACGGAAAAGGATCATGCAATGGAAAGCCACGACAGGGCCTGCTGTTGGAATTAATGCTCGTGTCCCTATACGAGTGTGAACGCCCATCACGAAGTGATGCAAATGAATGGGTGCTTATACTTGTATATAAATGTAACCAACGTCAATCGACATATTCGATAACGATTCATCAACTACGAGCGTAGCTCCTGCTTCTGCTGTGTGAGCGATGGCGTCTTCAATCTGAGTAACATCTAATTAATGCTTATCAATTAATGTTATGCTAATGATATGTTAGTTAATTGTAATCGCTACCTCCTCCAAACTTCCACATGGTATCATCGCCTGCTTTTCTGGAGAGCCTATGTGGGCCTGCATCGCCTCCGCCACCTTCGCAAGCCAATCAAAATCTCTCCGCCACCTTCGCAAGCCAATCAAAATCTCTCCGCCACCTTCGCAAGCCAACCAAAATTGACCACCGCCTTCCCGCACACTGCCAAGGATCCAACAACTCCACGAACAACCTACAAGCTCTCTCTTCTACTCCTGCAGTCGTACCTTCTTTCTCATTGGAGCCCGACTCCTTCCCATATTCTATGTCGTCACCTCCACTTCCGACGTCGCTTCTTACTCGCACGCGATCCCTTGCCGACCTTTACACACAAACAGACCGTCTTGAAGCCCTCCTATCTGAGCATCTTCGTGAGCCTTCTTTCGCGCATGGATGCAACCTTCCTTCGGCTTATCCCTCCGAGAACCACGTCGTCACAAGGTGAAGCTGGCCGCCGTCCGTCAAATTTTTTTAATTAAATTAAAAAAAAAACAATAACCAACAACTAACAATAACTTTTTTTTTAATTTTATTTTTATAAAATAACTTTAACGTAGATAACTTTAACCAAGATAATTTTATTAACTATACTAAACCGTTTTTTTATTAAAAAAAACTATTAATAACTATAAACTTTATTTTTTTTATTTTTTTTTTAAAAAAAAGACCACAATACTTTAAAAAAAAAAGCCCACAATACTTAAAAATCAATATTTTTTTGAACAACCAATAGTAACACAAAAAATTAACACAAATCAATAATAACAATAAACTTTAACAAAAGTTAATATTTTATTTGTAAGCAATAAAAATAATTTTATTTAATAATTTACTCACATCATGAACATGCCTAAATATTCAGGCTATTCATGAGCGCAAACATGCCTACACTTTCAGGCTATTTGCGTGCACATATAACATTTTATACAAAAATGATAAAAACTTTTCAAATAATAATAATGATGATTAAAAGAAACAAACAAACAAATAAACAACACAAATGGGCAAAGACCCACAAAAAGGCAAAGACCTACCAATGAGGCAGTGACCCGTAAAAAGACCCAAAGAGGTCCGTCCTACAATGGACACTAATATAAGACCTGGGCAAACAAATAAGCCCAAAAGTTAGCCCAAAGAGGCATCAACCCGTTGGAGTGTTGGCCACACCCACGAGGTATGATATTAAAACAAAATTATGGGTGATATAATCGTCCACCCTAAACGCCCAAAGTGGCATGAAACAACAACCCAAACAAAGAATTGTGAATCCCCAAGAGGGAAACAACTATGCCCAAAGAGGCAATTGAGCCCATTGGAGTGTCTACAGCATCCATGAGGCCAAAATTAAACATTATCTTCGACAAGCTGAAAACGAATCAGCCTCTGAGCGATGACAAATTAAACTTAATTGTACATACACACTTGTAAATAACATCATATCACATATATATTTTGATAATTCAACTCATACTCATATATTAATTTCTCTTTTGACATGTACCCAATGCAATACTTGGAATTCCACTACTCAACTTGAGGGGGAGAATACGGATGGCAAGTCTGAGAGTGGAAGAACTTGTGTTTCGACATCATATCGAAACACACATGTTGCAGTTACTACCAAGCACAATGTCTCAACATCATATTGGAACATGTGTCTTGTGGTTGTCAAGGAGATCAACTTCGACAAAAAGCATATCGACATAATCACAAAACAAATGCCTTGCGATTACCAAAGCAGTTATATCATCATCGACTCATGATGTAAAGATAGATAGCATTACACATGGATTCATAATGCACACATCACATTTCCTCATTCACCCTCATGCGGACATTCGCATTAAGGGGGAGTGTTGGAATTAATGCTCGTGTCCCTATACGAGTGTGAACGCCCATCACGAAGTGATGCAAATGAATGGGTGCTTATACTTGTATATAAATGTAACCAACGTCAATCGACATATTCGATAACGATTCATCAACTACGAGCGTAGCTCCTGCTTCTGCTGTGTGAGCGATGGCGTCTTCAATCTGAGTAACATCTAATTAATGCTTATCAATTAATGTTATGCTAATGATATGTTAGTTAATTGTAATCGCTACCTCCTCCAAACTTCCACACCTGCAAACCCTGCTCCGACTCAGCTCGTGGGTCACGAGCCAATCCTCACGGGATGAATGACAGGGCCTGCAAACCCTGCTCTGACTCAGCTCGCGGGTCACGAGCCAACCTTCACCGGATAAACGTGTAACATGGTACTCGTAGGACAACTCTTAAAATCGGTTTATTTTACAATATGCTGGTTTTATTACTAAAATAAAATCATTCCTTGAAATAAAAGCTTCTTAAAATCTCACTGGTCTTTTTTTAAAATTCTGGTCGGTACAAATACACTAGAACTAGAATACCATTTTTTAAAGCATTGGTTGTCAAGGAAGGGAGGCAAGCAACTCCTCTAAAAACACTTGTGTAATTGGTACAAATACACTAGAACTAGAATACCATTTTTTAAAGCATTGGTTGTCAAGAAAGGGAGACAAGCAACTCCTCTAAAAACACTTGTGTAATTAGCTGTGCACTAGTATTCTATCGATTCTTGTCCTTCCTTGCCACAACATCTACCCACGTGCTATTTTATGGCCATCTCATTTTACAAGAGAGTTAATGAGTGAAGGAGGACAAGCTTTATTGAAGGTCCAATCTAAAAAACAAGTTAGAGTACAATTTGTTTCCCCTATGTAAAATCTCGTTATTAATCAGTTTTTAAAACTAAAAACCTATAATTTTTATCGGTTTTTGTAAAGATAAGAGTAAGTTCAATCTATTTTTTTAAATTTTAACAGGTACAAAATACACTAAAGGATGGTTTTTTTTAACACTACTTTATTCCCATTTCAAATTCAAATTTTAGTGTAAAGAGGGGACAATAAGTGCTCCAGATCCCATTTTGTATGTAAGAGGATATGATAAGTAAGCACACTTTACCACACATCTCCACCAATTATGCAAAAAAAAAAAGTAAAAGCGATAATCATTACCATAAAAAAAATCTTAACAAAAAACACACACACACACACACACACACACACACATACACACACACACACACACACACATGCATTAGGGAAAATCGGGACTCATTTTGGAGCCTTGTAAGATAATCCACATCACCCTATTTTTTGTGGCTCAAAAATTGGAAAAAGGAAGGATTTTTTACCCTTTTTGTGTATTTTTGTAGAGAGAGATAATCAACACAGTGGTCCAGCCCTTCTTAAATGCTCAAGAACAAAGAGAATATACCATCGTCCTATGGGTGCATAATAAATTTCGAAGGAATAAAGGCACAATATGTATCTATAGATAAACGAGCTCTCATTAATGCACTTTCTAAGCATGTTTATTTCCTCTTTGGCGAAGGATTTCCCTTCTAGTGACTTTTCCCTCCCATTTTAGATATTCAAGTGCATTTCTCGTGAACTCAGGCTATTGCGAGCTCACCATTATACTACATTGTGATTTAGTAGCATCACGTTGATATGGGAGAGAAGAGGAAGCCATATCATATGCATATTGATCTTGAAGAAGAACATGCACCTTGGAAGAAAAGAAATCAGCCCTAGCTTTCAATTAATGGAAGAGAGAAGGAAGAGACGAGAGCTTCAAAGCATATAGGCCTATGGTGTGATGGATCTATGTATCCAAATAATCCTCTAACCTCAAGCACACCCTCATTCTCAAATCCAACCTCATTGATTAGATATATTGGTGATGGTCACCAAGGACTGCTTGGCTATTGCAATGCACTAAGCCAATTGAATAGAGTTCTAAAAGACTTGAATTGTGCAACATAGTTGGAGTATAGTCATTTGCAACAAATGTACACCTCTCTTCAAGAAAGAAGTTCACAGTTCTTGTGCAAAATAGAGTCTCAATCTAAAACAATATAGAAGCTAGGGTGCACTTGTAAAAGCAACAAGCATTGGCATGAGAGAAGGAAAAAGGAATATGAGGAACATAGAGCAGCTTAATCCAAGTGGTGGAGTCAAGAAAAGAATAAAAGCTGCAAGGCAATAAGCTGCAAGGAAATAAGCTTCTACATTTCTATAATACAACATTTAGTACATGTAACTTGTAAATTTATAACAAGACGAATTCATTTGAGGTGTCTCCTACATCCAAATAAAGAAAACATGAAATTGGATTCAACAGCCAGACAATATTCCATGCTTTTATCTTCAAAGATGGTAGGCTAGATGCTCAAGGAGAAGAAGTATAAGAAAGTACAATGAGCATTCATAGAATAGTTTACAAATAAAAGCCAGGTATTAGCTCTTGATATACAAAAATATCTTGATGATGTTGGCATAGGGAGAAAGGGGTATTCCGAGATTTTCAAGCTAATACACTCAAAATACAAAGAAAATGAAATTTGGGCTACAGTTCTTGCGAAACCATATCATGTTAGGAGAGAACATGTGGCGCTCAATGAGCAAATCAGAACTTGGCTTGGTCAGCCTTTTCACATCGAATACACCTACCTTAATAACGGCGAAGAAATAAGATATGATAAGACCAACAATACTTTCTTTGATTTGAAAATATTACAAAAGGCAATGGTCCAATTTATTGGAATGAACTTCGTAGAGACTAGAGGAGTCCATAAGTTTGTTATCAAACTTGATGAATGCGAAGTTATGAAGCAAAGGAAAACATAGAGAATAACAATCATATTAATGAACAGAGCATTGGATAACAGAATACAAAAAAAAAATCCCAGATATTTTAGTGTGCAATCAGAGAACAATATTTGGTGGCTTAGGTCATTTGAGGTATGAATTTATTCTTTTTATTTTTCGTTTCATGAACTCTTTCATTAAAGAAATCTCACTTTCAATTTTATCATGTAGGTTGTGACAGAGGACCATGATACCCACCATTGGGTGTTCCATAATATAGACATACCTAACATAATTAGGAGGCAAAACAAAGGAGAAACACTTCATGTAGAAGATATAGGAATTTTCACTGTGGAATGGCATATGGCAGATATGGCTTGTATTAAGAGAATGACACAAAAAGCATTCCCAAACAATTCTTCTAAATAGGAAGCATTTAATAACACTTCTTTTGCTTTTATATTTCAGGAGACTTGAAAACACTGAAGTGTATGTACAATATTTCAAAGGCTGGAAGGGGGCCTATACTGCATGGAACATGCAAGTAGGATGGACAAAAGACACTGGTCACGGGCCCCTAAGAGGCATGAGAAAGATCCCAACTTCTGACATGTGCTAGATATTCCTTTTGCAAGAGTGCATATCTGCACATTACATGCACTGTGTAGGATAATCGAGAAACTCGTATTCATGTACATTGGATCTGCTTGGAATCTCTTCCCTATACGCAGGACCAAAAGGGCTATTAGAGCCTTGGAAAAAGTTCTATTTGACATTGGCTTGCACATGGGGAAAACGCCAAGATAATAGTCGACGAAAAGAGGTCAAAAAAGAGCATCCAAGTACCACCAAAGAAATGAATTGGTGGAGTGAAAGCAAGGCGCTTTCTTTCCAACAATAAACATAATGTAAAAACAAGGAGGAGGAGCACTATAGTGTCATATGAGAAATGGAAGGCAATTATGGGGATGATGGCAGTGCAAGAACGAAGAAGGCAGATGTGTGGAACTCCATAGACAAGATCTTCCATCTGTGCAAGAAGAAACGTTGGGACAAGAATGAACTTAACATCTTCGAAGTCACCATCAAGAAATTTTGAAAATTGATGAAAGATCCATGGAGCGAATTAAACATCACGCATTATATGGTAGAATTCATTTCATTCATTCAGCAAAAGGACTCATTTCACTTATCATGCATTATAAGGTCAAAACTCATTTCATTCATAATTGTCTTTTTGTAGCACATAATATGAAAAGATGCAGGGGGAAAGAGAGCTTGAGCTCTTGCAAGCACACACACACTCACAAAACCCTAATAGAGAACACACAAGGTGAGAGGCTGAAACTCTTCTTCTTCTTCTTCACTCAACACTCCATATACAAGATAAGAGTACACATGATATGAAAGGTACTCAACCAATACATACACGGGTTCTCTATAGTGTGAACCCAACTAAATGAGCTGACGCTATAACTATGCCAGTCTCTAGAATGGCTGTCACACAGCCTGTCATCCCACTGGCCGCATATCACCCAAGATCTCACCAACCATGCCAGTGGTGTAAGTGTGGGGCCTATCCCCCAGGCGGGTCATCAGTGTCCACCGCCTCACTAGACGAGCTCGATATCTCAACACTCCCCCTCGAGCTCAACTCCATCCGCAAGCTGACAACATTTACTTTGATAACAATCAATAGTGGAAACCCTTTGAATCATGATACATAAAAACTACAAGTTGGTGGTGCTCTCTCTTTTGGAATTCTATTTATGAAAGTGTAGATCTTTTTTTTTAATATTGGGGCATCATTAACCACCATTGGAAACTCATTATTAGTGATCTGTTCTCCATCAACTTGCATGGTCTTAATGGCTACATAGTGTTGTAATGGGTTGTTTTCTAGCATTGTAGTCTATTTAATGGGCCATTTAACTAAGGTGATGCTATCAACATCGAGTATATTTCTTCTCGATGTACTCTCATGTGCCCTTTCAATAGCCACACCTACATAATCGTCACCAAGTTGCTCAAAGTTGACACAGTTATTTGGAAACACATAGAAGATCAACCCCTTGTACATCATTTGAGTCTTGCTCTCATCCCATAAAAGGACCTTTTTGTTCTTTCGGGATTCCCGATTTTTTTGATCATTCTCTAAAGATGTTATTGGCATTGCATCTACAAGTGGAGGTTCCATAAGATCCATTTTTTCATCTTCACTTTCAATCAGGGTAAAAAATTAGATGCCACCTAAATTTATAGAAAATGGGGTGAATGCTTTCAAAAAATGTCCTAAAATGTATAAAATTGGGCGAATATTTTCTAAAACACTTCAAAATGGCCAAAAATTGGGTGAATGTTTTAAGAGGTTGGGCGAATCTTTTTTTTGGAACCCCAAAATAGCCAATTGGCAAAGATTAGCTCTTATTTTTTTCCCTGGCTTTCAATAGGCCCTCCAAAACTCACAAAGTCACCAAAAGGCCTTAACAACATTTTTGGCCCCACCGGATGGTACTCCAGATTGCACCTCTTAGATCACTTGTATCCGTTATAGGAAAGGGAAGATGTGCATCCCTCACACACTCCTCCATAAACACAGACACATTCCCCTGCCCAATCTCTGTACTGTTGCAAAAACAAGCTGGATCTACTCTAGACATGCAACCAATACCAACACATTTGTTTTCTAGCATCATATAGACCTTGACTCCAGGTTGAACATCCATCCTTGTCATTTTAATGTAAGACTATCATAAAACATAATCATAAAATATTCTCTACATGTCCATGCATAATATATGAAGATTATGCATGGTAAAATGTCCCTATTGCCAATTTGGCATTGCAAGCACAATGTGTTTTAGAACGGCCACATGGTCATTCTACCATGCACAATGTGATTGAAACAATGGATTTAGGACCAATTTAAAGCACATTATGGATCGTAGAATGACCCTAGGGCCATTCTACAACACGTCATGGATGGTAGAATGGCCCCTAGAGCATTCTCTATCCTCTCATGCCAACCTACTGATGTATATTAGAATGACTTTAGGGCCATTCTCTACATGTGCATGTATAAAATATCAAGAATGAATGGACATAGGGCCATTCTTGCAAGCACATCATGGATGGTAGAATGGCCCTAGGGCTATTCTATAACATAGTGTGCCTACAAGAAAGGCCCTAACACCATTCTACCATCACAATGTTAATGTTTTATGATTGCACATGTAGAGATTGGCCCTAAGACCATTATAAAATTCACCATCAGTTAACATAAGAGACTAGAGAATGGTCCTAGGGCCATTCTCCATCAGTTAACATAAGAGACTAGAGAATGGTCCTAGGGCCATTCTTGGTGGAAGCACAATGTGCTTTAAAATGGCCCTAGGGCCACTCTACCATCCACAATGTGCCTGAAAGAATGAACGTAGGGCCATTCTAAAGAACATCATGGATGGTAGAATGGCCTTAGGGCCAATCTCTTAAGCACATTGCGTATGGTATAATGGCCCTAGGGCCATTCTAAAGCACATTGTTCTTACAAGAATGGACCTAGGGCCATTCTAAAGCACATTGTTCTTACAAGAATGGACTTAGGACCATTCTAAAATTCACCAGTTGAACAAACAAGAGGATACAAAATGGCCCTAGAGTTGTTGGCATAAGAGGGTAGAGAATGGACCTAGGGCCATTATCTACCCTCTTGTGCCAACTTCTGGTGTATATTAGAATGGATTTAGGGCCATTATCTACATGTTCATGTATAAAATATCTAGATTGAATGGACATAGGGTCATTCTTGCAAGTACAATGTAGTAAAAATGGTCCTAGGGCCATTTTAAGTACATCATGGATGGTAGAATAGCCCTAGGGCCATTCCTCCAAGCACATTGTGCAGGTAGAATGGCCCTAACACCATTAAGTTACCATTCACAATGTTGGTATTTTATGCATGCACATGTAGAGATTGACCCTAAGACCATTCTAAAATTCACCCAACAGTTTGACACAAGAGACTAGAGAATGATCCTAGGGCTATTCTTGTAAGCACAATGTGCTTTATAATAGCCCTAGGGCCAATGTATAGCACATTGTGCTTACAAGAATGTACCTAATGCCATTATACCATTCATAATGTTGATGTTTTATGCATACACATATAGGGATTGGCCCTAAGACCATTCTAAAATTCACCAGTTGATACAAGAGACTATAGAATGACCCTAGGGCCATTCTTGAAAGCACAATGTGCTTTAGAATGGCCCTAAGGCCACTATACCATACACAATATGATTGAAAGTATGGACCTAGGGCCATTCTAAAGAACATAATAGATGGTAGAATGGCCTTAGGGCCAATGTATTAAGTTATTGTGTATGGTAGAATGTCCCTAGGGCCATTCTAAAGCACACTGCTCTTGTAAGAATGGCCCTAGGACCATTCTAAAATTCCCTAGCTATTGGCACCAGAGGCTAGAGAATGGCCCTAGGGCCATTCTACAATCCACAATGTGATTTGGAATGGCCCAAATGGCCATTCCAAAGCACATCCTGGATGGTAGAATGGTCGTAGGGCCATTCTAAAACACCTTGTTCTTGCAAAAATGGTCCTAGGTCCATTCTCTACCCTTTCATACAAACTTCTTTTGTATATTAGAATGGCTTTAGGGCCATTCTATACATGTGCATGTATAAAATATCTAGATTGAGTGGAAATAGAGCCATTCTTGTAAGCACACTGTGGTAAGAATGGCCCTAGGGCCATTCTAAGCACCCTAGGGAAGTTCTATAGCACATTGTGCTTACAAGAATGGCCCTAACGCTATTATATAGTTTACAATGTTGATTTTTATACATGCACATGTAGAGATTGGCCCTAAGACCATTCTAAAATTCACCAAGAGTTGACACTATAAGAGACTAGAGAATAACCCCAGGGCCATTATTGGAAAAAGCACAATGTGCTTTAGAATGGCCCCAACACCATTCTTAGAACCACAATGTGCTTTAGAATGGCCCTACAACCACTATACCATGCACAATGTCCTTGAAAGAATGGACCTAGGGCCATTCTAAATAACATCATGGATGGTAGAATGGCCTTAGGGGTCAATCTCTTAAGCGTATTATGTACGGTAGGCCATTCTAAATCTCATTGTTCTTGGTGAGGCCATTCTAAGCGTATTATGTATGGTAGGCATTCTATGTTGTTGGCACAAGAGGGTAAACAATGGCCCTAGGGCCATTCTACAATCTACAATGTGATTTGGAATGGCCCACATGGCCATTCTAAAGCACATCATGGATGCTAGAATGGCCCTAGGGCCATTCTTTAAAACACATTGTGCTTGCAACCCCTACATGTGCACAAAAATGCTTAATAGGTTAGTCTACCACATGAAGGATACACATAATTACTTCCTCAGCTAAACGCGGAGACTTAAGAGGCACAAACACACCATGGTGAGGAAGATGAAGAACATTGTGAATCATTTTTCATGTGATCATGATTTGTTTATCAAAGATACAAACTTGGGAGGACTAAGGCTTAGCAAATAGGATTTCAATTTAGGGCTAAGGCTCAGTACACACTGGAGGGTGCCTGTTAAGAAATGTTTGATGTAGCCATAATAATTAGGTAGAATGGCCCTATGGCCATTCTAGAACCCCTTGCACTTTACAAGAAAAACAATGCGCATGGTAGAGTGGGCCTAGAGCCATTCCATACCCTTTGACTAGAAAGATTATAGAAGCTATAACCTTACCATTCGTGAGATGCACAAGATTATTATAATAAAGATCTCAAAAGAGCAATATTATATTATTGTATATTTATAATTCAATATAATTGTGGACCCGCTAATAAATTGCCAAGCACATTTTACTAAAGATATATCAAATGAAGTGTTGAGATTCAAGCTCGATGTCAGCTTGTGCCAATTGCACTATGTGCTAGCATGGTAGGTAGTAACATGTGTGAGACATAAATGACCGCGTCTAGCTGGTCATAGTGTGTGGACATTAGCTAGGGTTAGCAGTGTGTGGACACAACACATGTAGTGATTAGGGTTTGCTCCTCTGTGTGTGTCTCCTCTCCCTCTACCTATTTTTTATCATGGTATCAGAGCTTGGTGCTCTCTATTAGGGTTTATGAGTGAGTGAGAGAAGAGGGAGAAGAAGCTATGAAGAAAAGCTAGGAAGCTTGCCATTGGAGCTATGAAGCTGCGGGGCGAGCACATCGATTTCCATCAAAGATTTCCATCAAATCTGAGAGCTTGGCCTATTAGGTAAGGACTACTAAAAATCCTTGAGTGGATTGTAGGTGCAAAAACACAAACAACACTAGATTTGAGCAAAGCAAAATTTCTGCAAGCTCTCCATTGAAGCAAGTGAGAGTGGTGAATGTATGAGGCAAATGGTTGCAAATCTGACAAAGAATCATGTATCTAGAAAATGGGAATGTATTGGCAACTCATGTGCAAGCCCTACATTGAATTTGGAGCAAAGTTGATGAATTTATGTGATTGGAATTCACTGTTTTGAAGCCCTCACAAAAACAGAGAAGAGATGTCCACTGTGGATGAAATTGGAGATGGTTTTTTGCAAAAATCACTACATTGATGGATTGGGTACATGCCTTGGTGTCTTGGGCATCTACTTATACCTTCAATTACCACTATACACTTGTCGAATCACCCCTACAGCAGGCTACGTAGACTGTATGGAAGAAACAGAGCTGAAAACTCATCCTCTTGCAAGGTGGAGGCCAAATTCTACTTGTGTGATTGATTAAACCCAAAACTTGCTTAGCAAATTTGTGATACACATACTTGAGAAGGTTGCTATATGAATGGTTGGAGAAATTATGCATTATGGAGGTGATTATGAGCTGATTAAACAGGTTGTCTACAGTGATTAGTGAGACAGAGGGTCATTAATCGGCTAATTACTCTCTCGACTTAAGAAATTGGTCTAATTCCTTTTACATGGAGTTGGTAGACATTATTGCTAAGCTAATGAATTCCTAGTTCCCCAATTTGGACAAGAATCAAAGGAATTAGAACACTTTTCCTACTTGCTTTTACTGGTTTTTCTCAAAACAGAGAAGGGGATTTGATAATTTTGGTATGTACGCACCTTGGTTGGTGTTGATATGCAACATTGTGCTTCTTTAGGTGTCAATGAAAGTTATCCACTCTTGATTGAACCACTACATTGCAATTGGAAGCCTTGGAAAGCGTGCCAAAGCAGGGTACTTTGGACTATGTATGCCAGTCCAATTTGAATGCAATCAGTTTGATTTTCTACATCAACAATGAAGTTTGTTGAGAGTACTTTGGAGTATCTGGAACACTTATTAGAGCATGGTTGATCTGAGGAAGGCTCATTTACAGAATTGGACGTGTGTAGAAGGTGCATTTGCATTGAGCAAATATGTCAAACAACCTAGTACAGATTGTGGGTGAGAAGTTGGATAGAAAGAACTTCCATGCAAGTACATGATTAAAAGTTTTCTGAAAGGAAAAGGGTTTTAGAACCTTGTTATAGGTGCAGAGCCAGAGCCAGAACTACCCCGACAACCTACACAACAATAGGTTATAACTCGTAAGCAATGGTCAGAGAGAGCAGCCAAAGTTTTGCATTACTTGTCTATATGTATCTCGGATGCTTTACTCATACGTATACATGATGTTGGAGAATCCCAAGGATGCATGGGATACATTGGTGAAGCTATTTGATATAGATACTAGTGCTTGTAAGTCTCAGTTGAGACAACAGATCCAGAATGTGAAGCGGAAAGGAAGGAGTATCCATGATTATGTACAAGAGATAAAGAAGTAGATGCATTGGCAACTATCAATGCCCCCATGCTTGATGATGATTTGGTAGACATTGCCTTGTGTGGTCTTGGCACAAGGAGTACAAGTCTTTTGATACATCTATTTCTATTCGAAGTACAGGTTTACCCGATTTTGATGAGTTGGTTTCACTCTTGCTTGTTGAGGAAATCAAACTCAGTGACTCTTTTCATGATGCATCTACTAGCCATGATGATAATGGCAGAAATCAGGCTTTCTTTTCACAAAAGGGATTCATAGGCAGGGGGAGATTTGCATCACGAGGTCACGGTAATGGTCGTGGATGGCAGGATAGGTAACCACAACAGAATTTTCAGCCCACATATGGTGCTAGAGGTGGTCGAATATACACCTCAGAGAGGCAGAGGTAATCCTCGTGGTAGAGGACATTGGCAAGGCCAACAAACATCTATGCAAAATGTGGAATGCCATTACTATGGGTAGTTTAGTCATATGGCACATGATTATTTCTACAAACAAAATGATTTGAGAGGGGGTATAGCATAACATGGTGGACATTATGCACAACATGGTGGAAATTATGCAAATGGTGGAAATTTTGCATCAAGTAGTAATGATGGCAGCGCAAATCACTTGTTTTCCATGAAACATGTTGTGGGATCTGTGATGACAAATGGTGAAAGTGATGACACTTGGTATATGGACTCTCGAGCATCAAACCATATGACTTGTCATGGTGGCAAATGGTTTGAACATATGAAGCCTATGGATGTGAAAAGCTATGTGGAGACAGGCGATGATACCCAGCATGCTATCACACATGTTGGAAATGTACCATTGGTTATGCACAATGGTGAAACAAAGTCTACGGCAGATGTCTTGTATGTGCCTTCTATTACAAAAAGTTTGTTCTCACTTGGTCAAATGGTGGAACAAGGTTTACAGGTTCGTTTCAAACGAGCATGGATGCTTCGTTGAGGATTTCAAAAATGGATGTAGAGTCATTGCCAAAGGCAAGAAAGAAGGCAGGTTATTTAAGTTGGATGTTGGGATTCCTGAGTTGAAATCAGCCATGTTCTCTAAAAGCCGAAATGTGGTACAGGACATTGATATGTGGCATAAAAGGATTGGACATGTGAACATACAAAGGTTAAAGAACATGCAGGAAAGAGGCATTGTTAGTGGGCTGCCTAGATTCAAGTATGATGGGAATATGCATGTCTGTGATGCTTGCCAGTTTGGAAAGCAAGGAAGGTTGCCACTTACTAAAGAAGGCAACATGAGTAGCAGGCTACTTGAGATAGTTCATAGTGATGTATGGGGTCCTACACAAAACCCATCCATTAAAGGCACCTTGTATTATGTGACATTCATTGATGATTTCAACAGAATGACTTGGATTTACTTTCTTAGAGAGAAAAGTGAAGTGTTGGGAAAGTTTATGGACTTCAAAGCTTTTGCAGAGAAGCAATATGGCTCTTAGATAAAATGTTTGAGGACAGATGGAGGTGGTGAATACACCTCACATGCTTTTGAGAATGTCTTGAGAAAGCATGGCATAAGAAGGCAGTTAACTTGCAGGTATACACCTCAGCAAAATGGTGTTGCTAAGAGGAAAAATAGAGTCGTTTGTGATGTGGTAGGGCGATGCTCAATGAAAAAAGCATGCCAGATTATTATTGGGCAGAAGCGTGTGCCACAATGGTGTATGTACTTAATAAGATACCCACAGTAGCCATACATGAAAATGTAGAAAATATGTGAAGCATACCAATTTGGAAAGCAAACAAAGCATGTATTTCCACGTGATAGAAATGTGAGCAGAAATGCACTAGATGTTGTGCATTCAGATGTATGGGGTCCTACGAAGACCATGTCTATGGGAGGCTGCAGGTATTATGTGACATTTATTGATGACCACACAAGGAAAGTGTGGGTATAATTCATGAAGGAGAAGGGTGAAGTGTTCACTCATTTTCAGAATTTTTGAGTTATGGTTGAAAAGCAAACAGGGAAATATGTAAAGTGCCTAAGGGGAGAGTACTTCTCTAATGAGTTCTTTGATTTTTTGAAGAAGAATGGTATTCGAAGACAGTTTACATGCAGATACACTCCACAACAAAATGGAGTTGCTGAGTGGAAAAACAAGCACATTGTTGAGATTGCGCGAGCATTGATGGGAGAGAAGAATATGTCGCATAGCTTTTGGGCTGAGGCTATTTCTACAGCAGTTTACATCATGAACAGGACTCCAACTGCAGCCATACATGATGTAACTCTAAAGGAGAGGTTTACTAGTAGAAAACCTGATTTGTCTCATCTGAAAGTCTTTGGATGCATTGCATATGTGCATGTGCCAGATGAGTTGAGAACTAAGCTGGATCCAAAAGCTAAAAAATGTGTGTTTATTTGGTATTCCCTTGAGCAAAAGGGATACAGGTTTTATAACCGTGCTACACATGAGTTGAGGGTAAGGAGGGATGTTATTTTTGATGAGATGAGCAGCTGGTATGCTGCTGAAAAAGAAGCTGTTGGGACTGATGTGAGTGGAAATGTGGTTGCATAGAATGCAAGTTGGTAATCACAATCTTTGAGTAGACCAGGAGAGTCCTCATCTAGTGGTTTAGTTGCTTGATTGGAGTGGCAGGCTGCGTCATAATACCAGTCGTACAAATGTGATTAGTACATCACATAAAGGCAAAGAGAAAGTGGTTGAGCCCCTTAGTATGCCTGACATTTCTGCAAGGCGTTCTCATGTTGATGGAGAGTCTAGTGGTTATAGATGAGCCTTGATGAGGATCTTAGGATACTAGCTATGAGAACATTTGGTGTAAAGAAGGCTATGGAAGCCATGAATGCAAAGCTGCGAAGATCTGGAAAAGTGAAGAATCTTGTGCAGAGGTTTACCTATGCTGGTTATGTGGCACATCACTATGCATACATGGCAAAAGTTGTGCAGGTTGTAGAGTCCACATGCATTGATGAGGCTATTGGACATATATTCCATACCAAATCCATTATGGAGGGCCCAAAATCAATAAAGAATTCTACAGACAACCCATCCCATCTAGGGGACTTCTCTTTCCCCAGCTTTTGCAAGACCAGCCCAGCATTCATCTAATTCCAGCTCTCTCTAGCCATCTGGCCTGGTCAGCATCCACCCTTTGATTGATTATTCCTAGATGTTTGTTTTCATCTTGGATTCGTTTTTTTGAAAAATCTTCTTTCAAGTTTATGTTAAGAAAACCCTACCCTAACGTGTCATGGGAAGTTTCCTATCTGTCAAGCTTGAGCTAGGATTAAGAGCTCCACCATAGCCTCTCGTCCACCACCATCCTCCCACACTCATTATTGTCACACTGAGGTGGTTGCTCTAATCCAACGGGTGGTGCAACCTCTCTCACGAAGATCATGTGGGATCTCCGTGAAAGACAATCGTGTTGGTAGCCTAATCACTCAAGCAAGAGGGAGAGAAGAAGGAAGAGGGAAGCATGAGAGAACAAGTGATTAGCACTAATCACTCCCAAATCCTAACCCTAATCACACCACACATGCTAGATTAGAGTTGCAAGAGAGAGGGAGAGAGAAAAATCCACTTCTATTTCACAAATGGAAGAATGAGTTACAAACAAGAGAAATTGGCTTTTATAGTTCCAAGCCTTTTCCCACTAGGCCGTCTGGGATTAGTGACCCAAGGCACCCAAAACATAGTTACAAGTCTTTTCTCTATGGTTTAGCCAACTGACCAAGGTCCTCTTGTCTATCCTTTGAAGCTCAATACTTGGGAGCATCTTTAGGGCATTTCCCTCATCAAATGATAGGATTTACAATATAGAATGGGTGCCCATTACATAAGTGTACGGACATAGTTATCATAGGAATGGGTGCCCATTACATAAGTGTACGGACATAGTTGTCATAGGAATGTGTTAACAAATATGTGGATAACATACTCCCCTTCCTAAAATCAATCACAGCCTCCTGATCAATAAGAGGTTATCGAGGCACGCGGGGAAGTGTCGCACGTGGTTTGTTCTCTTGTCTCTCCGAAAATGAGAGGGGGTGGGGGAGTTAGTAAGATGGAAAGACATTAGTGGAGGACTCGCAATTAAGTATTTTGCTAATTTGATGTGCTCTTATGAATGAGAGGGAGTGGGGAAGTTAGTAAGATGGAAAGAAGTCAGTGGAGTACTAGAGATTAAGTATTTCGCTAGTCTGATGGGCTCTTATGAATTCGTGTTTTTGTGCAAAATAGTACTCTTTATTTTGTTTTTGGTGTTTTTTCTTTTTTGTCACCTTTGCACGGTGAGACATCCTCTTTAGAGGAGTCAAAGTGTGTGAATGAGTAGACTAGTACGGAATAATTAATGTGACAAGTATCCACGTTTTAGGTGCCATGATGTAGGAAGAGTTAGTAAAGTAATGGTGTTAGTAAGCAATTGGCGAGCGAGGAGGGAATTCTAGAGGGATAAGAAGGCAGCGCACATGGTAAGTGCATCTTGCGCTCTGAGATGCTGTATGTTGATATTGATGTTGAGGAAGATCTAGCATCTTTGTTAAGACACCTTGATGGGTATTTTGGCTCCCGTGGGGGATGTTGAGGTATCAGGTTGTGGTGTTCTCTCTTTTTCTTTTTGTGGGTTATCTTCTTATGTCATTGTAGCTCGTGGAACTAGGATCCTATTTTGTTAGGAGTGGTAGTCAATGGTGATGATCAAGAGATGTTGAGAATAAGAAGTTAGGGGTAGGATGAATTAGGCATGAAGCAAAATTATTCAGGTGAAGCGGGGGTGATTAAGAAAATCCATGTGATGGGTCATACCATTGATCAAGCTTGCACCCACCATGGTCCCCCCATCCAAAGATGTACCTGGATGGCTATTAATAAGAAAGATTTGTGCAATGTGTGCACATAGGATAAAACCCAGTGAGAATTACATGTGTTTTTCATGGGCGAGAACAAAAGGTATGCCCGCGGTCCTAATCACCTAGAGACGTTTTTTATACATGTGTTTATTGTCAACACCCCTAAAGATTTATACTAATTAGCCTAGGTGGCCAAATTTGTGAGCTTACCTTTGAGTTTATCTTTAAGTGGTTGGATAAGCTCTTCCATTTGTAGCACTTCCCCTTTGTTTGGGGACCACGTCAAGGATCGGGGTGGAGTTTCATTGTGGGGGGAAAGGGCTAGGCGAATTGAGCTTTTGAGTGCCCATGGGTTGGGTTTGGGGGACAAGTCCATAGGATGTAGTTGTGGAAGAGGAGACTTGCTTTCCCATTGGTCACCAAACCATCTTCATTGATTGGATAGGTATGGGCTTGGTTGGTGTTGTATGGGCAAACTGCTGAGGGTTAAGGCATGGGAGCCAAATGATGCTATTCCCATCATGGAGGCCTTGGGAATATAAGAGGCATTTGGGCACCCATCGTTGTTGCCGAGTGATGAAGGTTTGTGGTTTTTGAGGCTTATTGGTTGTTGGTCGACGAGGCTTTAAGCGAGGAGTAGGTTATCGAGGCTAAGGATAGGCTTTTCATTGTGGCTAAGGATAGGCTTTAAGCAAGGAGTAGGTTGTCGAGGCTAAGGATAGGCTTTAAGCGAGGAGTAGGTTGTCGAGGTTAAGGATAGGCTTTTCATTGTGGCTTAGGGAGCCAGAGGTGTGTGTTGTTTGTTGACGAGGCTTGAGCAAGGAGTAGGGTGTCGCGGCAGAGGATAGGCTTTTGATTGTGTCTTGGGGAGCCACAGGTGGGTGTTTCCTTCATGGAAGCCTTGAGCATTGAGCACGTCGGTAGGCACCCAATGTTGGTGGCTTCGTTGTGCTTGGGGTTGCCTAATTGATGGTGGCCGTGCAGCCTTTTGTCATAGATTCCTAGGGAGTTGTTGTGGTGTATGACCACAAGCGGAGTTCTTGAGTAGCCAAAGGCATGTGTTACCTTTGTAGTAGCCTTGTGCTTGTAACAAGTAGTCGGGGACTAGCCAATGTTAAAGTTTTGGCTTGCGGTTGGTTTTTGTTGGCTTAGGGGGCTTCTTGCATGTGGGTTTTTGGGATCCAGAGTTCTATGCAGCCATCATAGAACCCTGAGATGCAAGAAGGTTCTTGGGAACCCACCATTGATTGTCACGATAAAGATATGAGGTCGAGGTGCTTGGAGTGTGGGTGGTCGAGGATGTAGAGTTGAGGGAAAATGTCAATGATGAGGCTTGATTGTCAATATTGGATGGTGTGTCGACAGTGGCCTTTCAACCAACTTTAGTGAGGCATGGGTGTGGGAAATAGGGGAGACTATCAGTGATGAGGATGGGACATGACAGGGAAGGCAAATAAAGGGTGAGGGTGTATTGATGATTTCGTCTTGGGGACACAAGAGGACTGTGACCTTTTTGCTATTGATTTACATGGTGGTCGTTTGTTTACTCCAATTGATTTCGCAGAGAGTGGCATCAATCCACTCTTTTCTAATGATAATCTAGCCTTGAAGTGCTCGTGCACCTATGACATGAAATCTGCACTCCAATTGGTTATTTCCTATAGAGATTATAGGAATGAAATACCCAACACTCAACATTAAACGCATTTCATATGAAATTTGAATGTAAGTGTTTTCTTGTGTAAGTGTGGGTTTTCCAAGAGCTTTCCACGCCTCCAAGAATATGAGATATTTTTGATATTACTCATAGTTTCTTACTAATAAACCTTGTACATATTCAACTCTTCATCTTATGTGAGCATTTACTCATTTTTGGATACCCAAAATATCTCATATTTTTGATATTACTCATAGTTTCTTACTAATCAACTCTTCATCTTATGATGTGAGCATTTACTCATTTTTGGGTATCTTCTTTTACAAATTGGATTTATCTCCTCCCCACACATGGATTAATCCTATTGGCCCACAAGAACCTTAATTGGACCATAATCTAAAAATTTCTGAAAATCTAGATCCTTAGGCTAAGGTCCTTTATACCCATTTCCAATTAATTCCAATTGCACATTGGAAAGTTCTTTTTGAATTTCTATTTCAGGGGAATTCATCTTAATAATATGAGAAATTTTTCTATTTAAAAATATTCAAAATCTGAATATTCTCTCTCTAGAATATTTTCTCTCTCTAGGTTGAAACAGTTAGAAATAAGATCTTTTATATTTCTGAAGAGGGGATTGATTACAAGGAAAGATGCTGGACATTTTTAGAGGTGGGGAGGAATCTTACACTCCCGAAAGGGATAAGCTTCCATGCACCTAACCGGGTTGAATCCCCTAGCGATGAAAGGAGTGTTTATCATTCCATTGGTGAGCTAGGAGCGTAGTCTACTTGCCCATATTGCATACGTAGGGAGACGACTATCTTTCCATTGGCACCGCTGATGGGGATATGACCTATGGTTGGTTGAGGATCCTTGGCAGCCATTACATTCAAACATTCAGTGCAACGTGTACAGAACCTGAGGGTCTTTTGATAATCTCCACCCACTTCTCTTGTCTGCCCCAAGCTGCTGCTACCACAAAGACAGAGTAGTGGCCTTTGGCCCAGTTATTGCCGGCGCCGGTCTGTCCAAGAGTGCAAAGATAGAGAAATAGAAGTATTGTTTCTCTGTACTCTCCATGGTTGGACACAACAGTCTTTGTTTTATTTAGATATATATATATATATATATATATATACATATATATATTCTCAAAAATCTTGACTGGCTAGCGTGCGCTTTAACAACGCTGTTGTTGCTGTGTATGGCGATTGTATATGCCCGTTTTGTTGAGGACGATGCTGGAACAAGGAAAACAAGGATGGCCTCCGTGTGCAACACCGTTGGCTAGCCAATGCTTTTTGTTTCTCTCTTTTTTCTTGATAGCTTAGCCGGCTCTGTTATCGTGGCCATCTCTGCAGCGCTTTGTTTAGGCCGGCTACTGCAAAGGCTGAAAGCAGGCGTCGACTGTGTCAAAGAAGGAGAGAGAGTTTACTCTGACAGGGCTGCTGTTTCGTGCGTGCCTGTGATATGCGCCAGTTGCGTGCTGTCAGCCTTGGCTTTGTGGTTTCTTCGCACCGCCGGTAGTTGGTGGGTGTTGTGCGTGGCATTCATTACTCTGTCGACTGTGGCTGTTGTCTTACGAACACGAAGTTGTCGGGGCGAAAGATCTGGCCGAAGGGGCCGGGGAGGCGAAGGGCGCCGAAGGGCTGCACCGCTGAACGCAGCAAAGGAGAGCGAAGGTACGTGGCCACAGCAGAGAGAAAGAGGCCGGATAAGGTGCCAGTGCATGATTCGGAAGCGATAAGTTGTCAGGTTAGTATTTTATTTTTTATATTTTATTTTTTTTTAAAATAAATAAAAATAATTTAAAAAGAAAATTTTGTAAATTATGTGTTTTCTTTGGAGTCCACATTTTTTGCATATTCTGTATTTTTTTTTAAAAAAATTATAATTTTTTACATAATTAGTGTAATCTGCATAATTAGTATTTTTAGCATAATTTGTATTTTTGTGTAATTATTAAATAAAAAAAATAAAAATAAAAATAAAAGAATAAAATATGTATTTACACACATATTCATGTTAGTTGCAATTAGTGGTTAGGTAGGGTTTATAAAAAAATAAATAAATAATAAAATATATATATATATATGTATATATATATATATATATAAATTATTAAAAAAATTCAAAAACTGGACACTGCAATGTGCTAAAAATAGCGTATGCATCTACGCTCGGGAACAATACTAGGGGGACGTAACACTAGTGCACCATCTAGGGTAACCACACAAGGGAGCAGCACTCAATCGGTTGTTGGCAACTTGTAGAGCATTCTCGAGACATCTTCGAAGTCTCAAACAGAGAGACTCTCAAGAACCGTGAGTGATATTTCAATGGATGTAAACGAGTCATTTGTCATGAATAGATCATCCAAACCCATTGGTATGGCAGATTCTGCTAATCCATTTGAAATCCCAGATGGGGAGTTGATTGACAACATAAGACTCCGTTTCTTGTATACAAATGCGCATGGTGGTGAGATCTACAAAGATCCAATGAGCCGGTTTGTTGTTAAAATTGCAGACATTCATTCTGCATTTGAACCAACACCATGGGTAAACTACCAAGACAATATGTACATGGGTAGAAATGGAGTACGCTACGAGGTCACCAAAAATCCTGAACAAGTGGATGCTTTGGGTGTACTTTAACCTAGCGCACAAGCAAAGCAGAAAAAGGAGCTTCCATCAGACCCAAATGTGCCAGGAACATTACGCAGACCTGGTACGCCCATTTCTTTACTTGAAGAATTGTTTTCTGATAGGAATTGGGAGGATAGAGAAAGAACGGGAAAAGAAAAAGAGACCAAGAAAAACCCATGGGACATAGTAAAAGAAATTCCAGTAGTTAAAATCTATCAAGACGACCCAATTAAAGAGGTTTATAGGGATGTGGTAGAAACGTACTATGCAACCACTAAGCACCCGAGCTTAGAGCTTCCAGTCACGCATACAATAACTGTAGAGCATCTAGAAGGTTTCACTAAGCGTGTTCATGATAGATGGGGGAACGACTTTAGAACCCTTGAATGGCCATAGGTTAGGGAAATGACATGGAAAGGAAGGCCCCTTTTCACTGAGGTGTCTACCTTAGACACGGCATGTCCAGATGAATCTGCCTTTCGAGGAGAAACACTAGCACCACCATGGGCTAGAACCCCAAGTGTGGCTCGATCAGCACCTTCCATGCGAACAACTCCTAAAGGACCAGTCTTTCCAATGATTGATCCTACGAGCAGACCCGGGGCTATTAGAGAATCTAGGGGACAAGAAAGACCACAAGCAAGTGGATATGTACCTCCAAGAGAACCCCATAGACCAAGTGAAGTGACATTTGAAGAGCCTAGAGTTAGAGACCGAGACTCATATAGGAGTCATGACGATGAATATTCTAGAAAAGTGAGACCATCTGCACTGCAAAAGCTTGTCAAGAAGTATGACGGATCTGGTGACCCATATGACCATATAACAGCTTTAAAGCAAGCTAAACATGCGGAGCAAGTCACGGATACGCATACGTAAATCAAAGGATTTGGCTTGATGCTAGAGAGTAAGTCTTTTTCATGGTTTCAAACTTTAGAGCCTGAGGCAAAGCGATCTTTTGATGGGTTGGAAAAGAGCTTTATAGGTGCGTTTTCAAAAATGGGAATTAAGCACAATGCGATAGCTCAAATTTACACTTTTAAGAAAAAAGATCAAGAATCTGTGCGAGATTGCGTAAATAGGCTAAAGCCAAGCCAAGGAAGATTAATTTCTATCTTCGTGGAAGGCTTACGAAACAAGATGCTTCACGCTCACTTGTACGCAAAGAAGCATGTCATCTTCAATGAGTGTTGCATGGATGCCATGGATTACGATGACAACTTTGACATGACTGGCATGGGAAACCAAGATAGTCATCCGGACGACAAACATAGCTCTGGGAAGGGCTCTGACTCTAGTGTGCCATTAGTTAATACAGATCAGATTGCCGAGATAGTATTGAAAAAGATGGGGCAATACTACAGACTGTCCTACCGACCCCAACCATCATACATGCATACGGTATCTACAGGCCCCTACGTCTGTGGAGTATGTGGAGGTAGCCATAAAACCGAGCAGTGCCCAAACTTCTCACCATTGGCAATCAACCAACAAAGAAGTGGTGCCAGCTTTGTAAATGGAACTACACACATGTGACTTCGAACTGCAATCACATTGCAAGGATACAAAGGGAACAAGCAAACAACTCTGCACCTAGACAGCAAGTTGTGAACCATGAGAGAACCTTAGTTGCTCAAGAGCAAGCACGGTCGGTGCTAGGAGCTCAACCTCCTCCACCTCGCAGAGCTTCCTTTAGATATGTGGAATATGAGAATCCTGAATTAGGAATGGAGATGGTTAGCTCTCAACCATACTACATCGAAATGGAGCATCCTCTTGTCGAACCCTACTTTGAGAACCCAACCGGACCAAGCCTAGTTCATGACTTTAATGGAGACCCAAGCTCTTTGATGCTTATAGGATCTCAGCCAACCAAGACTCAAGGTTATCCAGGACCATATCCTACAAAGAGACTATACCCCACGCAACAAATAGGACCATGCTACGAATGTGATGGGCCACATTGGGTGAGATCAGAATGTCCAAACAAGAAACGACCCCTCTTAGCTAACATAGGCACAACATCTACATTTCCACCTATAGAGAGGTTTTGCCAAGGGTGTAGCATTGACCATCTACCAAAGGATTGCTTGTTGAAGCCTGCGGATCCGCCAGCACAAAAAGCTAAAGCGCCGCTCAACTATGTTGAAGTGATTCCATCACCCACAACATCTGAGGAGGAGAACGAACTAGTGTCTCTAAGAGTAGTGACTAGAGCCCAAGCGCAAAAGAATGTCAAAGAGGTTGTTGAGAAACCCTCTGAGATTAAGGTTCTATGCAAAGATGGAAAAGAGAGAAAGAAATTAACTCGACGTAAACCACGCAGCAAGAGGAGTAAGAAGTCGAAGGAGCGGAAGAGCTCTGATGGAGGAAATTCTATCGCAAAAGATCTAGAAGGAAAACAAAACAAATAGGAGAGAAAACTCAAACTAAGCAAAAGGGAAAAGCATCCGAGTCTAAGGAAAGCTCAGGAGGATCAGTCCTTGTGGACAAGGTGTACGAGCCTTTAGATGTAGTGCTTCAAGCGTATAATAGTAGGATCACAGCTCTGACTGAGCTACCTAAGAAGCTGCAAGAATATCCCAACCCTCGTGAAGAGACAATCAACTTGGCTATCCATAAGCAGTTGATTAGGGATACTTAGACTCTAATAGACGGCCCACCACCTATGTACACAAGAGGACCTGCTTCTCTGAAGCCTAACTTAGAGACGATACCAGAAGCAACACCAAGCATGGAAAAGGGAAGTGAAGTTGTATCTCTACATTTCCTAGAAATGCCTGAAGGAGATGATTTACCTCATACCAATGCAAATGAGTCAAAACCATTGACTACCGCGGATTTTGGAGATGAAATTCCTGAAACAGAGGAAGCAGTAGCAAGGAAGATGTAGGAAGCGGTGCAAAAACAAGTTGAGGATCTAGCATCTTCTGACAAGTCACCACCGTTCTCTATAGTATAATTCTCGAATCAAAGGGTTTAAGAATTAGATGCTTTATCTCTACCAGATGATGCTCAAACTGTTGTCTCAGCTCGGAGCAGCAAGCTCACATGCAAGACACTGCCCTCATATTTAGGATTGTACGAAGCACATAGCCAAATCATGCGAGTACCATCAATGACACGACAACCTCATCACAGGAACGAGACATAGGGAGTTTACAAGCTTTAATGTCCGCACTAGTTACGTGTACCATTCCACTCGCAGAGTTCTTAAAGCTTAGGCCAAGATTGTGGGGAGAAGTGGCTACACAATTAACTGAGCAAGGATTGTGGAACCAGAATATCCAAGTTAAGTTGTTGAAGGCAAAGGCTTCTAAGCTAATTCTTAAGCAAACAATTCTGGTTCCTGTGAACAAAGTTGGCAAGCATTGTGAGGACAATGAATGAAATACTATGCTTCCTGTGTGGAGATCAACAAGATTGAATCTATAGCTATTCTAGATAGCAGAGCAGGGGTGAGTATAGCAACAAAAACTGTATGGGAAATGTGGGGAAAACCTGCAAATTAGAAGTACAAGGATGAGTTTGCAATTGGCAGACGGAAATCTAGAGAGTCCCATAGGATTGCTTGAGAACGTTATAGTCAAGTCATGTGGCATTGAGTACGGACATACCTTTGCTATCGTAGACTTTGGCAAGAACACAAATTACTTACCTCAGACATGAGAATGTAACCACGAGGGTGAATCTGAAAAACCATGCTTACCGAGATGTGACGCACTCTCTTGTGGAAGAGTTTGACTCGGCTTCTTCAAAAGCATCGGGAGCAACTATGTCTGAAGGAAGAGCTGATCTATGGATTTGTGGAGCATCTTATCGAGACTTGCAACCTGGAAATGTTACCATAGACAGAAGTGTGACGGATGAGGCGTATATCCCTATACCTTTTCCTGAGAACTTGATAGATCCCTTAGAATGGAACCATGTTTTAGCTACCATAGACACTTGTGCATTGCCAAGGCAAACACAATTATGTGATCTAGATGGTTATGACATTATTCTCGTAAGAATGCTAAGACCAATCTATGCAGAGGAACCTCAAGAAGTCCCTAGGAATGAAGCAAACAAATCATTATTGCTAGGAGATATGGTATCTGTAGAGGAAGTATCCCCTCTTGAGTACAACTCAGCTGACGAAGGAGATGAGGATAGATGCTTAGAATCCTCTGATGGGAAGGATTCTGATGATGATGCCATAGTCCCTGAATCAGAGTTAGAGAAGATAAGATTGTTGTTAAAGGGCAGAGAGGTCTTGTTGAGTATTCCTAGTGACAAACCGAAACGTAAGTTTTGCAAGAGTCACCGAAAGTTTCGCAAACAGAAAGTCAAGGAAAAGAGACAACAACAACAAAAAGAAAGAGAAGATGTGGATAAAGAAGACTTTATTCCACCTCCATCCTTTGTAGGTAAGAACGAGTACTTGTACTACTTGGGAGCTGATGATTGCATCATCAAAGATGAGATGAAATGGAGATACGGCTTTCAATTAGTGCAAAAGCTAAATGAGAAGGAGAGTGACAACTTAAAGAAGAAAAGGAAAAGGAAACCGAAGCTAAAATCTAAGGCTTCAAGACTGAACAAAGCACCATGACAAGAGTGGAACGTAAAGCTCTAGTGCAAGAAAGGAAGAGAATGCTAAAAGCAGCATGGTCTTCCATGAGTGATGACTCAAAGGAAGAAGAGGATACCACAAATATCCCCTCAAACTTCAATAAATTCACCATACAAGATCAGAAAATAGTCTTGCAACAACCTATTTGACAGAAACCTGAGGACCCAGGAGTTTCGTATGATGGCCCTGAGGACGCCAAGAAAATAGACCTGGCAGAACCAAGCGAAGAGCCACGTAACGTGTGGATTGCTACAGACTTAACCCAAGCGGAGGAAGAATTGCTAATCTCTACTCTGAGAGAGTATCAAGACATATTTTCTTGGAGTTACAAAGACCTTAAAGGGGTAGATCCAAAGATCTGCCAGCATACAATTCCCATGCGAGAGGATGCCAAGCCATCCAAGCAACGTCCTTATACGTATAACGATAATTTTGCCAAAAAGATCAAAGAAGAGATTGACAAGCTATTAGCGGCTGAATTTATTTATGAGATTGAACATATAGAATGGGTTCCACCGATTGTGGTAGTACCTAAGAAGAATGGAAAACTACGAGTATGTATCAATCTAAAGAAAGTAAATGCTGCTACTGTCCGAGACCACTATCCGCTTCCACTCTCACTGATCATGTATTGGAGAGGGTAGCTGGTAAGAAGGCATACAGTTTTCTTGATGGATTTTCGGGCTACAACCAGGTATCTATTGATCCAAAGGATCAACACAAAACCGCATTTGCTACACAATGGGGAGTGTTTGCATGTAGAGTCATGCCTTTTGGTTTGACTAACGCTCCAGCCACCTTTCAGAGGTTGATGAGCCATGCGTTCAAAGAATACCTGCAATTATTTCTTTAAATATTTATGGATGACTTGTGTGTGCATTCCATAAGCAGAGAAGAACACATAGAGCATCTCAAAAAAATCTTTGAGAAATGCAGAGTGTATTGCATATGCCTTAACCCTGATAAATGCAAGTTTATGGTTAGGCAAGGGAAGATTCTAGGCCTCATTGTGTCTAGGAATGGTATATCCACGGATGCGGAAAAGATAGCTATTATTGTTGAGCTACCTAGACCTTACAATGCAAAAGGGGTACAAGTTTTCATGGGTCATTGCGGCTACTATCGTAGATTTATCTACATGTACGCTGAAATAGCACGGCCATTGTACGCACTCCTTGTTGTATTTGAATGGACAGAGGATTGTGAAGAAGCCTTTGAAAAGTTGAAGAAAGCATTAGTGACGGCACCTATTCTTAGGTCGTCGGATTGGGATAATTTATTCCACTTACATATAGATGCTTCGGCTTTTGCAATTGGCTGTATTTTAGCTCAACCAGGCGAGAAAAAAATGGACTTTCGAGTCTCATATGCTAGCTGCCAGTTGAATAGTGCTGAAAAGAATTACACCACCATGGAAAGAGAAGGCTTAGCTATGATCTATGCTGTGAAGAAGTTTTGGCATTACCTTTTGGCCAACAAATTTACATTCTTCGTAGATCATCAAGCTTTGCTTTACCGTGTGAACAAGCCATGTGCAACCGGAAAGATTGTACGCTGGTTTGTTATTCTACTTGAATTTGAATTTGAAGTAGAAGTAAAGAAGGGAAAAATACATCAGCGGGCTGATCATCTTTTCAAGATAACTTCAGGAGAAGCACCCATTGGTATAGATGATGATACTCCTGAAGCTACTCTATTCTTGGTTGAGACAGCATCAAGATGGGTAGAACCCATCATTCAAGTTTTAACAACAGGATTTGTTAACTCCATTAGTCCCACCAATGAAAAGATAATGACCATAGAGCATTGTGCTCCTTTATAAGCTTCTTTTTGGACGATTATATAAATTAGGAAAAGATGGAATACTTCGTCTATGCCCTGACCCTGATCAATATGATGAGCTTATCTCATATGCCCATGTGAGCTTAGGAGGAAGACATGTCTCTGGAAAGGATACGGTTAAAAGAGTTTTGTGGGAAGGATATTGGTGGCCAACACTTCATGCTGATACAGAAGAGTACGTATGGAATTGTAAAATTTGTCAACAACAAAGGAAACCCATTCCTCATGTGACTATTTTATATTTCAACAACACCCAATTGGAGTTCGTACATTGTAAAGTATTTGACGTAGGGTCATACGGACAATAAGATGCCTAGGCATAGAAAGAGAGCCATAGAGGTAGAAGCAATGAGTTTTAGGATTATTGAAGGCCAGCTGTACAAAAGGAGCAAAGATGGAAACCTACGGACTTGTGTTTGTGAGAGTGACTACCTTAGCGTATTGACTCATGCACATTCAGGAGTTGGGGGTGGACATTTCTGTGGAACAACCGCCAAACTTATACTATGGTCAGGACTTAGGTGGCCTACACTTTTTCATGATGCAATAGAGTATGTCAAATGATGTGATCAATGTCAAAGAGCCAAACCTCCTACCAAGTATGAGGACATGCCATTGAGACCAATTATGGGGGTTAGAGCTTTTGCCAAATGGGGAATTGATTTTGTGGGACCGATTAAACCACGAGCATGCCATACACATGCTGAGTATATCATTGTAGCCACAGATTATCTTACGAAGTGGGTAGAAGCAAAAGCCACAGTAAAAAACAATGCTAGGACCACTGCAAAGTTTTTATACGAACATGTGTTTACACGCTACGGTATACCTGTTGAGATTGTGAGTGACCAAGGTGTGCATTTTATCAATGAAGTCATTACCTTTCTTTTGGAAGACTTTATGGTCATCCATAAGGGGTCAGCGCCTTATCACCCGCAAGCAAATGGTCAAGCTGAGAGCATAAACAAGACTCTTTGCACTGCACTTACAAAGATTGTTGAGGGACATAGAACACATTGGGAACAGAAACTTCACTCAGTTCTATGGGCTTACCAAATTGCTTACAAAACGTCCATAGGCACGACACCTTTCAATCCAGTTTTTAGATTGGACGCTATCCTTCCGATGATAGAATTTATTGTACCTACACTTCGAGTTGCAAAACAACTTGAGTGGACGGATCATGAATTCTCTACACGGATCGATGAATTGGAGAGGCTAGATGAAGACAGGCTATTGGCAGTCATTGGCATGTATGCTGAAAAACGATGCCAAAAGCATTGGCATGATACACATGTGAAGAAAGGTCACTTCAGGAGAGGTGATCTAGTGTTGCTTTACACATTGAAGAAACAAAAACGCATACTGAAAATGCGACGACTTGGTCCATTTGTGATCAATGAGCTTAGTGCGAGTGGTGCAGTAAGGTTGGAAACCTTAGACGGTGATGGCACGGAAGCGGTAAAGCTGTTTACGCCTTTATAGAATGCCACACTTCCACACACGCATGCAAACACACCAGAACACCAGACCAGAGAGCATGAACAAGACTTGTATTTCAGATCTGGCTGTCACAACTTGTACCCAAACAAACAAAGAAACAAAAAGAACTCTCTGGCATCACCAAACACCAGCCCCCACAGCTAATCAAGTGAATTTACAACTCTGGCCTCAGTCTTTAGAAGAGGATAATTTACCAGAGAAACCACTCTCTCCTTTGCCCTATAGCCTTCTCTTCGTTGCTCCAATCACCAGCCCATGTACTTGTAGAATTGGCGTCTCCCAGCCACCTCTTCACTTCTGCTCTCCTCAATTATTCCAGAGCTCCCACTCTCTATGCCTGCAGACCACCAGCCCTATTTCTCCACAAAAAACTGGCCACGTTATTGGTCACTAACCACCAGCGACCCCCAAAACAACCCACTGGACACACACCCAAAGGTATCTCTCTGCAGAACCTCGGCCAGCCTTCATTCCTACAAGGCGATCACTCTCTCACAAGGCCTCCACTCTGCCTTGCACCTTGACACCAGCCCAAACGGCTTCTTCTTCTTATGCGTGCCTTCCACGCTCACCAGCCACTCTACGTCTCACGCTCACCAGCACTGCAACAACACGGCGGCCTCCTTAGCCCACGCTTCCCTCGCTCTCCACTTTCACCTCTCCGGCTGTGCTTCTCCTGTGCTTGTAGCTACCCAGGCTCCCCACAGTTACGAGCGACTCCATGCTTCTTGTGTATTCCCCGGCCTGCTGTCGACGTCCCTCAGGCGTCATCACTACCTGCAGCCAACCTCACACAGTCGGCCTCTTTCTTTTGTCTTACCCCCGAGCGGCTCCCCTTCCAGCCGTTAATCACCAGCCACCGCAACAATACCCAACGTAACACCTACTGTGCGCATCCAGCCCCCACGCCAGCAGCTCCTTCTCTCCTCGTTGCCCAGCTCCTCTTTGCTGCGTGCTCACCTGTGTGTGTGTAGCTATGCCCGAGAGCTCCCTTCTTTGCATGGCGGCGTCCCCACAGGCTCGCGCCCTCCAGCCTCTTCGCTGTACTTCACAAGGCGGCCACACACCCAAGAGCCCCTACAGTTCCTTCGCTACCAGCTCTGTCCTGTGAGTGGCTACACCAGCGAGCCCCCCTCAACAAGGCGACCTCCTTTTGCTTTTTGTCTTTGCCAGCTTTCTTTGCTCCCAGTTTCGCCAACTTTCCAGAATTCGTGCTGGCAGCAACTCACGCCTCCATGTGTTTTTCAATAGTGCAGGCCACGTAAATATTATTATTATTTTTATTTTTTTTGTAAGGCTTACAAGATGGCCACCATATACTTTTCACACCTATGCTTCAAGCGACCTTGGCCCCATATCACCTTTTTTTGCCCATGCCCTCCACCAACTTCAATTGCAACCTCGAGTGCCCGTTGTACTTTGACGTGCCCACACATATTCAAGGCCAAATAGCTAATACCACCTTCAGTAGACTACGCTCCGGACAAGCTGTGCTTCCAGAATCTCAACATTTTCCTGCAAATACACTTCCATCAAGGCCCCTAGCTTGATTCCCGCATCCACGATGCCCACGCTGAGTCAGTGGGTGCTCCCATGACTTTACCACAACACGAACAACACTCATGTACACATGTACAAGTTGAGTTTGAGGTTCCCCAAAAACTTCACACATATTTAGCAACCCCCTTTTTTTGGTGAGACATTTATGTCCAGCAGCTGCACTAACAGAAACCATTTATCCTCCTGGATCAAACAGAAATCTCGGTGTATCTACCTTCCAATCCTTCAAACATTTTTCTCTGTCAAATATCCATTGATACACCCTGTCATAATCTTCTACTTTCAGCAACCCCCTTTGGCTCTTTATGTATGGCCTCATCACCATCTATTGTTGCACTTCCTCCTCCATAATACCAGCTCACATAGCCTTGTGATGGAAACATCCATTCCTCATCTCCACTCCCCTCCGATACATCTGATTCCCACTCATAATCATATACCGAAATAAGAAACATTTGATCATCAACTTCCACCTCACGGTCATCCAATCTGCAGCCCACATCATTGGCTTCCAACCCTTCCTCTGGGCAAACTGTCAAACAAGGACTATAGCCAAACCACTCATCCATATGCTGAGCATCAACATGTGGTGTGTCCACCATTAACCCATTTTCCTTCAGCCCATCAACATCACACATAGCAACCTCGTGCACTGTAGACTCATCATTGTCGCTTTCCTGCAGTTTCTCCAGCTTCAAGACCATTGGCGATCCTTCAAGATTCTCCACATCTTGCACAGGCATCTCTACCAAGTCCAAGCTCCCCAAACTGCCAGGCAAAGCATCTTGGTCCCCCTGACCAACAACAATAGCCTCACATGCATCCTCACCACTGACAACCACTGACTCATTCTCTTGGGCATGACAAGGAACACACACCTTTTGATCAGCAATCACACATCCAAAATCTATCACGTCATCATCCAAAATAGCATCCAACTCATCATCAGTCACACCATCATTCCCTTCCTGCACAACTGGTATGCAAGTAATCTTCTCCAAGGAAGCCAACTTCAACAGATCATCCAGCGCATTATCAAGTACACATTATCATCATCATCCAACAGGCTAATATGTCCCATATCCTGCTCTGCAAATGTGACCTCACAGACTTCATGAACATTGGGCTGAATTACATCCCTCACCTGCATATTAAGGCCAATCTCCCTATCACTCATTCCCATAGACAATTGATACATACCACCACTAGCTTTGGCTCGTTTCTCACATTGTGGACTGATATGACCCCACTCACCACAATTCCGGCATTGCACATCACACGGATACCCTCTCCCTCTTCCAATATCTGCTGAATTTCTTTCAAAACCAGATGATGCATCAATCTTCCTTCCCATATCACTTATGCCTCTTCCTCTTCCTGCAGACTCTATCCAATTCAAGCTTAAAGACTTCATGAGCTCCACTGCTTCATGAACCTCCCTCTTCAATGAGTCCTCCTGTCTAGGAACAGCAGCAGCTTTTCTTCCAGGATGCATAC
This sequence comes from Cibotium barometz, assembly GCF_041138505.1. Classification (NCBI taxonomy): domain Eukaryota; kingdom Viridiplantae; phylum Streptophyta; class Polypodiopsida; order Cyatheales; family Cibotiaceae; genus Cibotium; species Cibotium barometz. The sequence goes on along the minus strand of NC_141047.1, from coordinate 53,744,608 downwards.
TCTCAATCTCTGGCATCTTCACAAACCTCTTTGGCTCTTCCTGCATTCCCACCGTTGTTGAGTGGTCTTGTTGGAGGTGGAACTATTGGTTTTGGTGAACCTCCTCTTTAGCTTTGTATTCCTTGGATGTTCCTTGGCAGCATTGGGTCTTGGCTTGCAAGCTGCTTTAGGTAACCAGATTTGAATTCTAAGTGCTTCCCCCCTTCCGTAGCCTTGTGCATATAAGAGAGATGTTGGCACATGCCATCCTTGAGTATTGTCATTGTCATTATTCACCCAAATCATTGGATCTTTGGAGGTTGTCTCTATCACAGTAGTGATGGTTTCCACCTTTTGAAAAGATGGGAGTGCCAAAGTGTTGAGATATCGAGCTCTAGTGAGGCGGTGGACACTGATGACCTGCCTGGGGGATAGGCCCCACACTTACACCACTGGCATGGTTGGTGAGATCATGGGAGATATGCGGCCAGTGGGATGACAGGCTGTGTGACAGCCATTCTAGAGACTGGCATAGTTATAGCGCCAGCTCATTTTAGTCGGGTTCACAATATAGAGAACCCGTGTATGTATTTGGTTGAGTACCTTTCATATTGTGTGTACTCTTATTCTTGTATATGGTGTGTTGAGTGTTGAGTAGAGAAGTAGAAGATTTTCAGCCTCTCACCTTGTGTGTTCTCTATTAGGGTTTTGTGAGTGTGTGTGTGTATGCTTGCAAGAGCTCAAGCTCTCTTCCCCCCTGCATCTTTTCATGGTATCAGAGCCTGGTTCGTGCTAAGGGCTGAGCTGCAAGCAAGAGAACCACAGGAAGCGGTACGAGGGTAAGAGCTTCAAATACTCTTCCCTATTGTGTTGGTGACTACACCCTTGTCGGGAGCTCTACGGGAGGCACCGGCAAACGGTCTCTGATTGAGGAGCTTTCTTTGCGGGAGTAAAGCTATAGGGCAACTATACAGTCCTATCGGACTAAGAGTTTTCGGGCCGAAAACGCGTTTCGGGCGCGTCTGGACCTCCGTTTTTCAGAAAGCAGGCGATTTCGAGCACTACGGGTAAGTCATCGATTCTCTGCAGAACTCTGTTTTAAGAACTGCAGGAAGACAAATTGACTGTGCAGACACTGTGGGTGCTGCAAAGAGGTCTACAGTTGCCATTGGGTGTATGTATGCACATTGAAGTCACTGGTTGTGACATTTGAGAGTACTACAGTACCGCTGTAGAAAATACAGCATTTGTGCAGAAAAAAACCAGAGTGCAGTTTCTGGTAAAATTGTGTGTTTGGCAAAATGTCTAATGATGGCATAACACAGATTGTGGCTGAGAAGCTGGATAAGAATAACTTCCATGCTTGGAGGTTCAGGTTGACGAATTTCCTGATGGGAAAAGGCTATTGGGACTACATAGAAGGTAAGCATGAAGAGGCACCGGAGATACCGGATATAAATCCGACTGCTGCAGATGTGAAAGAGTTTAAAGACTGGAACCAAGGAGCCAGGAAGGTTATGTATTGGCTTTCCATTAGTATACAGGACACCATGATTGGGCACATTCAGGATGCCAAGTCCCCCAAGGAGGCGTGGGACACCTTGGTAAAGCTCTATGAAACAAATACCAAGGCATGTAAGATACAGTTGAAGAATGAACTTCATACTGTGGAGAAAAAGAGCATGTCTGTGAATGACTATGCGCTGAAGATAAAGGGTATTGTGGAATCCCTTGCATCTATTGGTGTGTCAGTAGATGATGATGACAAGGTGGAAGTTTGTCTACGTGGTCTTGGGCCACAATACAAGGCGTTCAAGATGTCTATTCAGACTCAGGAAAATATTCCCAACTTTACAGATTTGGTGTCTATGATGATTATCGAGCGAAGAGAAGAGCTTGGGTGAAGACCAACAGTCTTCACAAAGCAAAAAGAGTTCAGAGCAACAGGCCTTCTACACAAGTTCAGGAAGAGGACGAGGTAGAGGAGGCCGTGGACGCGGTGAAGGAGGTGGCCGAACAGGTAATCAAAATTATGGCCAGCAGGGCAGCAACAACAACAGTCCCAGAATCAACAACAACAACAACAACACGCAGGTGGAAGAGGCAAATTCAGAGGCAGGGGGAGTCAAAGAGGCCGTGGAAATTGGCAAAGGCAATATAATGATGCACATGAATGCTATTATTGTGGTAAGCCTGGACATGTGCAAGCAGAATGTTATAAGAAGCAGGCTGACATGCAAAATGGGAAAGTGCAGCAAAACAACTATGCATCCTCAAGTAGAAATAATGAGGATAATGAAAGGTTGTTTGTTATGCAGCATGTCGTGAATGCCATGTCTGAAAATGTTAATGCAGCACAAAAAGATAATGTATGGTATGTGGATTCAGGCGCTTCGAACCACATGACGAGTCATGGGGAGTGGTTCAAGGAGATGAAAAACCCGAAAAGACCAGGTTTTGTGGAAACAGGGGATGACACTGCTCATCCAATTGCCCACGTTGGAGATGTGCCATTGTCTATGCAGGATGGCAAAGTGAAGTACCTTGCAGATGTACTTCATGTACCGAACATAACAAAGAATCTGGTTTCAGTTGGTCAGATGATTGAGCAGGGTTTGCAGGTTCGGTTTAACCCTGATGGGTGTTATGTTGTTTATGTCAGCACAGAGGATCAGGTAGACATCTTCACCAAAGCATTAGGTACAGAGAAGCTCCGCAGATTGAGCTCGAGGGGGAGTGTTGAGATATCGAGCTCTAGTGAGGCGGTGGACACTGATGACCCGCCTGGGGGATAGGCCCCACACTTACACCACTGGCATGGTTGGTGAGATCATGGGAGATATGCGGCCAGTGGGATGACAGGCTGTGTGACAGCCATTCTAGAGACTGGCATAGTTATAGCGCCAGCTCATTTTAGTCGGGTTCACACTATAGAGAACCCGTGTATGTATTTGGTTGAGTACCTTTCATATTGTGTGTACTCTTATTCTTGTATATGGTGTGTTGAGTGTTGAGTAGAGAAGTAGAAGATTTTCAGCCTCTCACCTTGTGTTTTCTCTATTAGGGTTTTGTGAGTGTGTGTGTGTGTGTGCTTGCAAGAGCTCAAGCTCTCTTCCCCCCTGCATCTTTTCACGAAGCACTTGATCCTGTAAGGTGAGTAGAATTTACCAACAAGGTGTATTGTCGTGAGTTCGAGTCCATACTGCATCTGGTGGTTCTAATCCATGATCTGCCTAGAACAACATCCACCACTGCTTGGCTCTTGTTAGCAACATAAAAAGTCACGTGCATAGATTGATCTTGAATGGACATATTAATACAGCACTTGCCTAGGGCTGGGGTTTCATCACCAGAGAAACTCTGGAAGTTCAATGATGCATTGGTGAGCAAAGGTTGGCCTAATGATGTCCACGCTTCATAAGACAAAACATTATAGTCGGCTCGTGAATCTATAAGTGCAGACGCTTCAAGATTGCTCTTTGAGTAGGGATCCTTACATCAATATGAAAGGGATCTACAAAGTCTTCATCATCATTCAAGTGGATGGCCATGATAGCTGCCTTGCGGCGCTCTCGTGCTAGTGCTACTCTAGCCTTAGCTTCTTCTTTTGCTTGACTTTGTAGCAAACCTTGAGCTTTTTTACGTGTCTGACTAGCATGTATGCGTATCAGCATATCATCTGTTAGAGGTTCTTCATAGCGCTTCAAGCGGCTACCATTGATGAAGTTAGTCATTGGCTCTCTGTTGTGTGAAGTTTTTGGGGAACCTCAAACTCAACTTGTACATGTGTACATGAGTGTTGTTCGTGTTGTGGTAAAGTCATGGGAGCACCCATTGACTCACTGTGGGCATCATGGATGCGGCAATCAAGCTAGGGGCCTTGATGGAAGTGTATTTGCAGGAAAATGTTGAGATTCTGGAAGCACAGCTTGTCCGGAGCGTAGTCTGCTGAAGGTGGTATCAACTATTTGGCCTTGAATATGTGTGGGCACATCAAAGTACAACGGGCACTCGAGGTTGCAATTGAAGTTGATGGAGGGCATGGGCAAAAAAAGGTGATATGGGGCCAAGGTCGCTTGAAGCATAGGTGTGAAAAGTATATGGTGGCCATCTTGTAAGCCTTACAAAAAAAATAAAAAAATAATAATATTTACGTGGCCTGCACTATTGAAAAACACATGGAGGCGTGAGCTGCTGCCAGCACGAATTCTGGAAAGTTGGCAAAACTGGGAGCAAAGAAAGCTGGCGAAGACAAAAAGCAAAAGGAGGTCGCCTTGTTGAGGGGGGCTCGCTAGCGTAGCCACAAGACAGAGCTGGTAGCGAAGGAACTGTAGGGGCTCTTGGGTGTGTGGCCGCCTTGTGAAGTACAGCGAAGAGGCTGGAGGGCGCCAGCTGTGGACGCCGCCATGTAGAGAAGGGAGCTCTCGGGCGTAGCTGCACACACACAGGTGAGCACGCAGCAAAGAGGAGCTGGGCGATGAGGAGAGAAGGAGCTGCTGGCATGGGGGCTGGATGCGCATAGTAGGTGTTACATTGGGTATTGCTGCGGTGGCTGGTGATTAACGGCTAGAAGGGGAGCCGCTCGGGGGTAAGACAAAAGAAAGAGGCCGACTGTGTGAGGTTGGCTGCAGGTAGTGACGACGCCTGAGGGACGTCGACAGCAGGCCGGGGAATACACAAGAAGCGTGGAGTCGCTGGTAACTGTGGGGAGCCTGGGTAGCTACAAGCACAGGAGAAGCACAGCCGGAGAGGTGAAAGTGGAGAGCGAGGGAAGCGTGGGCTAAGGAGGCCGCCGTGTTGTTGCAGTGGTGGTGGCTGGTGAGCGTGGAAGGCACGCTGTCGTGATGTGTGCGGTCTAGCCGGGAACACACTGGGTGTCTGGCTGTGAGAGTTTGGTGTTCTGAATTTGCATACACTTGATTTGATTCTTCAGAGAAAATAAATCCTATCAAACCTCCTCCCTCCTCTCTCAGAGATGCATGTACAAGGCAAAGCACACACTTCTTCATACACCAAGCTTGCTGTTTAGCTTGCATCAAACACACACACACGCTTCAAGTAGGTGAAGCTTCCAGGTTTCTTTTACACACACATATGCTTCACTAAATTGGCGATTAATTGCAGGCTTTGGTTTTGCACACAGACACAAATTTGCTGCCCATATGCTCACTTACACACACACAAGATGGAGAGCTTACTGTATGTAGGCTGCAGGGTATTCCCGAAAGATGCCACTTACAAAAGCTTGTAATGCCATTGCCAGACACATGCCCGTAAAGCTCCAAACAAGCAGATTCCATCTACCTTGGGTATCCATGAGGCATGCTGCTATGCAAGAAGCAAGAAGATTCACAATTCCAACAGAGACACTGGCAACCAAATCTGAGGTTATTCGAGCATTTTTGAACACCGTAGAGGAGAAGTAGAAAACAGCATTTATTCCTGCCAGCTCTGCTGGAAAGCAAAACAAGGCTGCTCCAATCACCACCACTTTTCTATAGCGAACAGTTCCTTGTAGGTGGCTTGCTCCAGAGACCTGCTCGCCAGCTCTTTTGAGTCCTCTTCCAGCACTAGGCCGCTCGCTTTTCGTATCTCCAGGCGGCCACGCATCGACTCCCCTCACAGCTCTTCTCTCCCCAGCCCTCTTCTCCCCAGGCGGCTCGCTTGTCTTCCACACCTACTTGTTCCACCCCGAGCCCTCCAAAAACCAGGTAGCCACCTCTTTTTACCAGCCTTGCGCCTCTGGTTGTCAACCTCGCTTCTCACCAGCCCGGCCCTTCCTCGCCTCTGCACTCTGCCTTCTAGATGACCCCCCCTTCTTTTTCTGCTCCTCCACCCCCCCATAGTATTACCAGCCTGGCCTTCTTTCCAAGGCGGTCCCCCCCCCACACCAGGCGGCTGGCGTTTCTCCCATGCCTACTCGCTCCACCCTAGCTTCTAGATGGCGAGTTGGCAGTCCATAAGGCCTTCCATGTGGCCTCCTACAAATTGGCCATGTGCATCATATTTATTTATTTATTTATTACTTCAAAATAATGGCCACCACTTACAATAGCCTCTCCTTCTCCTTGTGCTTTGGGTCATCACACCACGCCCACAATTGAGCTCATATTCATAGGGAGTGCTTGGTCTTTTGCTAGTAGACCTTGGTGACTACACATATTAACTGCTCCAACACATGCCACTGTATCTGAGTGGATACCTTCCATATCTGTCCTTGTTGCTCAGGGCCCAGATTCCACATAAGTTGTTCCATGAACATGCTTTCACTGAATAGACGTGCCACAGCACGACAACGCGTAAGAAGAAGAAGCCGTTTGTGCTGGAGTGAGCAACTGCTGTAGACTGCAGAGAAGGTCGCCAGGGCGTCAAGGTGCAAGGCAGAGTGGAGGCCTTGTGAGAGAGTGATTGCCTCGTAGGAATGAAGGCTGGCCGAGGTTCTGCAGAGAGATACCTTTGGGTGTGTGTCCATTGGGTTGTTTTGGGGGTCGCTGGTGGTTAGTGACCAATAACATGGCCAGTTTTTTGTGGAGAAATAGGGCTGGTGGTCTGCAGGCATAGAGAGTGGGAGCTCTGGAATAATTGAGGAGAGCAGAAGTGAAGAGGTGGCTGGGAGACGCCAATTCTACAAGTACATGGGCAGGTGATTGGAGCAACCAAGAGAAGGCTATAGGGCAAAGGAGAGAGTGGTTTCTCTGGTAAAGAATCCTTTTCTGAAGACTCAGGCCAGAGTTGTAAATTCACTTGATTAGCTGTGGCTGGTGTTTGGTGATGCCAGAGAGTTCTTTTTGTTTCTTTGTTTGTTTGGATACAAGTTGTGACAGCCAGATCTGAAATACAAGTCTTGTTCATGCTCTCTGGTCTGGTGTTCTGGTGTGTTTGCATGCATGTGTGGAAGTGTGGCATTCTATAAAGGCGTAAACAGCTTTACCACTTCCGTGCCATCACTTTTTGGTGCCTCCAACAGAGGAGCAGATTTCCTCTGGTTTGTGAAAGAAGACAGGGACTGTGTGAAGCAAGATTTGGAAGAATGGCTCAAGATTTTCCAGAGTTTTGGGGATTGCCATAGGAGAGTGCAGTCAGGTTTCTGGAGAAAATGGAATTTACAGCCTTAATGAAAGACAGGGCAACTCCGGAGATTCTTTCTCAGATTTTGGCTTATTGCTTGCAGGGTGATGCAAAAACATGGCTACAGACGTTTGTGACTACACACAGGAATGTTCATCAACAGGATCCTGAGTACCGTGTAGTCAGAGCTGCATTTTTGGCACAGTTTGCCGGTGTGAGGAGTCCGAATGAAGTGTGGAAGGAGTTGTGTAACATTCAGCAGAAGGACGGTCAGGATGTGGATCAGTATCTGATAGAGTTTGGTAGACTATGGAGTCTATGGTGTGAGGCTTTGATTCCTGAAGTACCCCCGTAGATGATTAAGAGGGAGCGGTTTGTGGCTGGTTTGGAGCCAACGATCCGTACGAAGGTGGAGCTGAAGAACCTAGATAGCTTTGAGGAGGCTGTCAGAGTTGCTCGTGAGAAGGAGTGGAAGGTAATTATGTTCCTGAATCTACTCAAGAACAAAAGCAATCAATACTACCTCACTTACAAAAACCAAATCAATACTGGAAACCACGCCTTACCAAGCCTGAAAGAGTCCAGGTGGAAACACAAGCTGACGCATCAATCGGACATCATCAGAAGGTCTCGAACAGGAAGGGATACTCCAAACTGACATGGGAAGAAAAAGGCAAGTGGGTACCTTTACTCACTTCTATCTCAGAGGCAACACATCAGAAGGAGGATATTGTAACCGAATCAAGTTCAGAGTCTATTCCTCAAAACACAAGCAATGTCAAAGTTTGTCCAAAGACGACAACTTTCAATCAGGCTCCTACACAAGTAGACTCCCTAACTATCAAGGAAAGAGCGTTCTTCCTACAACTCCAACTATTTGGAATGTCGTCGGTATTCTACTCTTTCCCTAATCAAATTACATTACTAGCCATAAGTCTACAGGCATAGGTGTTAGAGTTGGGCACTCTGAAGACCCAAGAAAATTTTGAAAGCCCAATGGGATGGCAAGAACACAGCTGCCATATGGCTGCCAAAGCTCAGAAGTGTTCAAACATCTCCATTCACACCTCTTCCTATTTGTCCCAATGCATTTCTTATGCCTATCGCTAAAATCTCACCTCCGACTAAACTTCAATCTCTTGCAAGTACTCTGAAAGGGGTACCAAAAAGAGTCCAACAAAAAGGAGCCTATGCCATACGTCAACACCCTAAAAACAATTTGCATAATGTTACATCCAAAAGCAAACTCATTTTTGAAAGAGCTATCATGCTACAAAAGCTACTTTTTGGCAATTCATCTATTGAATCTATTAGCTCTATTCCCGTCATGCCTGTACATACTAGAATTCTTCGTTCAACTTGCATTAAATAAAAAAAATCTAAACACTCCCTTATGTGTTGTGTAGAATAACCAAATGGAGACTTGGCTAGACACATGCAGTCCATCTTTGGACCTGGATAGCACTCACCTTGACCATCAAGGGGGCTACAGCATTGCACCTTTTCAGACGCACTCCCGATATTTTTATGCCCCAGTGGGTGAGGATTGCTCTGGAAGATAATTTGTGGAGTTATACTACCAGCAACATCATCCATTTCCACACTGCCCGCGAATGTGCTCGTATGGTATTGGGGAATGCTTCCCATATATGTTGGCTGTGTTGCACATACTTCCATTGTTATGGCACTGGTATGATGCAGCAGATCATGGGGGTCACACCTCAACGACATAATCTCTGGGCAATTATGATGCCGCAACGTGGACCCAACCAACAAAGACTCTCGGAAGAGGAAAGAGCTCAAACATGGCACGAAGACACCCTTCGTTTGCTAACCCCTCCCATTTTGCAGGTTCTTCTTCCCCATGAATCTACATGTCAGTTTTGGCTCAATGTGAGTGAGTCTTTAGAACGGTTTCAAAACCATAGGTGCCTCTTTAGCCTTCCTACTGTGCCCATACCATATGTCAGTGAAGATGCACTTCTTCCCTTGCCATCTTCTTCATGGGTAGGGTTACGTTATGGGTTATCTTTACATCCTGAAGCTATTGATGTCCACCCACCTGAGAATGCAGACATACATCCACCCCCAGTGCAAGACTAGCACTTGTACTGCCAGGGCACTTTTTCCCATTGGGTTTTTCCCCTCGGCCAAATCCGCCGGTGTTTAGCACCAATGTTTCTTATTTTTTGTCTTTTTAATTTTCTTTCTCTTTAGTTTGTTTTGTTGGAATAAAATAGATACAAGCACCAAACTACATCTTTCACTTCAGTACTGCAACAACTGACAGTCATATAATCAAGTGCAAACAATTCTTCACCAACCAGCGCTTTAAAAGAAACAGGTGAACTCATGCCAATCTTTAATGTTTTCTGTATTTTTCTTGTTGCTTGATTGTTTATAAAATTCACTTTACTAAGCATGGCAATATGCATCTCCTTTGGTCTAGAGTAGGGATAGCATTCTAGTGGCTTTAGACTTGATAGTGTAAGTTTGACCGTAATTGTTTTTACCCGTTTAGCAATACAAAGTAATTAGTGTTTTGTGCTAAAGATAGAGTTCCAGACCTAGGACAAAGAGACTAAATTAATCATAGGACCGTCAGTGGATATCTTGCCCTTACTAGGACATTGCTTAGGGACAATCGAATAAACCTTCCATAACAAAAATTGGCATGACAAAAATAAAAGAAAAGTGTATATGTTTGTGGCCTATTGTCTTGTTATTCATGATAGGCGAGGGAGGTCTATACCTTTCCCAGACCAATGCCTTGTGTAGCAAGGAATAGCCATACCACGGGTGCGCAAACATACTCTTGAAGAGAGCCCTGTCCAAAAAAAAAGGGACAGAAAGGCACCAAGAGAAATGCATGTCTAATCCAGGATGGTTGCTGTTGTGCTTAAAATATTAAACCTTAACACTAAGCAATATCAAGAGTCTGCCACTATATAATTATGTTAGATTTATTAGTGTTGAACTAACATTTTTGACTTAGCATAGGCTAGGTATACTACTTGATAGTCCCTCGATTAACTGTTGTCTTTTGCCTTCTAGGAAAAGAACAATACATTTGGCATAAAACATTCTTTACTTTAGTTAGCTGTGCAGGTAGTAATTATTAAGGCTTGAACTAACCTATTCAATCTCTACACTGCTTCAATGTTTCCTTCCTCTAGCTAATTGGACATTTATTGCCATGTCTTATTCAGTAAAATTGCTTGTTTTGTTATTGTCTGTTAGTACTTTTGCTTTCAAAAAAAAAAAAAGAACACAAACCACCTATCGTTTTGCTTGCAGGTACACACTGGAGATGCTACTCTTCCTTGGCATCTACGCGCTCGAGGATGTGCGCAAAATAGGAAGGGGGGAATGTTGCATGACAAGTGGTGATCAATGCAAGGATGCAACACAAAGATGGAAGCAGGAAAACAAGAGACTTGACATTCTTATTTAGGGCTCTTGTAGAGAGTTCCAAGTTGTAGGTGAGTGTGGGAGTGGGCTTGAGAATAATCCCACATGGGAAGCTTTGGGAGTTTTAGGAGTTTTAGTATAAATAGTGGCTCATTTGAGAGCTCACATACACATTGGGCTAAACTCATGCTTGAGCTCTCTTGAGACTAGCTCTCCCTCTTGTTCATAGAGGTGCAAGTTTTAGTATAAATAGTGGCTCATTTGAGAGCTCACATACACATTGGGCTAAACTCATGCTTACGCTCTCTTGAGACTAGTTCTCCCTCTTGTTCATAGAGGTGCAAGCTTATCCCTTTCGGGAGAGAAATTTTCAAAAACTGGACACTGCAAAGTGCTAAAAATAGGTATGCATCTACGCTCGAGAACAATACTAGGGGGACATAACACTAGTGCACCATCTAGGGTAACCACTCAAGGGAGTGAAAAGATGCAGGGGGGAAGAGAGCTTGAGCTCTTGCAAGCACACACACACACTCACAAAACCCTAATAGAGAACACACAAGGTGAGAGGCTGAAATCTTCTTCTTCTCTACTCAACACTCAACACACCATATACAAGATAAGAGTACACAATAATATGAAAGGTACTCAACCAATACATACACAGGTTCTCTATAGTGTGAACCCAACTAAATGAGCTCGCGCTATAACTATGCCAGTCTCTAGAATGGCTGTCATACAGCCTGTCATCCCATTGGCTGCATATCACCCAAGATCTCACCAACCATGCCAGTGGTGTAAGTGTGGGGCCTATCCCCGAGGCGGGTCATCAGTGTCCACCGCCTCACTAGACGAGCTCGATATCTCAACACTCCCCCTCGAGCTCAACTCCATCTCATGTACACCAAGCGAAGCCCTGAATCTGTGGAGCTTCTCTGTACCCAATGCTTTGGTGAAGATGTCAGCTACCTGATCCTCTGTGTGCTGACATAAACAAGGTCAAGGTCTCCTGCCAAGACCCTCTCTGACAAAGTGGTAGTGGAACTCTATATGTTTCGTACGAGCATGAAATATTGGGTTCCTGGCCAACTATATACTGCTAATGTTGTCACAGAAAATGACAACTTGTCTATCCACGGATAGACCCAAATCTGCAAGTAGCTTCCTCAACCAAGCTACCTCACATGCTGCCATAGTAGCTCCTCTGTACTCGGCCTCTGTACTCGATAGAGCAATCGTAGGCTACTTCTTACTGCTCCAAGTCACAACAGCACTCCCCAAAGAAAACATGAAGCCACTGGTAGATCTTCTGTCTGAGATACTACTAGCCCAATCAGCATCTATGTACCCATGTAAACATATCTCTGTCCCAGTCTCATAGAATAGTCCACAATGCAAAGTAGACCTCACATACCTCAGTATGCATCTCACTGCATCCAAATGCGATTTCCGTGGAACCTGCATAAACCGACTAACCAACCCAACAGCATAGCTCAAATCTGGTCTGGTGATCGTCATGTAGATCAAACTTCCTACTATGCACCTATACATAGTAGGATCCTCAAAGATCTCTCCTGAATCTGCACTCAACTTGCCATTCTGATCCAATGGCACAGAAATAGGCTTACAGCCTGTCATACCATACTTGGACAACATGTCCAAGCCATACTGTCTCTGCAGTAATCCAATACCATGTGGTGACCTAATCACCTCAATGCCCAAGAAATATCTGAGCTCTCCCAGATCCTTCATCTCAAACTTCTGTCTTAGCAAGATCTTTACATCAAAGATCTCTGCATCATGGTCCCCCGTAATGATCAAGTCATCTACATAGATGACAACAAGCACAACCCCTCTATCACCATGTCTCACATACAGCGAGAAATCTGCATTGGCTACATGAAAGCCAGTAGTGACAAGATATTCAGAAATCTTGTCAGACCATGCTCTTGGTGCTTGCTTTAAGCCATACAAGGCTTTCTTTAACCTGCAAACATGCTCGGGGTGACTCACATCCTCATAACCAGGTGGCTGTAACATATACACCTCTTCTTGCAAATCCCCATGCAAGAATGCATTCTTTACATCCATCTGATGTAAAGACCATTGCTTTGACGCAGCCATTGCTATCACAACTCTCACTGTTGCCATCTTGGCAACTGGGCTGAAAGTTTCCTCATAATCAATGCCATATGTCTGCGCATATCCTTTGGCTACCAATCTAGCCTTGTACCTGTTTATGCTTCCATCACTGTTATGTTTTACTTTGTACACCCACTTGCATCCAATGTCTTTCTTGCCTTCAGGCAATTACACTAAATCCCAAGTCTCATTTCCATATAGTGCATCCATCTCCTCATCCATAGCTTTCAGGCAATTACACTAAATCCCAAGTCTCATTTCCATATAGTGCATCCATCTCCTCATCCATAGCTTTCTCCCAACACACATTTCCAACAGCCTCATCGATGCATGTGGGCTCAACAACCTGCACAACCTTTGCCATATATGCATAGTGATGTGCCACAAAACCATCATAGGTAAATCTCTGCACAGGATTTTTCACTCTCCCAGATCTTCGCAGCTTTTCATTCATGGCTTCCATAGCCTTCTTTACACCAGGTGTTCTCATAGCAGGGATCCCAAGCTCCTCATCAAGGCTCATATCTGAGCTACTAGACTCTCCATCAACATGAGAATGCCCTGCAGAAATGTTAGGCATACCAAGGGACTCAACCACTTTCTCTTTTCCTTTACGTGATGTACTAATCACATTTGCAGGACTGGTATTATGACGCAGCCTGCCACTCCATGGTCTATCAACAGACCCACTAGATGAGGACTCTCCTAGTCCACTCAAAGACTGTGATTGCTGACCTGCATTCTGTGCAACCACACTTCCACTCAAATCAGCCCCAACAGCTTCTTTTTCATCAGCATACCAGCTGCTCATGTCATCAAAGACAACATCCCTACTTACCCTCAACTCACATGTAGCAGGGTTATAACACCTGTATCCCTTTTGCTCAAGGGAATATCCAATAAACACACATTTTTCAGCTTTCGGATCCAGCTTAGTTCTCAGCTCATCTGGCACATGCACATATGCAATGCATCCAAAGAGTTTCAGATGAGACAAATCTGGTTTTCTGCCAGTAAACCTCTTCTCTGGAGTTACATCATGTATGGCTGCAGTTGGAGTCCTGTTCATGATGTATACTGCTATAGAAATAGCCTCAGCCCAATAGCTATGCGGCATATTTTTCTCTTCCATCAATGCTCGCGCAATCTCAGCAATGTGCCTGTTTTTTGGCTTAGCAACTCCATTTTGCTGCGGAGTGTATCTGCATGTAAACTGTCTCCGAATACCATTCTTCTTCAAAAATTCAGAGAACTCATTGGAGAAGTACTCTCCCCCTCCATCTGACCTTAGGCACTTTACATATTTCCCTGTTTGCTTTTCAACAAAAACTCTGAAATTCTGAAAGTGAGTGAACACCTCACTCTTCTCTTTCATGAAATATACCCACACTTTCCTTGTGTGGTCATCAATAAACGTCACATAATACCTGTAGCCTCCCATAGATATGGTCTTTGTAGGACCCCATACATCTGAATGCACAATATCTAGTGCACTTCTGCTCACAGATCTGTTACGTGGAAACACATGCTTTGTTTGGTTCCCAAATTGGCATGCTTCACATATTTTCTGCATACCTTCCACTTTAAATTTTGGCAGCCCTGTCATCACAATTCCTTTAGTTTGCATAGACTTCAATCTCTGCACATTCACATGTCCAATCCTTTTATGCTAAATGTCTGTGTCTGCAACATTTCCTGAACCATTTGCAAACATCGCAGCACTCATTTCAGGCATGTCTACATTTAATGTAAACATTCTGCGAACTCTGTTGCCTTTTGCAACCAACCTGCACAAATCTTCAACATAACATCCATCAGGGTTAACGAACCTGCAAACCCTGCTCAATCATCTGGCCAACTGAAACCAGATTCTTTTTTATGTTCGGAACGTGAAGTACATCTGCAAGGTACTTCACTTTGCCATCCTGCATAGACAATGGCACATCTCCAACATGGGCAATTGGATGAGCAGTGTCATCCCCTATTTCCACAAAACCTGGTCTTTCCGGGTTTTTCATCTCCTTGAACCACTCTCCATGACTTGTCATGTGGTTCGAAGCACCTGAATCCATATACCATACATCATCTTTTTGTGCTGCATCAATATTTTCAGACATGGCATTCACAACATGCTGCATAACAAACAACCTTTCATTATCCTCATTATTTCTGCTTGAGGAGGATGCATAGTTGTTTTGCTGCACTTTTCCATTTTGCATGTCAGCCTGCTTCTTATAACATTCTACCTGCACATGTCCAGGCTTACCACAATAATAGCATTCACGTGCATCATTATACTGCCTTTGCCAATTTCCACGGCCTCTTTGACTCCCCCTGCCTCTGAATTTGCCTCTTCCACCTGCGTGTTGTTGTTGTTGTTGTTGATTCTGGGACTGTTGTTATTGCTGTTGCTGCTGGCCATAATTCTGATTACCTATTCGGCCACCTCCTTGACCGCGTCCACGGCCTCCTCTACCTCGTCCTCTTTTTGAACTCGTGTAGAAGGCCTGTTGCTCTGAACTGTTTTTGCTTTGTGAAGACTGTTGGTCTTCACCCAAGCTCTTCTCTTCGATAATCAGCATAGACACCAAATTTGTAAAGTTGGGAATGTTTTCTCGAGTCTGAGTAGACGTCTTGAACGGCTTGTATTGTGGCCCGAGACCACGTAGACAGACTTCCACCTTGTCATCATCATCTACTGACACACCAATAGATGCAAGGGATTCCACAATACCCTTTATCTTCAGCGCATAGTCATTCACACAGACATGCTCTTTTTCTCCACAGTATGTTCATTCTTCAACTGTATCTTGCGTGCCTTGGTATTTGTTTCATAAAGCTTTACCAAGGTGTCCCACGCCTCCTTGGGGGACTTGGCATCCTGAATGTGCCCAATCATGGTGTCCTGTATACTAATGGATAGCCAATACATAACCTTCCTAGCTCCTTGGCTCCAGTCTTTAAACTCTTTCACATTTGCAAGCAGCAGTCGGATTTATATCCGGTATCTCCGATGCCTCTTCATGCTCACCTTCTATGTAGTCCCAATAGCCTTTTCCCATCAAAAAATTTGTCAACCTGAACCTCCAAGCATGGAAGTTATTCTTATCAAGCTTCTCAGCCACAATCTGAGTTATCCCATCATTTGACATCTTGCCAAACACACAATTTTTACCAAAAACTGCACTCTGGTTTTTCTACACAAACTGCTGTTTTTTCTGCACAGCGGTATTGTAGTACTCTCAAATGTCACAACCAGTGACTTTAATGTGCATACATACCTATGTTTTTTGTAAATCTATCACTGGAGCTCGTTGGTGACTAGCTGGTCTCAACGGAGAGTCCAGAGTGATACTATTTTGTTGAGAAACAGACTCAATGGAAAATTTTGAAGTATGACATGTATAACCCGTAAATTGTTTATCAAGGATTGTTTTTATTAAAGTTTAATAAAGAGGAGTGTGTGCATATCTGTTTTCTAAAGCTAAAGTTTCATGTATGCTGAAAAACGACGCCAAAAGCGTTGGCATGATACGCATGTGAAGAAAGGTCGCTTCAGGAGAGGTGATCTAGTGTTGCTTTACACATTGAAGAAACAAAAACGCAAGCTGAAGATGCGAGGACTTGGTCCATTTGTGATCAACGAGCTTAGTGCGAGTGGTGCAGTAAGGTTGGAAACCTTAGACGGAGAGCCAATGACTAACTTCATCAATGGTAGCCGCTTGAAGCACTATGAAGAACCTCTAACAGATGATATGCTGATACGCATACATGCTAGTCAGACACGTAAAAAAGCTCAAGCTTTGTTACAAAGTCAGGCAAAAGAAGAAGTTAAGGCTAGAGTAGCACTAGCACGAGAGCGCCGCAAGGCAACTATCATGGCCATCCACTTGAATGATGATGAAGACTTTGTAGGTCCCTTTCATATTGATGTAAGGATCCCTACTCAAAGAGCAATCTTTGCAGCCTCTACACTTATAGATTCGGGAGCCGAATGCAATGTTTTGTCTTATGAAGCGTAGACATCATTAGGCCAACCTTTGCTCACCAATGCATCATCGAACTTCCAGAGTTTCTCTGGTGATGAAACCCTAGCCCTAGGCAAGTGCTGTATTAATATGTTCATTCAGGATCAATCTATGCACGTGAATTTTTTATGTTGCTAACAAGAGCCAAGCAGTGGTGGATGTTGTTCTAGGCAGATCATGGATTAGAACCACCAGATGCGGTATGGACTGGAACTCACGACAATACACCTTGTTGGTAAATTCTACTCACCTTACAGGATGAAGTGCTTTGGCACTCCCATCTTTTCAAAAGTCGGAAACCATCACTACTGTGATAGACAACCTCCAAAGATCTAATGATTTGGGTGAATAATGACAATGACAATACTCAAGGATGGCATGTGCCAACATCTCTCTTATATGCACAAGGCTATGGAAGGGGGGAAGCACTTAGAATTCAAATCTGGTTACCTAAAGCAGCTTGCAAGACAAGACCCAACGCTGCCAAGGAACATCCAAGGAATACAAAGCTAAAGAGGAGGTTCACCAAAACCAACAGTTCCACCTCCATTAAGACCACTCAACAAAGGTGGATCCCAAAGAAGGTTCTGCAAGCACAAGGCTACTACGAGGGTGCTACTACCTTGTGGCTACCAAAAAAGAATGCAGGGACTACTGTAGCAAAACATAATTATGTTCCTGAATCTACTCAAGAACAAAAGCAATCAATACCACCTCACTTACAAAAACCAAATCAATACTGGAAACCACACCTTACCAAGCCTGAAAGAGTCCAGGTGGAAACACAAGCTAACACGTCAATCGGACATCATCAGAAGGTCTCGAACAGGAAGGGATACTCCGAACTGACATGGGAAGAAAAAGGCAAGTGGGTACCTTTACTCACTTCTATCTCAGAGGCAACACATCAGAAGGAGGATATTGCAACCGAATCAAGTTCAGAGTCTATTCCTCAAAACACAAGCAATGTCAAAGTTTATCTTACAAAGCCGTCAACTTTCAATCAGGCTCCTACACAAGTAGACTCCCTGACTATCAAGGAAAGAGTGTTTTTCCTTACAACTCTAACTATTTGGAATGTCGTCGGTATTCTACTCTTTCCCTAATCAAATTACATTACCAGCCATAATTCTACAGGCATAGGTGTTAGAGTTGGGCACTCTGAAGACCCAAGAAAATTTTGAAAGCCCAATGGGATGGCAAGAACACAACTGCCATATGGTTGCCAAAGCTCAGAAGTGTTCAAACATCTCCATTCACACCTCCTCCTATTTGTCCCAATGCATTTCTTATGCCTATCGCTAAAATCTCACCTCCGACTAAACTTCAATCTCTTGCAAGTACTCTGAAAGGGGTACCAAAAAGAGTCCAACAAAAAGGAACGTGTGCCATACGTTGTCAGGCGTTTTTCTATTAAGGTGTTTTGAGTCCGTGTACATATGGGATGCGTGGTGTGTAATAAAACTTTGCCCTGGCAAGTGTACAGGCCGAGTAGTTTTACAGTGAGTCGGTATATGCACGTGTCTTTTTTTGGGAGCAAATGCTGGGATTTGAAAGTTTTATAGCAACGGTGTGGTGTATGGATGGTTGCTAAAAGTAGGGCACCGACTAGGCAATGGATGTGTTTGGAAATAATGATGCTGATGACGAGGCTGTGGACAGCTCTCGCATTTATTTTGGAAATTGTGGGCGTGGCGTGATGACCCGAAGTACAAGGAAAAGAAGGGCTCGTATTGTATTGTGTGGCCATCATTGAAGCTGTAAAAAAAGAATAAAAGAATAAATAATATTAAGTGGCCAATAATGTAGAATAGCCACTTGGAAGCTTTATTTCTTGCCAGCTCAACGTCTAGAAAGGGAAAGCCAGTGTGAGATCCCTGTTCCCACCGCGCAACGGATTCGGGGTACTAGCAGCGGAAGTAGCACTTCTTACGCGAGGCAGGGTCCCACACTCGGGGCCTCGTCCACGGATATCCGGACAAAAGACTAATCCGTCGGTTTTTCCAAAACCAGACCCGGAAAAACTTCCCTTATCCGGAAAGCACGGGCGATTCCACCAGGATAATTTTTACTCTAACGTAGTCAAAACTATTACTGATCAAACAAATCCGACTGCATCTATAAAGATACTTGGTCAGATCAAGGAAGAAACTTGCACTTGGATCATTGGGATCAACGCTTTTTTCCCCACCAAGGAGGCACAGCCGTTGATTCCTATCCATAGAACAATTACTATCCGGGATTTACTTTATCTATCGTAATAACAGAAATTGAGTCTCGATTTACGGATCCATCAGTCCAGCCTAACCCCATCCGATCCCATGGGTTAGCCAACCGCCCAACCACTGTAGTGATGGGATCCAATTTGGAATTTGGTTAGGTTTTGTCCCGGGTACCAAGGAAAAGAGTTCCAAGGCCCCCTAGCCAGAATTTCATGCAAACATAAAACTAGCCACACCACTTACACACCCAATATGAAAATTGACTTTTTCTTAGCATCAGCTAACTTTAAAACAATCCTTTAATGAAACCATAGTACCACTTATCACAATCTCCCAAATTATCCAGTTGATTCATAATTTCCCATCATTCCTTCATCAGAGTATCTATGGCATCATTGGCAACTAGAACGCTCACCACCTGTCCACACAGAGGCCGTTTCCATAGTTCCTAGCCCATAATACTCGGTAATATAATCACTTATCAAGATGGACTCTCGTTGAAGATCAGCAAGATCAACCAACAGATCCATATAAAAGAGCCATGGACTCATCCGTTGAGGACCAGCAAGGTCAGTCAACCAGATCCATGCCCGGTTTCACAAAACAACTCTTACTCCTTGTTCCAATATCTTCCTCGACGCACGCGTGGGTATCCTAGGCGACCCAGAGCCCGAGCACCGTATGGTCAGCACCCTCTAGGATCCTTCGCAGGTGACCTAGCGCTTCACTCATAGGCCGCTTCCTTGGTCCCTCATCCACCGTACCGGAAGCTCACCATTTTAATCGAACCGAGGCTGGTCAAGACCTCGGCCGACCTTGCTACGCGAGACGTCCTCCATTGACTCTCCGTCAGCAGTTGCAACTTTATCAGTTAGGTCTCCACGACCTTAATCACAAGATGGTCAAAATGCTTTCCCAGCATTCTTGACATAAAACAGCCATTTACAAACAGCATTTACAAACAGTTTACAAATACAATTTCTATATTAACTCTCATTTTTCCACATTATCCCTCATGCAATCCACATTACTTATTCCACATTTCATTTATATGTGTACTCATCCAATCATATCATTTTCCATCTCTTCACTTCAGATTCCTTCACATCACATATCATATATTCACATCCATATCCACATCCATACATCCACATCCACATCCACATTCACATCCATACATCCACATCTACATGCTTATCTCCATTTTCACATCCTCATTTATACATCCACATCCCATATCCACATTCATACATACACATCCATATCCACATCCATATCCGCATTCATACATACACATCCATATCCACATCCACATGCATACATTCATTATCACGTCCTCATTCATACATCCACATCCACATACATACATACATACATCCACATCCACATCCACATTCTCATTCACATCTATACATCCATATCTACATGCACATTCACATCCATACATCCACATCTATATCCTCATTCACATCCATACATCCACATTCATGCATCCACATCTACATGCCTACATCCATACATACACATCCACATTTACATCCATGCATCCACATCCACATCCTCCTTCACATCCATACATCCACATTCATACATCCACATCCACATCCACATTCACATCCATACATCCTCATCTACATGCTTATCTCCATTTTCACATCCTCATTTATACATCCACATCCCATATCCACATTCATACATACACATCCATATCCACATCCACATGCATACATACATCCACATCCACATTCCCATTCACATATATACATCCATATCTACATGCACATTCACATCCATACATCCACATCTATATCCTCATTCACATCCATACATCCACATTCATGCATCCACATCTACATGCTTATCTCTATTTTCACATCCTCATTTATACATCCACATCCCATATCCACATTCATACATACACATCCATATCCACATCCACATGCATACATACATCCACATCCACATTCCCATTCACATATATACATCTTTATCTACATGTACATTCACATCCATACATCCACATCTATATCCTCATTCACATCCATACATCCACATTCATGCATCCACATCTACATGCATACATCCATACATCCACATCCACATTTACATCCATACATCCACATTCATACATCCACATCCATATCCACATGCATCTTATCATATCTTATCACTTCCCATATCTTTAATGCATACCTCTATGCATGAAATTCAATTATGCTAAAAGTAACACTTTTATAATAAAATATTCAACTTTTATGCATACCTCTATGCATGAAATCCAATATGATAAAAGTAACACTTTTGATATAAAAAAATTATCCTTTATGCATACTTCTATGCATGAAAATTAAAAATGATAAAAGTAACACTTTTGATATAAAAAAAATTTTCCTTTATGCATCCTTCTATGCATGAAAATTAAAAATGATAAAAATAACACTTTTAATATAAAAAAATTATCCTTTATGCATACTTCTATGCATGAAAATTAAAAATGATAAAAGTATCACTTTTGATATAAAAATTTTCCTTTATGCATACTTCTATGCATGAAAAATTAAAAAATGATAAAAGTAACACTTTTGATATAAATTTTTTTTCCTTTATGCATACTTCTATGCATGATATTAAAATTCAATTTCTCCATGATTATAATGAAATTCTTTCAATTAATCTAGGATGATAATTCCTAGAATATGGTAGGAAGTCCTCTTTTTATGCTTTGAATGAAATTATTTTATGCATAATTTTTATAAAAATTTTGCCATAGCTCCGCTGCTATGACTGATAAATCTCAATTTTTTCTAAGGGATAAAGCTTATCATTAAGGAAATAATTAAAATGATCTCTAATTGGATCATTAATCTATAGTGGATTGAATCATCAATATGCATAAACTAAAAGCATAGAAAAAAGCCATTAAATTGGCCTCAAGCATAGCTTAAGTTTGGGTTAAGGAAAAGCTTTATGAAAAGCTTGATTTGGATTGAGAACGGGTCATGAGTATGACCATTTCTTGAGTGAGAGAGAGAATTTACATAAAAATCATTAGAATTTAAACATAAATGAAAATTAACTTCAATAGCATTTATTAACTTATGTAACTCTTCACTACTATTCAAACTTCAATAGTATTTAAAAAAAACCATACCAATTAAACTTCTCAAGCTTGAGAGGGGTTGAGAAGAGAGAAACATTGAGAAATTATAGAAAGATCAATATTCACTAATTACCTTCCAACTTGCTTGATTCTTTGTTCACGGTAGAGGCCCCCAACCAATCAATTGGTTAAGTATGTTGATGGAGCCACTAATGGGGATTGAAGAAAGAGGGAAGCTCCAAAAACTAGTGAATTATTAAATGAATTCATAGTTCTTGGCTTAGGTGGAGTAGAGTAACGATGCATAAACACTAACTATTTTTCAACAAGGGGGAGGCTTCTATTTATAGGAAAAATTGAGCTCCTAACCAAACAAACTGATTCTAGAATTTTCTAAATCAGTTTGGTCAATATTTGACCATTTTTAGGTCAGTTAAGCTAACTTTTTGGAACTAGACTTGAATGAGGAGAGAGGAGAGATGAAATATCTCAATTTTTATGAGTTTAAAACTCATTCAAGCATGTGAAATATGCACCTCCTTTAAAGAACTCCCCTTCCTTACATATGTGTCATAATGGAATCATTTTAATATTGCTCATAGTTTTTTTTACTAATAAACCTTGTACATTTTCAACTCTTCATCTTATGTGAAATATGCACCTCCTTTAAAGAATTCCCCTTCCTTACATATGTGTCATAATGGAATCATTTTAATATTGCTCATAGTTTTTTACTAATAAACCTTGTACATTTTCAACTCTTCATCTTATGTGAAATATGCACCTCCTTTAAAGAATTCCCCTTCCTTACATATGTGTCATAATGGCATCATTTTAATATTGCTCATAGTTTTTTACTAATAAACCTTGTACATTTTCAACTCTTCACCTTATGTGAGCATTTACTCATTTTTGGGTATCTTCTTTTTTACAAATTTGGATTTATCTCTTCCCTACACATGGATTGATGCTATTGGCCCATAGGAACCTTAATTGGACCATAGTCTAAAGATTTTTGAAAATCTAGACCCTTAGACTAAGGTTCTTTATACCTATTTCCAATTAATTCCAATTGCACATTGGAAAATTCTTTTTGAATTTCTATTTCAGGGGAACTCATCTGAATTATAAGAGATATTTTTCTATCCAAAAATATTCAAAATCTGAATATTCTCTCTCTAGAATATTTTTCTCTCTCTAGGCTAAAACAGATAGAAACAAGATCTTTATATTTCTGAAGAGGGTTGATTACAGGGGAAGATACTAGACATCAAAAAGGGGTTGGGGGAGGAATCTTACATTCTACCCCACTTAAAAAACGCGAGATGTCCTCATCTCGCAACTTGTGATAATTTCGCAAGATTCACGAATATGAGACTTAGAGAAAAATTTTAATCAAGATTAACCACCAAGAAACGTCTTAAAGAGAGCAAGATTCAAAATAAGAACAAGATTTAAACTTTATTCATTCTCGAAACTTATACAGTAAAGATAGAAGAACTCTTTACACTTCCATAAGCCCGTCCATCATATGATCACAGAAGCAGTCCTCACAAGCTGCACAAGTATAAGGTAACTCATCTATGGGAATGATTCTGTGGGTTATTGCTGCGCCTATCTCAGTGGTATGAGGTGTTCTAACAAAAGGACCTCTGAGAGGCAAGCCAAAAACGGGGTAAAGGCATATCTTCTCATGAGGAAGAAAACACGCCAGTAAGAAGACCCGCTCAGAAAACCCAGGATGCCTTGATCTCATGACGCAGTAGTATCGGGGACCCAAACCCAAAGCTTCAATAACCATGGCCAAGCGGACATTGTTACGAAAGTGCTGCTGACCCCAGGGTGTTACCCTAGTTATGTCTTGATAGGTCCGCCATTTTGTCTGCGCTACAGAAGTTCCCAAGTGAGGGAAAAGTGAGCGCTCATACTGCTCTATAAAATCTTTCTTCACAGACTCCCTTGCGTCTTGAAGGTGAGAAATCATTAGGGATAAAACTAGTTCTTGTTGCCAAGCCATGAAGGAGATTAAGAAAGAAAGGAGATCGATGGAAGTAAGATTACTGTGAGCGACAAGTAAAAGTTACGACTTATATAAAGGAAGGAGCTAGCGTAACTTAGAAGCCAACGGTAACTTGCCACTAAAGTTTTACCGTCTTTCCATGATTTGGATTTGACACATTTTTCTATAGAAGGCATTAAGAATTTTGAGATGAAGAGATAAAAGAAGCTTGTAGGCTAAGTCACCTACTTTCATTGAATTCAGATATAAGGCTCACAATATCTGGGGGATAACTTCATATACTCCCCAAGAGATAAAGAACTTCTTTTGGGCCGTACTCGAATGAAGACCAAATCCTTGATATCCAAAACATCGATTCTCACTTCTGAACTCATTGTTATGAATCCTTAAAACAGGTGGGACTCTTGAGAAGTGTTCTAGAAAAAGGGTCTTCCTTTGTTAAACAGAACTTTCTTTTATTTTAGAGAGGGAATAATTATAAGATCAGAAAGGGAGATTCTTACTCCTGTATACCTCGAAGGCTGGGGAGGAATCTTACATTCTACCCCACTTAAAAAGTGCGAGATGTCCTCATCTCGCAAGGTAGAGGACAACTCTTTTTCTTAACATCCAATTTTATTTTGGGGTTCCTTATATTCTGGTCAACCCAACAGAACACTGGGATAAATATCCCTTATATAGAACTCATCATTAATATTCAGATCATATCATTCATATCTTTAACATGATAATGGTCCATTAGACCGAAAAATTTCCTTCTGAACATTCCTCCACGGGAATTTCAGTCAAGCAAGTTCTCAATTTGTCATCCCTTAACTTGATCTACTGATCAAGTGTTAACAGTAACAATTTGACAGCACAACCCACTAATCGCATAGTGATTTGCTGAATTCATTATCATCATTCCAGTTATGAATATCATCACTGGGACTCGTCCCATTCATCCTCATTGTGGTTTTGTTCAGATTTTTATATTTCAACTAATTTCAGAAATCATCATTTTTCAATCAGAATTTTCAATCAGAATCCAATTCAATTCATCAATTCTCAAACAGAATTAAAAATCATATCAACCACATTCGAATTCATCATCTGGATAGCATTAACGCTTATACTTTCAAGTCTTAGATTTACTCGTATATACTGTCAGTAAAGAGCTGCAGTATACTCTCGGTATATACGGGTAGTCGTGGCTCTTGGAATTATAAGGTAAATACCATCATGTCTAGGCCTCAAGCAAGTCAGGGATCCTATATAATTGTGGTACTTCTATCTGAAGACCCAATTACCAAATTACGAATTTCAGTTTGAATATCAAATTGTATGAATTATATCACACAATTACAACCTTTTTGTGCTTCTTGATAAATTTTTGACATATTTGTCTTCTCAGTTGATCTTTATTAACCAAATGCTCTGATACCAACTGTGAGATCCCTGTTCCCACCGCGCAACGGATTCGGGGTACTAGCAGCGGAAGTAGCACTTCTTACGCGAGGCAGGGTCCCACACTCGGGGCCTCGTCCACGGATATCCGGACAAAAGACTAATCCGTCGGTTTTTCCAAAACCAGACCCGGAAAAACTTCCCTTATCCGGAAAGCACGGGCGATTCCACCAGGATAATTTTTACTCTAACGTAGTCAAAACTATTACTGATCAAACAAATCCGACTGCATCTATAAAGATACTTGGTCAGATCAAGGAAGAAACTTGCACTTGGATCATTGGGATCAACGCTTTTTTCCCCACCAAGGAGGCACAGCCGTTGATTCCTATCCATAGAACAATTACTATCCGGGATTTACTTTATCTATCGTAATAACAGAAATTGAGTCTCGATTTACGGATCCATCAGTCCAGCCTAACCCCATCCGATCCCATGGGTTAGCCAACCGCCCAACCACTGTAGTGATGGGATCCAATTTGGAATTTGGTTAGGTTTTGTCCCGGGTACCAAGGAAAAGAGTTCCAAGGCCCCCTAGCCAGAATTTCATGCAAACATAAAACTAGCCACACCACTTACACACCCAATATGAAAATTGACTTTTTCTTAGCATCAGCTAACTTTAAAACAATCCTTTAATGAAACCATAGTACCACTTATCACAATCTCCCAAATTATCCAGTTGATTCATAATTTCCCATCATTCCTTCATCAGAGTATCTATGGCATCATTGGCAACTAGAACGCTCACCACCTGTCCACACAGAGGCCGTTTCCATAGTTCCTAGCCCATAATACTCGGTAATATAATCACTTATCAAGATGGACTCTCGTTGAAGATCAGCAAGATCAACCAACAGATCCATATAAAAGAGCCATGGACTCATCCGTTGAGGACCAGCAAGGTCAGTCAACCAGATCCATGCCCGGTTTCACAAAACAACTCTTACTCCTTGTTCCAATATCTTCCTCGACGCACGCGTGGGTATCCTAGGCGACCCAGAGCCCGAGCACCGTATGGTCAGCACCCTCTAGGATCCTTCGCAGGTGACCTAGCGCTTCACTCATAGGCCGCTTCCTTGGTCCCTCATCCACCGTACCGGAAGCTCACCATTTTAATCGAACCGAGGCTGGTCAAGACCTCGGCCGACCTTGCTACGCGAGACGTCCTCCATTGACTCTCCGTCAGCAGTTGCAACTTTATCAGTTAGGTCTCCACGACCTTAATCACAAGATGGTCAAAATGCTTTCCCAGCATTCTTGACATAAAACAGCCATTTACAAACAGCATTTACAAACAGTTTACAAATACAATTTCTATATTAACTCTCATTTTTCCACATTATCCCTCATGCAATCCACATTACTTATTCCACATTTCATTTATATGTGTACTCATCCAATCATATCATTTTCCATCTCTTCACTTCAGATTCCTTCACATCACATATCATATATTCACATCCATATCCACATCCATACATCCACATCCACATCCACATTCACATCCATACATCCACATCTACATGCTTATCTCCATTTTCACATCCTCATTTATACATCCACATCCCATATCCACATTCATACATACACATCCATATCCACATCCATATCCGCATTCATACATACACATCCATATCCACATCCACATGCATACATTCATTATCACGTCCTCATTCATACATCCACATCCACATACATACATACATACATCCACATCCACATCCACATTCTCATTCACATCTATACATCCATATCTACATGCACATTCACATCCATACATCCACATCTATATCCTCATTCACATCCATACATCCACATTCATGCATCCACATCTACATGCCTACATCCATACATACACATCCACATTTACATCCATGCATCCACATCCACATCCTCCTTCACATCCATACATCCACATTCATACATCCACATCCACATCCACATTCACATCCATACATCCTCATCTACATGCTTATCTCCATTTTCACATCCTCATTTATACATCCACATCCCATATCCACATTCATACATACACATCCATATCCACATCCACATGCATACATACATCCACATCCACATTCCCATTCACATATATACATCCATATCTACATGCACATTCACATCCATACATCCACATCTATATCCTCATTCACATCCATACATCCACATTCATGCATCCACATCTACATGCTTATCTCTATTTTCACATCCTCATTTATACATCCACATCCCATATCCACATTCATACATACACATCCATATCCACATCCACATGCATACATACATCCACATCCACATTCCCATTCACATATATACATCTTTATCTACATGTACATTCACATCCATACATCCACATCTATATCCTCATTCACATCCATACATCCACATTCATGCATCCATATCTACATGCATACATCCATACATCCACATCCACATTTACATCCATACATCCACATTCATACATCCACATCCATATCCACATGCATCTTATCATATCTTATCACTTCCCATATCTTTAATGCATACCTCTATGCATGAAATTCAATTATGCTAAAAGTAACACTTTTATAATAAAATATTCAACTTTTATGCATACCTCTATGCATGAAATCCAATATGATAAAAGTAACACTTTTGATATAAAAAAATTATCCTTTATGCATACTTCTATGCATGAAAATTAAAAATGATAAAAGTAACACTTTTGATATAAAAAAAAATTTCCTTTATGCATCCTTCTATGCATGAAAATTAAAAATGATAAAAATAACACTTTTAATATAAAAAAATTATCCTTTATGCATACTTCTATGCATGAAAATTAAAAATGATAAAAGTATCACTTTTGATATAAAAATTTTCCTTTATGCATACTTCTATGCATGAAAAATTAAAAAATGATAAAAGTAACACTTTTGATATAAATTTTTTTTCCTTTATGCATACTTCTATGCATGATATTAAAATTCAATTTCTCCATGATTATAATGAAATTCTTTCAATTAATCTAGGATGATAATTCCTAGAATATGGTAGGAAGTCCTCTTTTTATGCTTTGAATGAAATTATTTTATGCATAATTTTTATAAAAATTTTGCCATAGCTCCGCTGCTATGACTGATAAATCTCAATTTTTTCTAAGGGATAAAGCTTATCATTAAGGAAATAATTAAAATGATCTCTAATTGGATCATTAATCTATAGTGGATTGAATCATCAATATGCATAAACTAAAAGCATAGAAAAAAGCCATTAAATTGGCCTCAAGCATAGCTTAAGTTTGGGTTAAGGAAAAGCTTTATGAAAAGCTTGATTTGGATTGAGAACGGGTCATGAGTATGACCATTTCTTGAGTGAGAGAGAGAATTTACATAAAAATCATTAGAATTTAAACATAAATGAAAATTAACTTCAATAGCATTTATTAACTTATGTAACTCTTCACTACTATTCAAACTTCAATAGTATTTAAAAAAAACCATACCAATTAAACTTCTCAAGCTTGAGAGGGGTTGAGAAGAGAGAAACATTGAGAAATTATAGAAAGATCAATATTCACTAATTACCTTCCAACTTGCTTGATTCTTTGTTCACGGTAGAGGCCCCCAACCAATCAATTGGTTAAGTATGTTGATGGAGCCACTAATGGGGATTGAAGAAAGAGGGAAGCTCCAAAAACTAGTGAATTATTAAATGAATTCATAGTTCTTGGCTTAGGTGGAGTAGAGTAACGATGCATAAACACTAACTATTTTTCAACAAGGGGGAGGCTTCTATTTATAGGAAAAATTGAGCTCCTAACCAAACAAACTGATTCTAGAATTTTCTAAATCAGTTTGGTCAATATTTGACCATTTTTAGGTCAGTTAAGCTAACTTTTTGGAACTAGACTTGAATGAGGAGAGAGGAGAGATGAAATATCTCAATTTTTATGAGTTTAAAACTCATTCAAGCATGTGAAATATGCACCTCCTTTAAAGAACTCCCCTTCCTTACATATGTGTCATAATGGAATCATTTTAATATTGCTCATAGTTTTTTTTACTAATAAACCTTGTACATTTTCAACTCTTCATCTTATGTGAAATATGCACCTCCTTTAAAGAATTCCCCTTCCTTACATATGTGTCATAATGGAATCATTTTAATATTGCTCATAGTTTTTTACTAATAAACCTTGTACATTTTCAACTCTTCATCTTATGTGAAATATGCACCTCCTTTAAAGAATTCCCCTTCCTTACATATGTGTCATAATGGCATCATTTTAATATTGCTCATAGTTTTTTACTAATAAACCTTGTACATTTTCAACTCTTCACCTTATGTGAGCATTTACTCATTTTTGGGTATCTTCTTTTTTACAAATTTGGATTTATCTCTTCCCTACACATGGATTGATGCTATTGGCCCATAGGAACCTTAATTGGACCATAGTCTAAAGATTTTTGAAAATCTAGACCCTTAGACTAAGGTTCTTTATACCTATTTCCAATTAATTCCAATTGCACATTGGAAAATTCTTTTTGAATTTCTATTTCAGGGGAACTCATCTGAATTATAAGAGATATTTTTCTATCCAAAAATATTCAAAATCTGAATATTCTCTCTCTAGAATATTTTTCTCTCTCTAGGCTAAAACAGATAGAAACAAGATCTTTATATTTCTGAAGAGGGTTGATTACAGGGGAAGATACTAGACATCAAAAAGGGGTTGGGGGAGGAATCTTACAGCCAGTTTCAAAGGGTGGTGACCTCATGAAGGTTGGCTGATGTGTGCGCGCTGGAGTGATCGAAGAGAGCAAAGCTGAGGAGCTGCAAGGTATTTTGTGGCAGCTCTATGAGTGTGGATGCCCTATTGTTTGTCGAGGGGCTCTCTGGCGCAGCTGAAAGACAAGACCAGTGGAGCGTAGCTGAGGAGCGCAGAGTGTGGCAGCTGCAAGTACACAGTGAGGGGACGCCTGGTGAAGTTGCAGCAGAGGGAGACGAGGTGAAGAGCTGCCTTGTGAGAGGCCTATAGCGAAGGCAGTGAAAAGCAAAGGCTGGCGGCCTGGTGATCGTGGGTCCAAAGGAGAGGTGTGAGGCGCTAGAAGGATTCGAGAGGTGGCCGTCTTGAGTCGACTAGTGTGGCTCTGGAGTGCGTAGCTGCTAGCGCCAAAGGCTGGAAGACGACTGGGTGAGCAAGGTCGCCTGGATGTTGGCCGCCTCCTAGGTGAAGCAGACGGGCGTAGACAGGTAACTGCCTAGTGCTTGGAGGCCTGTGAGCCATGTGTGAAGTGCAAGGGGGTACTATTGCAGTCAGAGGTTGGCGAGTGAAAGGCAAGGCAAGTTGTGCCGCCTGGAAGACCAAGGACTGGCGAGTGATAGCTAAAGGGCTGCAGGCCTCTAGGTGATCCTGGAGAACAGGTTGTGGCAGTCGCCTCTGTACGTGGTAGTGGCTGGCGAGTAAGCAAGGTCGCCTAGACAGTGGGAGAAAGACAAGCTTGTGGTGCAGATGAGACTGGCAGTCGTTAGAAGCTGGACGACACCGAGACTGGGAGCAGAGAAAGAAATGTGGTAGCCGCCTTGGTTCGAGGCCCCTGGTGTGAGACCAAAAGGAAGATTTGGGCAGTGTGTGTGAGTTGTTTGCTGTGAGTGGGTGATAAAGGAGAGTGCGAGGAAGAGTGGGTTGATGTTTGTCAATTAATAAAATCTATGGTGATGGACCACCCCTTGTAAATGGACAAACAGGGTTTGTGTGATATGTGAGTGGCTTAGCCTTGCTAACAGATAAAAGGCTTTTATAATGAGATATGTGAGCTGTTGAAACTGCCTTTCTTTGGGTATCTCTGTGTGGTATTTAGAGAGATTTCTTTCCAGCTAGAGAAGTTGGTGGTGCCCCTTTTGCTTGTGAGAGTTCCGAAGGTGGTGAGTCGGCGAGCTATAGCGGCCTTATTGTGTTCATGAGCTACCTCACATCTTTCTGGTGCCCCCACTGAGGCATTGTTTGACTAAGGATTGTTCTGCTATTTCCTTCAGTTTATCAGGGTGTGTGCCCTAGGAGTTGAGAGTTTTAGGGAAGGTGTTTCCTTGGGTTTCGAGGTGAAGTGTGGGGGTTAAAATGATGTCTTATCCAAAGTTTTATGGTAGCCCTAATGAGGATGTGGCAGATTTCTTGGAAAGGATGGAGGTTGCATGCATAAGCAACCACATCAATGAGTCGGTACAGATTTTGCAGCTACTGAGCATTTGCTTGAAAGGGGATGCAAGGACTTGGTACAAGACTTATGAGGAGTCATTGAGGGTTGCTGTTCCACATCTTGATATGACTGAAAATGGATTAAAGACAGCACTTAGCAACAGGTTCAAGAAGGTAGAAGACCCCGACAAGGTTTGGCATGAGGTGCAAGCTCTGACACAAGGTGAGTTTGAAACATTAGATGATTATATGAAGAAATTTTCTTTGCTATGGGAGACTCTATGCAGGGCTTTAGGGGAAGACCAGGTACCCCCTGACATGATGAAGAAAAACAAGTTTGTAGCCGGGCTTAAGAGGAGTATTCACTGGAAAGTGGAATTGAAGAAGCCCAGGTCTTATGAGGATGCAGTAGAAATTGCTAAATCAAAAGATTGGAAGTTGCAGCGGATGAATCAGCTAGGGATGATTCCAATTGTAGCACAGCCGGAGATTCGTAGAGTGGAGGCTACACCCATGAATGCAGTGATTGAGAGAATGAAGCCCACTGAAGCCCAAGCTATGCAGATGGTGCCACAAGCTAGTCAACGAGTACCTATGGTTCCTGCAGGTTCTGATGAGGGATTGCGACAGGATATGAAACAAATGGTTGATCTTATGAAGAATTTGAGCTTAAATTCAATGGGAAGTACAGGTGGTGGATGTGGTAGAGGCCAAGGCAATAATCATGAAGGGGGAGATGGACAAGCAGGGTATAGACGTGGTCGCGGTAGGGGCCGTCGTTTCATTCCTACATGCTGGAACTGTGGTGAGCTTGGTCATCTGAGTACAGATTGTGATAAGCCTCAGTGAATGGGTGGTGATATGTACCCACTACCTTCACAGTTACCTGACAGGTCAAATGATTATGGTATTGATATCAGGGATCAAGCAGATGTGGATGTATGGATGAGGATGCATGAATGTGCATGTAGATGTGGATGTGAAAATAGATGCATGGATGTAGATGGGGATGTATGGATGTGAATGTGGATGTGGATGTGGATATATGTATGGATGTGAATATATGATATATGATATGAAGGAATCTGAAGTGATGAGATGGAAAATGATGTGATGGGATGAGTACACATATAAATGGAATGTGGAATAAGTAATGTGGATTGATGAGAGATAATGTGGAAAAATGAGAGTTAATATAGAAACTGTATTTGTAAACTGTTTGTAAATGCTGTTTGTAAATGGCTGTTTTATGTCAAGAATGTTGGGGAAGCATTTTGACCGTCTTGACATTGCTTGTCCTCAACGGATGAGTCCATGGCTCTTTTA
Source organism: Cibotium barometz (assembly GCF_041138505.1). Lineage (NCBI taxonomy): Eukaryota > Viridiplantae > Streptophyta > Polypodiopsida > Cyatheales > Cibotiaceae > Cibotium > Cibotium barometz. The sequence goes on along the minus strand of NC_141047.1, from coordinate 53,711,685 downwards.
TATGGATCTGTTGGTTGATCTTGCTGATCTTCAACGGAGATTCCATCTGGATATTTTTATGTGATTATATTGTCATCGGGTACTATGAGCTAGGAACTATTGAAAAGACCCTTGAGTTAATAGGTGGTGAGCATTCTGGTTGCCAATCATGCCATAGGTACACTGATGAAGAAAGGAATTGGAAATTAGGAGTCAACTGGATAATTAGAGGATTATGATCAGTAACACTATGGTTTCATTAAATGATTGTTTTAAAGTTTGTTGAATCTGTGGAAAAGGCAAGTTCATATTGGGTGTGTAAGTGGTGTGACTAGTTTTATGTTTGCATGAATATGCGGCTAGGGGGCCTGGGAACTCTTTTCCCTGATACCCGAGACAAAACATAACCAAAGTCCTAATTGGATCCCATCACTACAATGGTTGGGCAGTTGGCTAACCGGACAAAAGAACACTTTGAAATTATTAATTTTGGTGCAAAAATCAGGGGTTATCATTCCTCATAGGCTTGCTTTGAGAGCGTGTGAAACCACATCTCAACAGTCTTCACAAACTCCCAATGTCCTCCTTCTTCTCACACTTCTCACAAATTCACACTCTTCATCTCCTAAAACCCCACACCAACATCAATTTCTTCTTTCACACCCCAAAATGATAAGGTAAAAAGAACTAATCCAAATTACAAGCAAACAACTCCTCAACCAAGAATAAAAAGAAATGCTAACTATACCTTCGGAACCAATGAAAAACCCATAAAATGTTTGTAATGAAAGCACTCCCAATCAAAATATATAACTTGCACGCTCACCAAGCCATGTGATCTTCATTTCTTTGGTTTTTGATTAAAAATGGTATGAGCCTTTGAAACAAAATTTTGACCACCGAATCGGGCAAGAAATGTTTGCAAGTAAGCTTGCAAGGTCACAAAATTTGCAGGAACATTCTTTTCTTCCCAAGAAGACCAGCCTGCACATGGCAACAAGAGAGAAATGCAAGATCATCCTCGTCACTCTCACTCTCTCTCTCTTCCAAGATTGTTGATAGAAAAAAGCACAAGAGAGAGAGCTTGTTGTTACAAGAACCCAAGAGAGAGGAAAAATCATGTGAGAGGGTAGAAAAAGGAAGTTCAGGAAGTCGCAACTCCTTCGACCTCCTCGATCCCATGACTCTCCACTTCTCCCTTTTCTTGATCATATTTTATTGAATTTCAAAAGCTTTGATTACATTTCCTTTGACTAAGGTTCATGAGACCTTTATTTTACATCTAAAAAGTATCTTGACACCTTCCAAAAAATGAGAACACACATACACATAGGACATGGATTTTCATGTGCGGACCTGCTATAAAGCCATGCCAATTTACACATGATTTTACGATGAAAGCTCATAAAATAATCATTTTGAGTAGCCTAAATGCTTGATTTTTGGTGATGTAGACCATAATATTGTGCCAAAATAAAGCACAAATTTAGGGGTTGTCAAGGCCGAATGGAATCATGACATATGCGTAGGTGCCCTACTATGTGGGAAAATTTGATTTGATCCTATTTAGGTGGTTGATCACTACGTGATTATAGCCGCTAAATCCATCCATGAATTGAGATACATTAGAATTGGAAAGAGTGCGTGCATTGCTACTACCATTACCAAAATTACCTTTATTACCATTCCATGGATGCCATTGTTGTAAAGAAGGACATTGATAAAATTGAGGGCATTGAAAAGAAGACCTGAAACCTTGATTCCCCACAGAAGAAGATTGTTGATTGGGTGGAGAAGCATACTGACCATTGTGAGGTAATTGATGAGGAAAACCTTTCTTGCACTCGGAATCATGAGCAAGAGAAATTGTGTCATCAAGAGAAGTTGGCTTGAACATGTTCACATCCGCTTGAATAGTTGTCTCAAGACCATCTTCATAATTTTGTTGGATTGACTCTTCAGGAACATCCTCGACCATACGAAGCATTAGAAGTGATTGCCAAAATCTCTCTGTGTATTGAGAAACGGTATCACGATCTATCATGCAAAGAAGATTCCATGCTCGACGAGTGTTAAGGTGAATTGGAGGAAGAAAATCAGACTTGAATTTGTCTTGGAATCGATCCCATGTGAGAGGCTTAACCATGCGAAGTGAGTTCCACCAAGATGAAGCTCGATCACTCAAATGATTAGTAGCACACTTTATTTTATCTTCCTAAGACAAGTATTCACTAGTAAAATAATCATCAAATTGAGTCAGCCAAGAAAGAACTAAACATTTATCTTTTTTACCAGTCAAATTTGGAGAACGTGGATGCACGACGCCTGATCTTGGAGTCCTTGTGAGTCGAAAATGGATTTGAGAATCTTTCTCAAGCGATCATCTTCAAGAGGCATGACATCAAGATATTTTTTCTTGAGCGGCGTTGGCGTTTGCATTGTTCTTCAAGTTCCATCTCGAGTAGAAGAATGCACTCCTCCAAAGTAGGAGCAGGAAGAGGTGACACATTCGAAATCATTGGAGGTTGAGTGCCATCATTGGAATCCATTGTTGTAGATACTTTGAAGAAACTAGAGATGTTGAGCAAAACAAAGATTTGAAAGATCTTTGAAAAAAATGACCTCTTCAAAATAATGAAAGATATATATATATATATATATACTCTTCTTCTCTTTCCCTATTCCCTTCTCTCTCTTCTTCTTCTCTCTTCTTCCTCTTCTCTTCTCTTTCTTCTTCTTCTCTCTTCTTCTCTTTTTTTTTCTTCTTTTTTCCCTCCTTCTTCTTCTCTCATGATGACCTCACCAGAAGCTGCCATCATGCAGGCACCCTAATATCCCATATAGCATGGAGAGGGATGTGTTAAGGGGTATAAAGGGTAGAAGGGACTTAGCTTTACCCTTGTCTCTTAGGAGACATCCACACTTGATTGTGGGGGGGTGAGGTTTGTAGGTTCGTGGTCGTGTCGTCCGTCACATCGGTGCTGCACTAGTGACTATCCCACTGCTTTGGTGTCCACTAGGCGGGGCTCTGACAAACTGATGTCGCATTGGGTTTCCCGATGTTCCCCACCTTCATGCAAACGACAATAGTCTGAGGCCGTCTGAGTGCCAAATTCACAATCATTTTTTTTCTGACACGAAGGTATGATGGCAAAAGTACAAGAGATCTCTGTGGCCATGGCTCTCGCTTTGATACCAATGCTGGAAGCTCATGATGATAAGCCATTCTCTACATGTAACACCATATTGGGGAATATGGGAATTTACCACAAGTTTGGGACACGTGGTCAAAAGTTTGGATTAACCATAACTTGAACACCACTAATCCAAAATGAGCGCTTTATAGCTCTTTAGATTCCATTTTTCAAGCGCTTTCCAACGATAGGTCATATGATAGGGTTTTGAGAAACTTACAAACATGTTATCCATGTCCCCTTTTTTAAGTATTCAAAAATGGGAATTGGGAAATTCCCAAATTCACTAATATGGTGTTATGTGTATGTATAAGATATCAAGAATGAATGGACATAGGTCCATTCCTCTAAGCACATCATGGATGGTAGAATGCTCCTAGGGCTATTCTATAACACATTGTGCCTCTACAAGAAAGGCCCTAACACCATTATACCATCACAATATTGATGTTTTATGCATGCACATGTAGAGATTGGCCCTAAGACCATTCTAAAATTAACCCATCAGTTAACATAAGAGACTAGAGAATGGTCATAGGGCCATTCTCGGAAGCACAATGTGCTTTAAAATGGCCCTAGGGCCACTCTACCATCCACAATGTGGTTGAAAGAATGGACCTATGGCCATTCTAAAGAACATCATGAATGGTATAATGGCGTTAGAGTCAATCTCTTAAGCAGATTGTGTATGGTAGAATGGCCGTAGGGCCCTTCTAAAGCACATTTTTCTTACAATAATGGACCTAGGACCATTCTAAAATTCACCAGTTGTTGCCACAAAGAGGATAGGTAATGGCCCTAAGGGCCATTACCTATCCTCTTGTGCTAACTGCTCCTCTGTTGGTGTATATTAGAATGGCTTTAGGGCCATTATCTACATGTTCATGTATAAAATATCTAGATTGAATGGACATAGGGTCATTCTTGCAAGTACAATGTAGTAAAAATGGCCCTAGGGCCATGGTGGAATAGCCCTAGGGCCATTCCTCCAAAGCACATTGTGAAGGTAGAATGGCCCTAGGGTCGTTATTTAGGACAATGTGCTTATAAGAATGGCCCTAACACCATTTTACCATTTATAATGTTGATGTTTTATGCATGCACATGTAGAGATTGGCCCTAAGTCCATTCTAAAATTCACCATTTTACCATTTATAATGTTGATGTGTTATGCATGCACATGTAGAGATTGGCCCTAAGTCCATTCTAAAATTCACCAGCAGTTTGACACAAAAGACTCTAAAATGACCCTAGGGCTATTCTTCTAAGCTCACACTGTGCTTTAGAATAGCTCTAGGGATAATGTATAACACATTGTGCTTACAAGAATGTCCCTAATGCCATTCTACCATTCATAATGTTGCTGTTTTATGCATACACATGTAGAGATTGGCCCTAGAACCATTCTAAAATTCACCAACAGTTTGACACAAAAGACTCTAAAATGACCCTAGGGCTATTCTTGTAAGCACAATGTTCTTTAGAATAGCTCTAGGGGTAATGTATAACACATTGTGCTTACAAGAATGTCCCTTATGCCATTCTACCATTCATAATGTTGCTGTTTTATGCATACACATGGAGAGATTGGCCCTAAGACCATTCTAAAATTCACCAACTGTTGGGGTTCATCAACAAAAACACAAATACAACAAGCAGACACAATTTCTCCACAAGAAACATGTCGATTAGGCAAAAACAGAAATTTAGACACAGCAAAAACTTAATATGCAGACAAAAAACCTGACAGAGCAAGGTCACAAGAGATATGAACACCCTAAAATCTGCTTCATTCTCCTCCATATTACATTACTTTCCCTTCTTTTCTACCTTGCCCAAATTGTTACTCCTTCCCCCAAAACGTTACTCTTGAATAATAGTTACATATCTTAACTTCCAAGATCCCAAGACATTGTTAACTTCCAAGATCCTAAGACATTCATCAGACATTCCTACCACCTTATAATTTCGACTTAGCACATATCTGACTTACGAAATATCCGACTAAGCAACATTCAACCTAAGAGAACTATGCCTTCAACACATGGCACGTCTCGGTGGTAGATTTCAAAGAAATCTAACTCGGATCCACATATCCCTTGATCAGATCAAAATGTCAGACAAAAGTAAAATCATGCTGCTACATATCAAACAATTGTAGCAACATCAAAAGTCTGGTCCACCTGCTTCATAACATCAGGTTGAGCAACCTGAACATCCTTGTCTGTTGCTGCTACATCCACACTTTGTAATGAAACTGGTTCCTTGAATTGCTTAGCAACCTATATCTGCTCTGCACCATGCATCTCTACATCAGGTACTTGGTCTGCAACTATCTCAACTGATTCTGCCAGCAAACCTGCAACTTGTGTCTTCAAACTCTGGTTCTTCTCCAGGTCCTACACTTTCTGCATCCAAAATTCCTTTTCCTTCTTCAATTGAGCAATCTCTTCCACTAATATTGCTTCATGTTCTATAATAAAACCTATCTTCAACACATCATAAGGATACTTTAACACAAAAGATAGTCTTTTTTGAATTATCCTCCACATATCCTGCATATTGGAAGTCAACTGCTGCTTCAGCACTATCACATCACCTTCTGCCACCATCAGAACTCCATTAATGTCCAACTCCTCTTGAGCTAATATCTACCTCTCCATAATCTGCAATGGTTACAACCTCAAGTTCATCACATCATTATGAACTTGTAACTCTATATTCCTTTGGGCCAACTGTTACATTTCAAAACCAACCTTCTCTTCTAGCTTTCATGTCCAGTCCTTGAACATTCCCAAAGACCTGTACCATTTCAAGTGTATGATGCTCCAACACATCCTTCATTTCCTTACTATGCTTCTCCTTCACCTGTTTGTAGCTCATTCTGAAATTGCTATGGGCATGCAGTCCCCAACTCGAGACCTTTGAAAAAAATATTAATTTTAAAAACTTCGAGCCAGTAAAGTCCGACTAGTCCGACTAAGCAACTTCTAACACAGCACAATTCAGTTGAACAAACCCTGACAAAAGCTTTAGCAAATTTCAAGCTCTGCACAAAACACCCTGTGCCAACAATTAAGCTTCTTGCCATCATCTAAACACCTATGTTCTACCTTAAGAACATCCATCTCTGTGCTGTGTTAACTTCTGGTGAGTCGGATCTTACTTCCTCAACATGCACCAAAGCTGAAACTGGCCAATCAAGATGTGATGGTTTCCCTTGAAACTTCTTCAGCCTAAAACCATAGATTGGCTTCTCTACCCCTTGTTCCAAAGACATCTTCCACAATAAAGGTTCCTTGACCCAAATCCTCCACAATCTGATAAGGTCCTTTATATCTAAGTGTCAACTTCCCTAGATGAGGTCCCAATCTAGAGTTGTACACCATCACCCAGTCACCAACCTGAAACACTTTAAATTTGACATTCGTACTCACCCATGCATGTCGTCTCTTCTGGATCACCTCAGTAATATATGAACTGACCAACCTGTCTTCTTCCAATTGCATCAGATATTTACTCCTGTGCTGAACTGACAATTTAGGAGACATCTTCTCAGCTTTGATTCTAAGACTTGGCACCACAAACTCCATAAGCACCATAGCTTCTAATCCATACACCAATCTAAATGGTGTCATCCCTGTTGTTACCTTAAAGGCTGTTCTAAAGACCATAATGCTGAGTCCAATTTGTCATCCCAATCCTTATGATTGTCTGCCACTATCTTCTTCAAAATTCTAACCAATGTTTTGTTAGTACTTTTAGCCTGCCCATTAGCCTGAGGATGGTAAGTTGTAGACTTTTTGTGCCTAATAATATGGGTTTTAGCCAATTCATCTATCACCTCATTTAAGAAATGAGATCCCCTATCACTCACAAGCTCCACAGGACACCCAAACCTGGTCATTATGTTGTGATACAAGAACCTTGCAACACTTGAAGCTTTATTATCCTTCAAAGCTACAGCTTCTACCCATTTAGTACAATAGTCTGTTGCAACCAAAATATACCTGCATCCTTTCCTTGTTGTAGGCTTAACAGGTTCCACAAAATCCATCCCCCACTTCTGGAAAGGCTCTAGTGGCAGAATAGGATGATCTGACATTCTATCCTTATTATCTGGCTGACCAGTCTTTTGACATATGACACACCTCTTAGCATACTCATGTGCACTCTTCAAAACCATGGGCCACCACAATCCAGCCTGGAGAATTTTCTTTCCTGTTATATCTCTTGAGAAATGTCCACCTGTTGCACCAGAATGTGCTTCTTGAATAACAACATTCTGTTCAAAATCTGGAACACACCTTCTGATGACTTGATCAATGCCCTTCCTATATAATGCCTCTGCAATTACCAAAAAAGGTCTACTCTTCAAAGCAAACTTCCTCCTCTGATCTGTAGTAAACTCACCTGAGATAGTGCCTTTAGTCAGAAATGTCAATAATTCGTCATACCAAGAATCCGACATAGCAGCTTGAACTTCAAATAATGAAGCATCTGGTAAATCATCATTCACTCGCACTGGTTCTTCACCTGTCTCTAACCTACTCAAGTAATCAGCAATGGCATGTTCTTTTCCTGGAGTATGAACAATAACAAAATCAAACTCCTGTAATAACAACATCCACCTAGCCAACCTTCCTATCAGCAATGGCTTCTTGATTAGGTACAAAAAAGCTTGGTGGTCAACATGGAAAATTACCCTATTTCCCAACAAAGAGTGCCTAAATTTTTTCAAAGCATATACCATGCCCAATGCTTCTCTTTCAGTGACACCATAATTCCTCTCAGCTGATGTGAGTACTCTGCTTGCATAATACACTGGCCTAAACCAACCTCTGACTTTTTCCTGCATCAACACTGCTCCTATGGCCAAATCAGACGCATCCACAAAGACATGAAAAGGCAAAGACCAATCCGGAGACTGTAGAACTGGTGCAACAGAGATCATCTTCTTTAAAAGTTGGAATGATCTTTCCTGAGGATCAGCCCAAACAAAAGCCACTTCTTTCTTAGTTAAGTCTGTTAGTGGAAACACACATTAGCTAAATATGTGAGATACCTTGAATGCCACTTAATTTGACCCACATATCTCATCAACTCTTTATCCAGCTCATGGCTTTACCTTCTAATGTGGCTACAAACGGCTGAAGTGGCTGCAAACGGTTGAAGTTTAATTGGATCATTGTATAGAGCCGAATAACCAATTTCTTGGCATCTAGTTTCAAACTGGGCTACATGGCAATCTGCATCTTCCTTGGACCCTCCTCTGAATTTAGCGGCTTTGACCTTGGGGTTGAGAGGTGGTTGAGCCATGAGGTTCGGCTGTGGTGGTCTCCTAGGTCTTTGCCTGGTAGCCCCCTGTAGTGGGTCAAACTGGAGACTTCTTCATACTCTTGTAGATATTCCTGCCAAGAGTAAAACCCCTAATAGTTGCCTCACTTGCCTTCCCCTTGCTGCTCCAGAATTCTCTCCCCATTGGTCTACTGCTCGATTTTCAGAGAGTGGACTCTCCTGGCCATCTTGCGCATCTTGATCATAATGAAATGGATCAATATTGCCTGCCTGGGCCTGTGCCCTTGTATAATAAACTCTCCCTACTCTTCTCTCCCTCTCTGACATGCATCCTCACTGGCATTCATCGCCTTTGTCCAAACAGGACAAACACAGCAGGATCGCCAATTGTGTTGGGCTTCATCAATACAAACACAAATACAACAAGCAGACACAATTTCTCCACAAGAAACATGTCGATTAGGCAAAAATAGAAATTTAGACACAGCAAAAACTTAATATGCAGACAGAAAACCCGACAGAGCAAGGTCACAAGAGATATGAACACCTTGAAATCTTCTTCATTCTCCTCCATATTACATTACTTCCCCTTCTTTTCTACCTTACCCAAAACGTTACTCTTGAATAACAGTTACATATCTTAACTTCCAAGATCCCAAGACATTGTTAACTTCCAAGATCCCAAGACATTCATCAGACATTCCTACCACCTTATAATTCCGACTTAGCACATATCCGACTTACTAAATATCCGACTTAGCACATATTCCGACTTAGCATATATTCCGACTTACTAAATATCCGACTAAGCAACATTCAACCTAAGAGAACTATGCCTTCAACACCAATAGTTGACACAAGAGACTAGAGAATGACCCTAGGGCCATTCTTGAAAGCACAATGTGCTTTAGAATGGCACTAAGGCCACTGTACCATGCACAATGTACTTGAAAGTATGGACCTAGGGCCATTATAAAGAACATAATAGATGGTAGAATGGCCTTAGGGCCATTATAAAGAACATAATAGATGGTAGAATGGCCTTAGGGCCAATATCATAAGCACATTGTGTATGGTACAATGTCCCTAGGGCCATTCTAAAGCACATTGTTCTTGTAAGAATGGCCCTAGGACCATTCTAAAATTCCCTAGTTGTGTTAGCAAAGAATGGCCCTAGGGCCATTCTACAATCCACAATGTGATTTGGAATGGCCCAGATGGCCATTCCAAAGCACATCATGGATGGTAGAATGGTCGTAGGGCCATTCTACAATCCACAATGTGATTTGGAATGGCTCAGATCGCCATTCCAAAGCACATCATGGATGGTAGAATGGCCATAGGGCCATTATAAAACACATTGTGCTTGCAAGAATGACCCTAGGGCCATTGTCTACCCTTTCATGCAAACTTCTTGTGTATATTAGAATTGCTTTAGGGCCATTCTCTACATGTGCTTTAGGAAATAGAGCCATTCTTGTAAGCACAATGTGGTAAGAATGGCCCTAGGGCCATTGTAGGCACCCTAGGGAAATTCTATTGTACATTGTGCTTACAATAATGGCCCTAACACCATTGTACAGTTCAGAGTGTTGATTTTTTATGCATACACATATAGAGATTGTCCCTAAGACCATTCTAAAATTCACCCAATAGTACACTGTAAGAGACTAGAGAATAACCCTAGGGACATTATTGGAAGCACAATGTGCTTTAGAATGGCCCCAACACCATTCTTATAGAATCACAATGTGCTTTAGAATGGCCCTAAGGCCACTATACCATGCATAATGTCCTTGAAAGAATGGAACATCATGGATGGTAGAATGGCCTTAGGGGCCAATCTCTTAAGCATATTATGTATGCTAGGCCATTCTAAATCTCATTGTTATTGCAAGAATGGCCCTAGGAGTATTCTAAAACTCACCAGCTACTATTGGCACAAGAGGATAAACAATGGCCCTAGGGCCATTTTAAAACATATTGTGCTTGCAACTCGTAAAGGTGTACAAAAATGCTTAATAGGATGGTCTACCACATGAAGGATACACATAATCACTTCCTTAGCTAAAAGTAGAGACTTAAAAGGCACATACACACCATGGTGAGGAAGATGAGGGACATTGTGAATCATTTTTCATGTGATCATGATTTTTTCTCAAAGATACAAATTGGGGAGGAAAGGCTTAGAAAATAGGATTTCACTTTAGGGCTAAGGCTCAGGGTGCCAAATTACAAGCAAGTAACTCCTCAACCAAGAATAAAAAGAAATGCTAACTCTACCTTTGTGACCAATGAAAAACCCATAAAATGTTTGTAATGAAAGCACTCTCAATCAAAAGATATAACTTGCACGCTCACCCAGCCATGTGATCTTCATTTCTTTGGTTTTTTATTGAAAATGGTATGAACCTTCCAAACACAATTTTGACCACCAAATTGGGCAAGAGATGTTTGCAAGTAAGCTTGCAAAACACAAAATTTGCAAGAACATTCTCTTCTTCCCAAGAAGACCAGCCCACACATGGCAACAAGAGAGATCATTGTCATCCTCATCACTCTCACTCTCTCCCTCTTCCATGATTGTTGATACAAAGAAGAATCACAAGAGAGAGAGAGCTTGTTGTTTGCAAGAACCCAAGAGAGGGAAAAAATCATGTGAGAGGGTAGAAAAAGGAAATTCACAAAGTTGCAACTCCTTCAACCACCTCAATCCCACGACTCTCCACTTCTCCCTTTTCTTAATCATATTTTATTGAATTTCAAAAGATTTGATTACATTTCCTTTGACTAAGGTTCATGAGACCTTTATTTTGCATCTAAAAAGTATCCCGGTACCTTTCAAAAAATGAGAACACACATACACATAGGACATGGATTTTCATGTGCAGACTTGCTATAAAGCCATGCCAATTTACACATGATTTTACAATGAAAACTCGTAAAATAATCGTTTTGAGTAGCCTAAAAGCTTGATTTTTGGTAATGTAGACCATAATATTGTGCCAAATAACGCACAAATTTAGGGGTTTTCAAGGCCGAATGGAAACATGACAAATGCATAGGTGCCCTATTATATGAGAAAAATTGCTTTGATCCTATTTAGGTGGCTGATCCCTACATGATTATAACTGCTAAATCCATCCATGAATTGCGATTCTCTTGGAGGATCTAAATGGTTGGCCCATTGAAAGGTGGCCAAGGTGTTTTAGAGGTCAAATGGGATAATAACATAGGCATAGGTGTGCCCTGCTATGTGATACAAGGCATTTTGAGCCTATCTAGATGGTCGATCACTATGGCTTGGAGCCGCTGAAGCCATCCATGAATAAGAAGAGTACGTGACGACCTAGACACACCCTCCCTCCTAGGCTCTCTTAAGGGGGAAGCCATCCTTGATCATGCACTTATTGAGTGTTTTGAAGTTTACACAGATGCATAACTTATTGTTCTTCGTCTTAGGGATGACCGATATAGGAGATATAGCCATTGTGAATGCTCAATGGGCACAATGATCCCAACTTCTTGCATCTTATCCAGAATTCTTTCTTTGACATAATGAAAATCTTTGACATAATAGAGATCTTTTTATAAAAATGAATACCTCATTGTCATAATGGTTTGTTGTGCCTACATGCAACTCACTTACCATGAGATGGGTTCATGAAAGTCATACCCAAGCCATTATCATGAAGAATCCCTAATCAAATGAATATATTTTGGGGTAGTGGATGCAACTTAATGTGAAGGTTAAGGCCATGGGTTTGAGTCCCACCTCCAAAATTACACATTTATTTCCGCCCACATGAAACTTAGAAAGAGTTCAAGGAGTCCTAATGAGATAAAATGTGCACGTGTAAGAATTTGTGTGCACAAGAGAACTTAGAAGGAACCTTTTTGTTGATAGAGGGAGTGGGGGAGTTATAGCAACACGTGGTTTTGCATGTTATCATCCACAAGGTACATGACCATAGTCCTCTCGTGCATGGGAGATGGAGGATGCATGGGCTCAAGGAGGGGATGAGGGTGTTGGATACTGAGGAGACATAATAAGTAATGAAGCGCACTGGTGGAGAAGCTGAAGGCAGAGAGAGGGATCCAAAAAAGTTGCACCCAGATTGGATTGCAACATGACTTAATGCTCAGACTCAGAGAACACAGGTAGAGAAGTGCAAGGTATGTATGAGAGTCTCTTTGGAACTAATAATGAGATAGGTAGGTCTCTTCGCAATTTGCAATTCCATAGTATTCTATCCTGGTAGACCACCAGCAAAAGTAGACCTAGGGAAGTGGCTGCAAGAGGACATATTCCATGATAAGGTGGTGTCTCAGGTCTTTTACCTTGGAAAGAGTTTCTTAAATGTGCTGTTCATGAAAGGCCAACTTGTATATGATCTATTTGCGAGGGCCCCATTCTTTATGAGATAGAAACTCATTTATGCTCTACTCTTTGACCTTCTATTTAATGTAAATAAGAGTTTATAGGAAGCTTTCCCTGTTTGTGTTGAGATAGTAGGCCTACCACCTTCGTTAAAGCCGATGCTGGTCTTCCCTCCAAGGAATTCTTCTTAATACCTGATCAGCTCCCTGCATGTATAATTCATCCCCAATCATGACATAATGCTTACTTTTCCTAATAAAATGATACTTTTGGCCTTTTTTGAGCTCTGCAGGCAAGCGACCTGAGAGTATGTAATCCACCACTCTAGAGAGGTATTCCCTCCCTCTGTATAATGGCTCTTCGATTTTTGCAATTACTGGATTCTGATTAATTGCCTCCTGAGCCAACTCATGTGCCATATGATTTTCCTCCCGCTGCACATGTTGAATACTCCATGCTGTAAATTGATGTAGCAGCCTTCTAACATCAGCCAGACATTCTTTTAATCTCGGATTTTTTGCTCGCCAGCTACCCAAGACCTGCTTTACTACTAATAGAGAATCTCCCTTTATGATTAGCTTTTGAATTTTCTGTTTTAAAGGAGCCTGCAGCCCCTGAAACAATGTTGTGTATTCAGCCTCATTGTTACTTTCAGCTTCTAGAAGTATCCCATCTTTTAGAATCAGCCCGCCTTCTGAATCCTGGATTATATACCCCCCGGTGGCTTGATGTATACGCCTCTTATATGAACCGTCAAAGAATAAAACATGAGCTCCGGGAGAATGATAATTTGTTCCTTTTCTTCTATCTTTGAATCCACTTCCTTCACTAGTATCGGACCGTCCTTGTATGTTAGAAGATCTGCCAGAGTTGCCTTGCAAGTATCTTCAATCAAAAATGAGAAATCATATTCTTGAAGCTCCACTAACCATCGCATCATACCTTTTGAGAGTGAAGTACCATTCACCAGCAGCTGAGGGAGTAGAGTATAGTTTGTCAGAACCACAAATGGTTTCATCAGGAGATATGACCTGAATTTCCTACAAGCATACACCAGACTTGACAAAACCAATTCAGCCTCAGTGTATTTCCTCTCTGCTTCTGTCTTCACTCTACTTGCATAATACACAGGCTTCATATATCTGGATTCATCTCCTCTCTGCATTAATATTGCTCCAACTACATCCGGACCAAAAGATGGATTCACATAAAAGACCTGAGAGAAATCCGGAGCTTTTACACTGAAAATACCTCCCAATACCTCTTTCACTTTCTCAAACACTTCCTCGCATTCTTCATTCCATTGTAATGGTTCTTTCTTCATAGCCTGCTGAAGAGGGTAAAGCAGTTGAGACATCAAAGGAACAAATCTTGCCATATATTTTACCTTCTGGACAAAAGTCTGCACAGCTGCCTGGATGTTGATGGTGCAGATAATAAGACAAGAGCTTTTATCTTCTCTGGATCAGGTTCAATTCCATTCTGAGATATCATATGCCCCAACAGCTTCACCTTTGAATATCCTAAATGACACTTCTTTGGATTCAACTGTCCACGTGCATCATCCATTTTAGAAAATACTTGCTCCAATTTATTACCATGCTCCTTTTGAGAACTATATACACATATATCATCCAAAAAAGCTCTCACAAAATGATCTGTAATAGGTGCAAGTACTTTATCAGTGTTCCTCAGCTACCACGAGGGTGCATTTTTCAAACCAAATGGTACTACTCGGTAACAGAAGCAACCCCACAATGTAATGATAGTGGTTTTAGCCTGGTCTTCCTCAGTAATTGAGATCTGAAAATACCCAGAAAGGCCATCGCATACACTATACCTCTCATATCCAGCTACCTTGTCCAAAATATCATCAATGAACGGCAGAGGATAGTGATTGCTTTTTGTTGCAGCATTCAGAGGCTTGTAATCAATACAGACTCTCCACCCACCTGTATGCTTTGTAGTAAAGACCACTGGATTTGCCCAATCTGAGTGATCTACTGGATAAATTAACCCTGCTTTTAACAACTTAACTCCTCTCTTAATACAGGCAATAGCTCTCTATTTATCCTCCTCAGTTTCTGAAACACTGGCCTCACATCCTCTTTCAATACTATAGGCATTGGTTCACATTTGAATCCTTGGATCTCTTCATATGAAGTAATGAACAAATGAGGGAATTTTTGTATTACCTTCATATACTCTTCCTTCTCCACTGGCTGCAATTTAGGATTCAACATGCCGTGTAACAGCTTCTCTTTCTCGGTACTAGGTGATGGAGGCTGCATCAGACTGTCCATATCTTCAAGTCTGCTCTCTTCTTCCTTCTTTAACTCCTCTTCAGCTTGCATCACATACTCATTTTCTTCCTTCATTATAAATGATACCTGGCTCTCATCATCAGAAGTAGAACTCTCTTCTTCAGTTTCACTATCTGTATACTCATCAGCACTTGTTTCTTCAGGCTCACTCTTCATTTGCCGCTTACTACTCATATTGAACTTCCTGGCTCTTCCTCTCTTATTATGTACTGTTATAGTTCCCCTTTTCCAATTTTGGATGGCACCCACCTGTCTGAGCCAAGGTCTGCCCAAAATCAGTGGATAAGCTCCCAAACCAGCCGGCATAATATGGCAATTTATGTTGCAAACCACACCAAAAGCAGTCACTGGCACTTCTGTACATATACCCAGACACTTCACTTTTGCATGATTTGCCAAACGGAGTCTAAAATCAAAACTAGCATTCAGCTTTAACCCCAATCTCTCCATACAGGACTGAGACATTACACTGATTTGTGCACCGCCATCAACATATGCTTCTCCAACACACACTTCCACACCAAGCATCAACTGATGGACAAATATCAGGAAGGTCTTCTACAGACATCAGCTCCATTTCGCCTTGTGTGGGCTCCTGCTCATATACTTTCCTCGGATTTGCCAACTTCTTCAACTCTCTCTTAAGCTTTGGACACAATCCAAGCAATTGGGCAAAAGTTATATTGGCTACCCTTTCCTTTAAATCTCCCATCAATGTATACTCCTCCTGACCTTGGCCAATATGCAAATCTGAAGTTTTATAATGTCTTCTTGGCTTCCTCTTCTTCTCTGGTTGAGGGCTTATATCAAATTGGACATGTTTACCTTTCTTAGAGGATGGTTCAGGTTCTGCCATTGTACTTCTCGTCCTCTTTGCCACAGGCATAATCTCTAGAATGGTCTCCACTCCTATCAAGCTGAGAGCCGGTCCCTTTCCTTTATCCTCCCATTTAACTCCACTAGTAGAGGGTTGATTTGGATCTTTCACTTCAACACTATAATCCCCCGATCTATCATTAGTCCTCTACATCACAGGATACATTCCACCACTTGCTCTGGGCAGTTTGTCACATTGAGGGCTGATATGTCCTCGCTCCCCATAGTTCCAGCATTGGACATTGCTTAAATAGTAGCCCCGTCCTCTCCCTGTTCCTCCCATATTCCCTTCACCTGTTGACATATTGTCCCTTCTATTATTTGGTGCACCTTGACTTCTTCCCTTTCCACCTGCTTCCATCCAATTCAAACTTAGAGACTTCATGAGCTCCACTGCATCATGTATGTCCCTCTTCAAAGTGTCCTCCTGTTCAGGAACAACAGCAGCTTCCCTTTCAGGATGTATACTCTCAATCTCTGGCATCTTCACAAACTTCCTCGGCTCTTCCTGTATTCCCATCTGCCTCAGATGCTTCACCTTCCACTCCTTCTCTCGAGCTACTCTGACAACCTCCTCAAAACTATCCAGGTTCTTCAGCTCCACCTTCAGAGGGTTGGCTCCAGACCAGCCACAAACCGGTCTCTTTATCATCTGCGGGGGTACTTCAGGAATCAAAGCCTCACACCATAGACTTCACAGTCTACCAAACTCTATCAGATACTGATCCACATCCTGACCGTCCTTCTGCTGAATGTTACACAACTCCTTCCACACTTCATTTGGACTCCTCACACGGGCAAATTGTGCCAAAAATGCAGCTCTGACTACACGGTACTCAGGATCCTGTTGATGAATGTTCCTGTGTGTAGTCACAAACATCTGTAGCCATGTTTTTGCATCACCCTGCAAGAAATAAGTCAAAATCTGAGAGAGGATCTCCGGGGTTGCCCTGTCTTTCATCAAGGCTGTAAACTCCATCTTCTCCAGAAACCTGACTGCACTCTCCTGTGGCAATCCCCAATACTCTGGAAAATCTTGAGCCATTTCTTAAATCTTCCTTCACACAACCCCTGTCTTCTTTCACAAACCAGAGGAAATCTGCTCCTCTGTGGAGGCACCAAAAAGTGATGGCACAGAAGCGGTAAAGCTATTTACGCCCTTATAGGGTGCCACACTTCCACACACACATATAAACACACTATAAAACCAGGCCCAAGAGCATGAACAAGATTTATATTTCAGATCTGGCTGTCACAACTTGTACCCAAACAAACAAAGAAACAAAAAGAACCCTCTGGCATCACCAAACACCAGCCACAGCTAATCAGGAGAATTTACAACTCTGGCCTTAGTCTCCAGAAGAGGTAGAAATCCACAAAAAACCACACACACGCTCTCTCTCTCTGGCTTGTCAATTAGCTCTACACAGCTATACACAGCAACCCCCTTTGTTACCAGACACTGCAGAAGCAATTCAATCATCACTCTTTGCTTCACTGCTACACTGCTCCCATGTTTTTTACTACTTGAACTCCTAGCTACCCTGTGGTTGCTGCCAGCTCAATCTTCCTCTCAGTGTACTACCACTTCGAACTGGCGGTCCCTTTCCTTCTCTTGGCGGATGCTGCTGCCTCACCTCTTTGCTTCCTCCCCTTCACTGCTTCCTAGGTGGCTTTTTTTTTGGGCGCACAGTTGGCTTTTTTGCTTACTCTCCATGCCCGTCTCTGCTTTGCACGCTCCCCAGCAGCACCTTTTTCTTTTCCGTTGACACCCACTATTGCTGACGTACCCAGCCAACGTCGACCACGCAACAAACACCTCCTAGCATCGCGTGCTAGGCCTCTCAGTCATTGGCGGCCACCTCCTTTTCCAACGCTGCGCCTTCAAGCTTCTCTTCGCTTTTCTTTGCCGTGCCTCAATAAGTCCTCCCTTCTACTCGGCGGCCACACCTTCACTCTGTACCTCACCTCAGCACCCGCCGCCGGGGCTTCACACACAGCTTCACCAGGAGAAAAAACGGCCACCTCGACTATGCTTGCTCTGTTCTGCTTGCGTCTGCACACGCTCGGTAGCTCCTCCTGTTAGGCGGCTCTCCCAGAAAAGACCAGGGCGCTCCCTAGCTACCCCTCTTCCCACCTCTTGCAGATCTCTCCTGTGCTTGTAGCTACCCACGCTCCAAAGCCTCCCAAAACAACAAGGTGACTTTTCCTTCTCTGCAGCTGTGCCGACTCACACTCGCCAGCTCTTCACTTCACGTGCATCGCCAACTTCCAAAGAGAACCCTCGCTGGCAGCTCCAAAAAAACTCCACGTGGTCTGCTCACTTGTGGCCACGTCTATATTATTTTTATTTCTTTTGCTCCTCTCCTAATGGATGGCCACCCTTCCTTCCATTTCACACCAATCTAAAGGCTACCTTGGCCCACTTTATCATTAATTGACCTTATGCTTTCCACACACATTCAAATGCAGCTTACGAGTGCCATTGTATTTCTAGGACACCCACACACTTCAAGACGACCGAGTGGCTGATTTCATCTCCAGCGGACCTCCAATAGACTACGTCCGGACAGGCCTGTACATGCTCACATCAAAACCATCTACTCTATACACCTAGCAACGCCCTTAAAACCAAACTCTTCACACACGCCATGCACACGTATGTACACATTACCACATCAAAACCATCTACTCTGTACACCTCGCAATGCCCTCAAAACCAAACTCTTCACACACGCCATGCACACGTATGTACACATTACCAACTCCTATTTTGTCCACACAGCGTGTAGAAACGAGTGTATTTTCACGTTTATGATAAATTAGCCGCGTTTATACACGCGATTTTTAGGATCTAGCCGCGTTTATACACGTAATTTTTAGGAAGTAGCCGCGTTAATACACGCAATTTTTAGGAAGTAGCCGCGTTTATACACGCGGTTTTTAGGATATAGCCGCGTTAATACACGTAATTTTTAGGATGTAGCCGCGTTAATACACGCGATTTTTATACTTTCATTAAAAACAGATTATGATTTTGTGTTTTCTGGTTTGTACATAGGATGTCATCAACCTCCTCAAGCAGTTCTGGTGAAGATGAGACAATGCGTTTGAAAACATCGGGTAAACATGCATGTCCTGTTTGTGGCCCTTCGTTAGTACATGAGTATGCTGACGGTTTGTGTAAGACCATATTCGATAATCATCATCGATTTCTCCCATCACATCATCCTAAATATGTTGCTAGTAAGAGTAACATTCCTCCACAAACACTTCGTGCAAAAGATTGGAAGCGTATTTGGGAGTCTACAAATATTCTTCCTCCAGATGGCATGAACAGGTATAGTAATGTTTTTCAATCTTGTTTTGTGTAGTCGCTAATTGGATTAAAGGTCACATAGAGCAATCCCTTGTGTAGGTACTCCATTTTTTTCGGCTACCATATTGGACCCATCTTAAGATCAACCATCTTCTTGATCTCATGCACATCTTCAAGAATGTGGGATCTGGTATTTGGGAACATGTTATTGGTAAACGAGACAATGTTAGCGTACGTGAGGACTTGCGGGTCACAGGACGTATGCGTCAAGCTTGGCCACGAGAGGAGGGTGGGCATGTTCGTCTTCCACATGCACCATGGATTATATCAAAGAAAGGGGAGAAGCAGGTAAAGCAGGCCATCACCACTTTGCGTACTCCCACTGGATACATGAGATCATTGAAGGGAGCCTTTACAACCACTAAGAAAAGAGGCGTTGAGCAACTATATGGGTTGAAGTTCCACGATTGGCACAAGATGCTCCAAGTAAGTGTTTTCCAAGTCTTGTACGTTGAAATTAAATTTTGTAATGCCATAAACCATACATACATGTGCTCTTATGTGCGTAGTTCATACTACCTACTAGCATCGAGACCATTGTGCAAATAAGAGTTTGAAAAAATGTATTTATACGATGGGCGAGCTTGTGAGGTATGTAAAACCCATGTGACATCACCCTTCATTATACCTTGCAAAATGAACGTGCATGAGGTATAACGTACTATTTATTTATTTTTCAGATATGTTAGTTCCAAAGCAAAAAGATCCAGCCACGTTGGATGATGCGCGTGTTATGGCAGTGGAGGTGGTTTGGTAGAGGAGACTTTTTCGCGAACCATTCTCACAAGTCAACTACATCTCATTGTGCATTTAGTGGACAAAATCGCTTTATGTGGCACGGCAGCCTACCGACGCAAAAAGCGTGGATAGGAGAAATAAAAAAAAATAGCTCAAAGCTAATCACTCCATAATCTTAATTTCCTCTTAATCCTAATCTACTCTCACTTTTCCCAATCCCCATGCAAGTCACATCACTTTTTGAACCTCTACTTTTCCCTATTTTCAAATTTGAGGAGAAAGTCAAAGGTTTCCAATTCTAAAAATTTTTGGGTGCAGAAAAGTGATTTACAGGTTTTAAAAAAGCTTGAAAATTGCCTAGAAAAGACCAGAAAATTTCGAAATCACTTCTGAAAAATTTTAAAAATTTCAGAAAAATATTACAGAGTTTGGGCAAGGTTTACAGGACTGTTTCAGCAGGTTTCAAAGTGCAAAAAAATTATTTCATCAACAATTTGACTAGCCCAAGACTCTTGAATCACGCAGAATCGTTCGGGATTTGTTTGAGGCGATGAGAATTTAATTCAGCCATTGAACAACGTCTTGTTCAGCTTCAACCAAGATCAAATTGTGGGAGAAAAAACAAGATAAGTACTTATTTTTGCTTTATTTATTTACATCAAATAAAGTAAAATTTTATTTATCTACATCTTTTGCACAAGCACTATGGCAGATTTGCCTATCTCGCCATTAATTCAAGAGCAACTCCTTTCTTTACAACATCAAATTTTAGAAGAAAGAGAGAAGCGTATTGAATTGGAGAGACAGCTCTCGAGTCATAGATGCAAGCGTGACTCTTCGCTATCTTTTGATGACGAAGATGACACTATTCAAAGGGCTGTAAATGCTACATTGCAAGCACAAAGGTCACAAAAAGAATCCAAGATTAGTCGGAAAGCTTTCACATTTCAAAATTATGATGGAAAGAAGGATGCTAGGGTCATTTTATCTTGGCTTAGTCAACTAGATGACTATTTTTCTGGAGAAAGATTTTCAGAGAGTGATAAGATTAAATGTGCAGTCAATCATTTGGTAGACAGTGCAGCTTTATGGTGGAGTGTAGTAAAGCAAGGTCGTGACAAGCCAGATTCTTGGAAAAGATTTCAACGGCTGGTTAAAAAGCACTTTTTACCCTCACAATTCAAGTCCAAAGTTAGGCACCAATGGGATTCCTTGCATCAATTGGAAAAGAAAACTATGTCACAGTATGTAGAAAAGTTCTGGAATACTTTATTACAGGTGCAGGTTGTGGATAGAGTTAGTGAGAAGGATCAAAAAAGGAAGTTCATATCGGGCCTTAGATCTACCATTAGGGCCGATGTGAATATGTTTCGACCTCATTCACTATCTTCTGCAATATCTTTGGCAACTAATTCAGAACGTAAAAATGGTTTTTCGAAAGAGATTAAAGCACATGAGGGTACTTCTTCTAAACCATTTACTAAATATTTTTATGCTTCAAAGAAGATGTATAAACCAGGTTATGACAAAGGCAAGGACGAGGCTAAAGGCAACATGAGTACCAATAAGAAAGTCAATGGTGGCAAACCGAAGACATCTCCTATCAAATGTTTCAAGTGCCACAAAGAAGGTCACATAGCACCGGATTGTCCGGAGCGTACCAAGAATTCAACCCGAGCAGCACAGCAGCTCGAGTCAACATGATTGAAGAAGACGACAATGAAGAAGAATCATTCAAGCAAGAGGGTAATTCCGATCCAGATTACTCAGAACAAGAAGGTAAACCTCATGTTCATTCTTTGCTTAAAATAAAAGGAACGATATATGGACATGAAGTTCTTATTTTGCATGATGATGATAGTACACATGATTTCATTTCTGAAAAGGTACTTAGCGCACTAAATCTTCATTCTTCACCTACGCATTATAAAGTCAAAGCAGCATTTACTGGAACAAAGTATAATTGCATGCAAGTGGTGAAAGATTTGGATTTATGCATCAAACCTTTAACAGAAAAGAGGGATTTCTTAGTTGCACCTTTACAAGGGGTAGATATAATTTTGGGTATGCCTTGGAGACACAAATACAATCCTATTATAGACTATGACACTCATAGTATTTTCCTAAGGAAGGACAATGAAAATATTATCCTCTAGTGTCAAGTCAAAGGAGAAATGAGTCCTTTGTTGAGTCACACTCAAGCAAAGAGAGCTCTACGAAAAAGAGACAAGACTTATATGGTATGGGTTAACCAGCTTGATGCTGAGTTAGACACATCCAAAAGACCAAAGTTTGATTCTTTTATCTCCAAATTTAGTGACTGTTTCATGGAAGATCTGCCTCCAGGATTACCTAAGTCTAGGCTTGAGGATCATAGTATTGACTTATTGCCTGGAAATTCCCCGCCTTGTAAAGCTCCCTATAGAGTCAACAATTTAGAGCAAACAGAAATCCAAAGCCAAATAGAAGACTTGCTAGAGAGAGGCCTTATTCGACCTAGTAGTTCACCTTTTGGAGCTCCAGTACTTCTTGTTAAGAAGAAGAACGGAACTTACCGAATGTGTGTAGACTATCGTGCATTGAATAAGATTACTGTCAAGAACAGATATATCCTATTCCTAGGGTAGATGATCTTCTTGATATCAAGATTGACCTAAAGTCTGGGTATCATCAAGTCCGTATGACTCAATCTGACATTTTCAAGACAGCTTTTAGAACCCAAACTGGTCATTATGAGTTTTTGGTTATGCCATTTGGTTTGACCAATGCTCCGGCTACTTTCAGCCGTATGATGAATCGTATATTCCTTAAGTCTCAAAGTTTTGTTATAGTGTTCTTTGATGACATTCTTGTTTTCAGCAAGGATCGACAAGAGCATGAACAACACTTGGAACAAGTGTTCAATCTTTTGAGAGAAACTCAATTGTATGTCAATCCTGAAAAGAGTTCTTTCTTTCAACAGGAGATTGAATACTTAGGTCATATAGTGTCGGCCGAAGGGATTCGTGTAGATCCTAAGAAAATTGAGTGTATTGCTTCTTGGCGTACGCCTAGAAACATACATGATCTTAGATCTTTTCTTGGCTTATGTAGTTATTATAGAAAGTTCGTCAAGAATTTTGCTTGTATTGCCAATCCTTTGACTGAACTCCTTAAGAAAGCTACAAATTTCAATTGGACTGAAAAGCAAGATAAATCTTTTGCAACACTCAAGAATGCTTTAACACAAGCACCAGTTCTTACACTACCTGATTTTCAAAGACCATTCTTTATAGTGGTGACTGATGCTAGTGGCAAAGGATTTGGAGCTGTTCTTATGCAAGACAACCATCCTATTGCTTATCAAAGTAGAAAGCTTAAGCCTGCAGAGCAAAATTATAGCACTTATGACAAAGAATTAGCAGCAGTAGTGCATGCTTTGAAAATCTGGAAGCATTACCTAATGGGCTCTGAATTTCTTATCAAGACAGACCAACAAAGCATTAGGCATTTGCTTACGCAACCTCTTATTTCAGATAGGCAGCTTTCATTCAAAGTTTCCAACCTATGATTCAATATCAACCTGGAAAAGAAAATGTTGTTGCCGATGCTTTGAGTCAAAGACCAAATATTAACAACATTTCTATAATTGAAAGTGAACCATTTGTACTCATGAAAGAAACTTATGAAGTTGATCCAGATTTTTCTCAAATATGGATTAAATTGCGTGAAAACAATTGGAAACCTCAAGGAAGTTATTCTCATAATGATGGCTATCTTTTCTTTGAGAAAAGATTGTGTTACTCAACCTTACAGACAGCTTGTTTTGGAAGAGATGCACCAACCACCATTTGTGGGACATAGAGGAGTTTCCGCAACACTTCAAGTAGTTTCTCGAGAATTCTATTGGCCCCATTTGAAGAATGATGTAGCTAAGTTTGTAGCTGAATGTAACATTTGCCAAACAATTAAAAGCTACAAAGGCAAAGATTTAGGATTGCTTATGCCTCTACCTATTCCTGATAGACCATGGGAACAAGTGTCTATGGACTTCATTACTGGCTTCCCTACTACTTCCAGTCACCATGACATGATTTGGACAATAGTGGACAGATTTAGTAAGCAAGCCTATTTCATTCCATGTAAAAAGACAGTAACTTCTCAGCAAGCCGCGAACATATTTGTTAAGCAAATTTTTGCTCATCATGGTCTACCCAAAGTGATAGTTTCTGATAGAGATTCTAAATTTTGTAGTCACTTTTGGGTTGCTCTTTTCTCAAACTTAGGCACTAAGTTAGATTTTTCCACGACATTCCATCCGGAATCGAATGGACAAACCGAAGTTACAAATAGCACTATCTTAGATATGCTTAGAGCCTATGTTTCCCAGCAACCTAGTGCATGGGATAAGTACATACACCTACTCCAATTTGCTTATAATAATACTCCTCATACTGCTACTGGTCGAGCACCATTTGAGATTATCTATGGAAGAGCATTGCCTATTCCGGCTACTAGACTCTCATAAGATTGAAGCAGCCGACCAATATGTTAGAGACTTTGATCGCATTCTATCTGAAGTGCATGATTATATAGCAAGAGCTCAAGAGAAGTATACATCTCAAGCAAATAGGAAGCGCAAAGATTTTTCATTTCAAGAAGGTGATCATGTACTCTTGAGAATTGAAAAGCGTCGATTAAAGAGTGTGGAAAAATTCCCTGCAGTGAAGCTAGCGCCTAGATATTATGGGCCATTTAAAATCCTTCAAAAGATTAATGATGTGGCCTATAGACTAGAGCTTCCATCTAATTGGAATATCCACAATTCTTTTCATATCCATCTCTTGAAACCTTTTCAAGGAACACTCCCTACTCACCCAACATATGAGGAACCACCTCTTATTGAAGGAGAGGAAGAAGTATTAGTTCCTGATGCTATCATTGACCAAGAGATAACAACAACAAGAACAGGTAATCAATACTTCAAGTATCTTTTGACTTTTAAGAATCATCCACAAGAAGATGCTAAATGGAAGCCTGAGAAATTTTTCCGAGTTTACCCTGAAATTCTTCATTCTTTTCAAACCCAGCAAATCCGCAATTGAGGACAATTGCAAACTCAAGCAAGAGGGATGTCATGAGAATGTATTTTAAGTCCTCTAGAAAAATATTATTTATCCCCTCTTGAGTAATTTGGGGACGCCCAGATTACTCTTGCGTCATGCCGGCTAGGTTAATATCGTGGGTGATACCACTATAAATATTAATACGTGCGGTATATGACGTATGTTTGAGGCCACTTATGATTATTTCAGTTAGGTTTGTATGGCAGGGTGATTCCTGGGGTACTTACGCCTGGTAGTCATGAGTTGGTGATGATTTGTGCCTGTTTAATATTTGTGGGATTAATTTAATAATTAATTGGGCTTATATTTTCAGGTGATGAAGACTATGGGAATTGAAGAGTTTACTTTGGAAGAAATGTCTTGGATCATCACATTTCATTTTTGGCAAGCATAGTAGCTTGTAATCTTATTAAATGATTTTTCCATTTTGAACTTTAGGAAAGATACATTTATTTTTGTGGAATTTATTAAAGCCTATGGCTTTACCCTAGTCCCAATTTGACACTCTATTTTTGCTAAAGAAGAGTGCCGTGCTCTCTAAAAAGCACATCTTGTATTTTGGGGGCTATGGCCTAATTTTGGTGAAAAGGAAAGCTAATAAAGAAATACTCTTGTGTGGGGAGAGGCCACGCACAAGAGGGGGGAAGATTGCACCCAATATGGTCTTTTTGGAGCTAAGTATTTTTGTTTAAGTATTTAATTTTTCAATTGATTTGATTTAGTTGAAGCTTACAAGCAATGGTTTTTATGATTGAATTAATTCTCTACTTTTCCACAATCAATTCCTAGAATAAGATTCCGGTTGCAATAGTGCATCCATCTCCTCATCCTATTACCAAGGGAAGTGTAGCTGGCACGATAGGTGTTTGGCAGAAGTGGAGAGAGAATGGGTTTCCACAACATGAGACATGTTGGGTAGAAGTTTGGGTTTGGTATAATGGAGTCAAATTGGATAAAGGGGAAACCATGGCTCTATATGTGGAAATGAGGAGTGAGGTGAATGCAATATATTGTAATAAAATTTGGAGGGTGATTTGGAATTCTAGCACTTGGAGGAAGTGGTGGAAGTTAATCCAAGAAGTAGTAATGCCTGTGAAAGCTCAGGTATTTTTGTGGAGTCTGCTTGGGGGTACTGCCTATTGGGTAGAAGTTTTTTAAGAGGAACTTTACCTTTGGGTGTTGCCCTCGTGTTGCCCTAGATGTAAAACTGCTTTAGAGAATGGAGCGCATGCCTTTTGGGATTGTCTAGCTATTACAAGGGCCTAGGAAAAAATTGGGAAATGGGTCTCAAGTTGCATAGGGGTGCAAGGATATTGGGGGGACCAGGTCTTAGGTAGACTATTAGCTCCTAATGGGATTGCTGAATTGGTATTTAACATAATTAGATATTGATGCATGTGGGAGATATAGAACTCTAGAAACAACATAATTTTTCAGAGTGAGGCTTGCTAGGGGTAGATATGGTAGAGTTGATGCATAAATGTGTATATATGTGCTTAATAAAATGAATGAGGTTGTTGTGGTGGAGTTAATCTAGGCCCTTCAAGTTGGGATTAGATGATCTATTCTTCAGGTGAGGAGACTCTTGTATAGACTAGGTTACCCTAATAGATGCTCTCATCGTACCACCACCAAGGAAGCCAAAAGATGAAGGAATCAAGATTCAAGAGACTCATAATAAAGAGACAAGGACAAAGGCTACCTATGAGCAGTCACTACTACAACGCCAAAAGGATGCTGCTTCTCATGCTCTATCCCATGCTACTTCCATTTAAGATGCGAAGAACTTGTAGAGATTGCTAGACTTGGGGTCTAGAATTTTTATCAAAATAGAGGAGGTTGATGCTGACAAAGAGATTCTTTTGTCAAAGACTGCACAAGGATCTTGAGGAATAAATCTGTAGAGGTTTCAAACTCAATTATTTTTGCTTGTTTATGGTAAGTTTGTAACGGTTTGGTATGTTGAAGATGGAGGCGATAGCATGAGAGAGATGAGAGAGAAGCACACGAGACACAAGATTGAATCCCCAAAGTGTGTGGAATACACACAATAGATGAGTATATATAGAGGAGATCCTAGGGTTATATATAGAGACATTCTATATATATAGCCAACACCCCCGCTCAAAGAAGGGTCTCTAACTGTGGATGAAAAAACCCTTGGGGGCTCAAGGGAAAAACCCACAGCTCTATATACACCTACCGCTATATTAAATTATTTTATAGTTACAAAGTATTATTCAAAGGAGCTACATCACTCCCATATATACAATAGCCATCAAGGAGCTACATCACTCCCATATATACTTCATCACTCTTATGTGTACAATAGCCATGAAGGCTTTGAAGGAGTCATCGTCATCCATCTTCATGTTGTCTTGATCCATTCATGTAGGTTGGGTGCGAGTCTATCTTTGTGACGATGCCAAATAATATTTTTGTAGTCTCTTCTCTATATTGAAGCTCAACAATATCCAAATACAATCCTGATCCATAAACCCTGTAATATGGAAGAAGTCTCCATAACAAATGGAAAACCATAATTTTGTTATAGAAATATGAGATGTACACGAAAAGATGTACACAAAGAAATAGACATAAAGGTGTCTTATATGGTTGCTTAGGAATATAGTCCATCCGCAAGGACATGCATGGCAATGTCAACTTGTGGAAGATCATCCAATCAATGGCAAATGAACTAGATTTGGTAAGAGAATCTGGTTACTTGGAGAAGTTGACTTGGAAGATTGACCTGTCAATAAACACTAAAATAGAAAATGACACTCATTCTACTTAGTAAAATAAGGATATCATGGAAAGCTAGAATCATATCTTTGCCATGGGAAAAGTCTATGACATAAGATCAAACCTCCAATATTATGAGTCAAGATAATGAGACAACTATAACTTGGATCAAACCTCCAGGATGACATGATATGAAAGTAAACCTCATAAGATGACAGGACGAGAAATCAAACCTCTGACGTCCATAGGTAGGATGACCAGACATGATGAAAAACAAACCTCTGACATGAAACAATAATTAGGATGTAGACACCTCTGATAGGATGAAAAAGCAAACCTCTGACATGACGTACTGGAAAGTAAACCTCATAAGATGATAGGCCAAGAAATCAAACGTGTGACATTCACAATCAGGATAGTAAACCTCATAAGATGACGGAACGAGAAATCAAACCTTTGACATCCACCGGCAGGCAGCATGTAGCCAGGATGACATGATGTGAACATAAACCTCATAAGCTGATAGGACGAGAAATCAAACCTCTCGGGAAATATGCTCGACGGAATTTCTTATTAGTTGCCATAGATTGAATTCCAAGACTTGACCACCATTATAGCCATTTGGACCTGCATAGTTGCATTGTCGACCACAAAAGACATTGATAGACTTAAATAAACCTAGTCAATCTGATGAGCCAAAGCCAAGGCACGGTGCATCCAATGACCATGGCATCATGGTAACAATCCATGGAAACGTAGTCAACCATCATTCACAAAACATGTAACCATCATCACCGAACAACACCATGGCATCATGGATAAAATCCATGGAAACACAATCAACCAATATAGATTAGCCAAGTGAACCAACATGAACGAAACATGTAGCTTGGAATGACCAATCATCAACGAAACATGTAGCTTGGAATGACCAACATCAACAAAACATATAGCTTGGAATGACCAACATCAACGAAACATATAACCATCATCATGAAACAACGATCCATGGAAACATAGTCAACCATCATCGATGAAACATGTAACCATCATCATGGAACAACCCCATGGCATCATGGATACAATCCATGGAAACATAGTCAACCATCATCGACGAAACATGTAACCATCATCACGGAACAACACCATGGCATCATGGATACAATCCATGGAAACATAGTCAACCATCATCTACGAAACATGTAACCATCATCATGGAACAACACCATGGCATCATGGACATTTTGACGAAAAAGCATCCATATGTATGCTTGAAAAATCATCATAAAACAGCACCATGGCATCATGGATCTTTTCCATGGGAACATAGTCAACCAATATCGATGAAATGTGTAACCATCACCATGGCATCATGGACATTTTGAGGAAACGTGTAACCATCATCATGGAAGGAAACCATAGTATCATGAGACAACACCAAAGCATTAATACAAAGGTAAACCAAGTCAATGGATGCACATTCCATCAATATGAAAGAAACAAGATGCATTTAAAAGCATCACAATCAATATGGGAGAAACAATTGACATACCTTTTCTTGAGGATTTAATATGAGAAAACAATTGACATAACTTTTCTTGAGGATTTAATATGAGAATCATACCTATCAGCAACTCATCTAGAAACAATTGACATACATACCTTTTCTTGAGGATTTAATATGAGAAAACAATTGACATATTTTCTTGAGGATTTAATATGAGAATCATACCTATCAGCTCCTCATCTAGAAACAATTGACATACATACCTTTTCTCGAGGATTTAATATGAGAATCATACCTATCAGCTCCTCATCTAGAAACAATTGACATACCTTTTCTTGAGGATTTAATATGAGAATCATACCTATCAGCTCCTCATCTGAAAAGTGAGGTTTGAGTATCCTCCACGCACTTGATGGATACCTACCCATATAGCAGTTTTTGTGATGGAAAACCAATGCT
This sequence comes from Cibotium barometz, assembly GCF_041138505.1. Lineage (NCBI taxonomy): Eukaryota > Viridiplantae > Streptophyta > Polypodiopsida > Cyatheales > Cibotiaceae > Cibotium > Cibotium barometz. The sequence continues at coordinate 53,681,700 of NC_141047.1, read as the reverse complement.
ACCATTGTATGATGGAGATAAGGATTATGTCTCCACAAGATCTTCCTTAGGGTCACAAACTACTCTTGAATAGCTTTCATTAAAAGATGTCAAAGTTAGCAGGTTACGATAGCCATATCAAACTCGACACCAAATGCAGGGTGAGAAAAGTAAAATTAGCGTGAACTTGTGTAAAATAGTAGTTATGCTCTCTCTAAGAGACGCTTGATAGTGGATTCATGTATGAATTTCAATACAATTTCTCATAGTTAATGCAAAACAAACTATAAAATAGAGAACTTATCTCGCCATAATCCAACTCTCCTGCTCTTGTTGGCACCTACTGCCTTCGCAAAATATCAAGGCCATGGTTAGCATAGATTTTCAGATTGATTTAGTTGAAAAAAAAAATGTATATATGATCAAGAAACCATAAGAAGTGAAGATAGCAGCATTGCATGTAAGAATTAGTTTTCACAACATAAACCATCAAAAGTGATCACAAAAGAGGACTTAGCTCTTTGTTGATGAAGAGATTTGTTTGACGATTAAGAGATTTGCATGACGATGAAGGTTCCATAGTTTAAGATCTTGCTTTAGTAGGTTGAAGAATGGAAGTATACATTGGACCTTGGGATCCTTTTGAGGGCATGAATTTTGAAGATGATGTGCGACCCCAAGGTTAACGATAATCGAATTGCCTGATGACTCCCTGATGATGTGATCAGGGTAATGTAACGATAATGAAGTTTCCTGATGATGTGATCACAAAAATGTAACAATAATCGAGTTGCCTTTCAGAATAATGATGTTTTTCAACATCCAAATGACAGATGAACATATGAACATATGAACATGAAAATCTAAACTTGATATTCTGACATGTAACCATCATTCACAAAACATGTAACCAAGTCAATGGATGCACATTCCATCAATATGAAAGAAACAAGATGCATTTAAAAGCACACGCAAGAGAAGGGGAATAGGTGTAGGTGCTGCTGTGCCCACACACAACCAATACATCAAGAAAGCACGTAAAGATATTATTAATCCATGGGAGCAATGCCAAAAGAAAAGCTATCAAAGATCAATGGTATCAAAGGTTATGGTGCCCAAGAAGTATTATTTTCTTCTGCACATAAAACTAAAACGTTAGCAAAAAAGTGTGCTTGCCAAAAGAAAAACGAAAACCATACATAACTACTGCTTGAAATAGAGAAGAAGATTTGGAGCACTGCTACTGGCCTCTGCACACTTCACACACACACGCACGCATCCTTGCCTGCCTGCCTGCCTTCCCGCACTTCACACACATGTCTAGTGTGAGGCTTTGCTAAAAATAAGGGCAGCACAACACCATGTCTAGTCTGAGAGAAGCGTTGCGTGAGAGGAGGAGAGAGCACTAGCAACATGGCCATGGCAGCAGGCATAGGAGTCATGTCGTCTCCGGCCACTACGACTTCGTCGTTCGCTGCATCGTCTTCGTACTCTTTGAAAGACTTCACCTGGCCTTAGTCTCCGTTTCTCCCTCTACTGCCGGAAGGGCAACTAGAAGGGCTCTGTCGGTACGATCCTCATCTGCAACCGTCATCGCAGCACCTCCGTCGGACACAAAATTAGAAGACTTGCCCAGGCTTAAGGCCATTTACGTCAGCAAGGTGATTCCGGCGCTGAAAGAAGAGTTCAAGTATGCCAACACTCTACAGGTTCCGAGGGTGGAAAACACCAACACAGACACGTCCTTGCCTTGCAGCTCTCTCTCGCTCATCGACCAGCTCTCTCTCGAAACATGTAGACAGAAGCGCAGAATCTCTCGCTCATCTGCCATCTAGAAGCGCAAACAGTCTCTCGCTCAGCTGCCAGCTCTCTCTCGAAACATGTAGACAGAAGCGCAGAATCTCTCGCTCATCTGCCATCCAGAAGCGCAGACAGAAAAACACCAACACAGACTCGTCCTTGCCTTGCTTTTTATTTCTTTTCGATAGACTTTGACCTGTAGAGATCTCTAGGTTCACGTAGAACCATAGCTCTCATACCATGTTGAAGATGGAGGCGATAGCATGAGAGAGATGAGAGAGAAGCACACGAGACACAAGATTGAATCCCCAAAGTGTGTGGAATACACACAATAGATGAGTATATATAGAGGAGATCCTAGGGTTATATATAGAGACATTCTATATATATAGCCAACATGGTACAATGCTGGCAATGAGTTTTTAAAAGCCTATTATGACCAAACCTTTTGATGAGATCCAAGTTACCTCTAGGTGTCCAACCAATGGTATATATTCTGTACCCCCACTTCTCTCAAGCTATAAGAGATTTGAGAGAGCGAGTAACAAGCTTAACCAAATGTTTTCAACACTGCAACTTTCATAGGGTCAATACCATCATTTTTCCCTATCACTCAGAGAGTAAGTGAATGTTGCCTATCATCTTGATCTTTTTACCATGTCTACTTGAAGATTAACTGATTTACGTCTTTCTTGCAGTCATCAGCATTGGAGCTTTGTATGAATTGATGTCCAGGATCATCAATGCTTTCTCTTGAACTCCTTCTATGGGACCCCCATCAAGATCTTAGTCTGTATGTTTTCCTTCTAAAAGCTTTGTTGTATTTTGGTAAGGTTATTTTGGAACTATTTATAAGTAAATCTCTCTGTTGTAGATCCTTAAAGATACTGGGTTGAATTTCGAGCTGCTCTACAGAAAAGAGGTATTGTTCTCCTCATTTTACTATATGGAAAAGAAGATGGAATTTTACAATTTCAAGCAGGTCCAAGAGGGAAAACATGATCTTTCTGTTGATAAGTACAAGGAGAAGTTCCTTCGTTTGCACAAATATGTACCTGAAGTCTTGTGTGAGGCTCTTACTCACAAATTTGTAGAGGGCTTGAAGGAGAACCTCCTCTACATGATGAAGGGAACAGGATCGCGAGATTTCTTAGATGCTGTATCCAAAGCTGAGAATTTTGAAAGAATGGAAGCATATAATCAAAGAAAGGTTACAAAATCAAAGATAATTCCAACGGGCCATCATCCTCCAGGTTTTCAAAACTCAGGTATTCCATGTAGATCTGAATTTTTTAATGATATCAAGTTTCAAGGAGGGTGTAATATGCAGCAAAAAGATGGAAATTATGATAGTGGAAAAAACCAAGGATCTATGCCCTGAAATCAGCGAGGTAGGCAGAATCCAAATTTCTAGAATTCTAGAGAAAAAAATCAATCCAATAATCAGAACACTGGGAATCAAAAGAACCAGAAACCGACAACATGGCAAAATGATCCCTAGTTCATTAAGCAAGCAAGGAGGCTTGGATTGTGCTTTAGATGTGGGGTGCAAGATGCCTTCTCCTAAAGACTTAGATCGTACCATAGAGGTAGAACCAAGGACCCAACCTTACTCTAGAGCACCCTATAGGTTTAATGTGGATGAGTTGAGAGAGCTCAAACTTCAGTTGGATGACTTGACTCAAAAGGGTTTCATTAGACCTAGTGTTTCTCCTTGGGGTATTCTGGATTTGTTTCAAAGGAAAAAACATGGGACTTCTAGACTTTGCATTGAGAATAGAGGGCTGAATAGGCAGACCATTAAGAATTAGGATGGGACTTATAGACTTTGCATTGAGAATAGAGGGTTGAATAGGGAGACCATTAAGAATAAGTACCCTTTACCTCACATAGGTGAGTTGTTGAGCCAATTGAGTGGGTCCTCTCTCTTTACCAAGATTGACTTACAATCTAGATACCATCGAATTTGTATCAGAGAAGAGGGCATTCCTCATATTGCATTTGGGACTCGGTATGGGCATTATGAGTTCATTGTTCTTCCTTTCGGATGACTAATGCACCTGCTACTTTCATGTGTTTGATGAATAATGTGTTTCGTGAATATTTGGATGATTTCATTCTTGTATTCTTAGATGATATTTTTGTGTATTCAAAGAATAGAAAAGATCATGAAATTTATCTTAGGAAAACACTTCAAAAGTTGCAGGGTCACAAGTTGTATGCAAAGATAAGCAAGTGTTTCTTTGCGGACAAGATTGTGTATTTAGGCCATGTCATTTCTAATAATGAGGGTATCCACATAGATCCTGAGAAGATTAAAGTGATTATGGAATGGCCTAAAGAGAATGTGGGGGAGAGGGAGTGCTTCAAACCCTAGCAAGCAAACACACACACACAAGAGAGAGAGGGAGTGCTTCAAACCCTAGCAAGCAAACACACACACACAAGAGAGAGCAAGACACACACACACACACAAGAGAGAGAGATGGATAGCTGAATTTTCTTCTATCTTCTTCTTCTCTACTCAACCAACATAACATAAAGATAAGAGTACACACTATATGGGTTAGTACTCAACTACTACAACATACAAGGGTTGGTCCATAATGTGAACCCGACTAAATGACATGGCGTTATAACTATGCCAGTCTCTAGAAATCCAAAATGGCTCTCACACAGCCTATCATCCCACTGGCTGCATATCACCCATAATCTCACCAACCATGGTAGGTGGTGTAGATGCGGAAGCTATCACCCAGGTGGGTCATCAATGTCCGCTAGCACTAGTTGAGCTCGATATCTCAACATTCCCCTCGAGCTCAACTCCACACATTGCACTCCAAGTAAGATCCTAAACCTATGGAGCTTCTCTATGCCCAATGCCTTCGTGAAGATGTTAGCCACTTGGTCCTCTCTAGTGCTGACATATACCAGATCTACATCTCCTGCTGCTAGAACCTTCTCCCTCAAAAAGTGATAATGCACCTCAATGTGCTTTGTTCTAGCATGGTATACTGGGTTACTGGCCAACTCTATGTTGCTCATGTTGTCACAATATATGACAGCTGCCCTATCCATGGGTTCTCCCATGTCACCAAGTAGCTTCTGAAACGAAGCTACCTCACAAGCTGCCATAGTAGCACCCTTGTACTCTGCCTCTGTACTCGACAAGGCAACTATTGGCTACTTCTTACTGCTCCAGCTCATAGCAGCACTCCCAAATGAGAACATAAAACCACTGGTAGATCTCCTATCCAATACTACCAGCCTAATCAGCATCTGTGTACCTATGCAACTATATCTCTATACGAGCCTCATAGAAAAGTCCATAATCAACTATGGACTTTATGTACCTCAGGATCCATCTAGTTGCATCCAAGTGTGGTTTCCTAGCGGCCTGCATAAACTGACTCACAAGTCCAACAACATAGCTCAAGTCTAGCCTCGTAAAATGGTCATGTAGATCAAACTACCCACTTTGTGCCTGTATGTAGTGGGGTCCAAAAGCTCACCTCTAGTTGCGGAAAGCTTTGTGTCGATGGCACTGAAATAGGCTTTTATCCTTTAATACCATACTTGGACAACATGTCCAAGCCATAGTGCCTCAACAATTGCAAAATGCCATGAGGTGATCTCACACCTCTATGCCCAAGAAATATTGTAGCAGCTCACCCAAATCCTTCATCTCAAACTTCTACTTCAAAAGCATCCTGACATCATGTATGTCTGCATCACTATCACCAGTGATTGATAAAGTCATCCACATAGATGACTAATAGCATGATCCCTCTATCTGTCTTTTTCAAATATAGTGAAAATTTTGCATTGGATATCTGAAATCCAATGGTGACAAGATACTCCCTGATCTTGTTTAACACCATATTGGGGAATATGGGAATTTCCCATAAGTTTGGGACACATGGTCAAATCTTTGGATTAATCATAACTTGAACACCATTACTCCAAATTGAGTGCTCTATAGCTCACTAGATTCCATTTTCCAAGCGCTTTCCAACAATAGGTCACATGATATGGTTTTGAAAACTTATAGGCATGTTATCTAGGTCCCACCTTTTTAGTATTCAAAAAATGGGAGTTAGGAAATTCCCAAACTCACGAATATAGTGTTGTTTGACCATGCTATGGGTGCTTGCTTCAAGCCATACACGGCTTTGCATAACTTGCACACAAAATCTGGATGTGCATCACTGTCATAACCTGGTGGCTACATCCAGGAACATGTACATATGCAATACACCCAAACACTTTCAAGTGAGACACATCCGGTCTTATGCCTATAAACTTATGTTCACAAGTCATACCATGAACAGCTGCAATGGGTGTCTTGTTCATAATGTACACCAGCAGTTGCTACTACTTCTGCCCAAAAGTACTATGGCATATTCTTTTTAGCCATCAAGGCACGTGCCACTTCTGCAATGTGCTTGTTTTTCCTTTTCGTAACACCATTCTGTTGCGAAGTGTACCTGCACGTAAATTGCCTCTTGATTCCCTGCTTTCTCAGGAAATCACTGAAGTCATTGGAGAAATGTTCTCCCCCACCATTTGATCTTCCTGTGTGGTCATCGAAGAATGTAACATAGTACTACAACCTGGAGTTGTTACAGTCTTGGTCGGTCCCCATACAATACATCTAAATGTATGACATCCAATGGCCTTGCACTCACATGCTTTTCATGTGGGAAAGCATGTTTGGCCTCCTTATTACCAAGTTGGCATGCTTCACATACCTTATGCATAATGTCAACTTTAAACTTTGGCAAAGGTGCAACAATATTTTGGGCCTGCATAGACTTCAATCACTGTACATTCACATGACGAATGCGCTTGTGCCATATGTCAATATCTGGAATGACGCTTCTCCCATGCGTAAACATGGCTGCATTTATTTTAGGTATGTTCATATCCAAAGTAAACAGCCTGCCATTTTTGTTACCCTTTGCAACCAAGTGACACTTATTTTTGAAGTCTTCCACAAAACATCCTTAAGGATTAAACCTCACTTTGCATACCCTGCTCAACCATCTGTCCAATAGAAAAACCAAGTTCTTTGTAATATTTGAAACATGAAGTACATCATCCAAGTACTTCGTTTTGCCATCCTGCATAGATAATGGCACTTTACGAACATGTGCAATGGGATGCACAGTATCATCACATGTTTCTACATAACCTAGTTTTTCCATTTTTTGCATATCTCTAAACCATTTAGCATGACTAGTCATGTGGTTAGAGGTACCAGAATCCACATACCATATATCTTGAGATCCTGACACATCCCCTGTTATGGAACTAAGCATGGTCATCACCTCCATGTTTGCTAGATGATGCATAGTTGCCTTGCACAGCAACTTCCTACTTTTAATGTCATTCTGCTTTTTGTAGTAGTCCTTTGTCATGTGTCCTAGTTTGCCACAGTAATAGCACTTTATGCTATTTGCATTTTGATTTCTTTGTTGCCAACTACCTCGGCCTCTTTGGCTCCCCTTGCCTCTAGACTGGCACTTGTGTATGATTGCTGCGTGAATCATTGGATTGTTGTTGTCCAGAATTTTGATTTCCTTATCGACCACCACCTTGGCCTCGACCACGGCCTCTACATCTGCCTCTACCTGAATTAGAGTAGAAGGCTTGTTGTGATGTGTTCTTGCTTTGTGAAGAAGAATCCTCACCTATAGCCTTTTCTCATATGATCAGCATAGATACCAAGTCTTGAAAGTTGGGAATATTCTCCTTAACTCCAATGGAGGTATTAAATAGCTTGTACTCTTTGCCAAGCCCATTCAGACAGACACTCACCAAATCATCATCCTCCATTGATACATTGATACACCCAAGGGATTCAACAATGACCTTGATCTTTAAGGCATATTTATTGATGGACATGCTTTTCTTTTCCATAGTATGCAACTCTTGCTTTAACTGCAACTTCCTTGCCTTTATGTTAGTCTAGAACATCTTAACCAAATTTTGCCATCATGCAACTGTTAGAGTGTTTGCCTCCTGTATATGTCCTATCATAGTGTTTGTGACACTAATTGAAAGCCAGTACATGACTTTTCTTACACCCTGATTTCAATCCTTGAATGCCTTTATATCTACAGGAGTGGCATTCTCCTCAGATAGCTCTGGCTCCTCATTATCTCCTTCTACATAATCTCAAAAACCTTTACCCATTAGGAAGTTATTCATTCTGAACTTCCAGGCATGGAAGTTATTCTTATCCAGCTTCTCACTAACAAACTGATTAATTCCGTCAGACATGTTTTCCTGTAGCAATCAAATAACCTACAAACAGATAACTTTTGTATGCAACCTGTGTAATACAACAGTATCTCCTATAACTGCTGCAGTAGCGGTACTTCAGCATAGCCTGTTTGTCACCAAATGTGACTAGAGTACATGTACATACACCCAGTATCAACAATACATGTGCAAACCCTATCTGCACTTCCAAAATGCACTGCTACACTGCAACAACCAGATTTTGAGCAGAAACAGTTCTTTACTAGAACTTCCAAAAAACTATCAAAAAATACCTTGTAGTGATGAAACGAGGCTCGTAACGCGCCCAAAAGGCGAATTTGGACCAAAAAATGACGTCCGATATAGGACAATATACTTGCCTTGTAGCTCCACTCCCGTAAAGACAATTCCTCAATCGGAGATGTGTAGCTCCCAGAGCTACTGAGAGGGTGTTGTATCTAAACCAAGAAGGGAAAAGAGATGATGGTGCTCTTATTCGTGTAGTACCACTTCCTTCCTTGCTTGCCTCCTTGCTTGTTCTTGCCTCTTGCTTGCCTCCTTAGCTCTCACATGAACCAGGATTTGATACCATAAAGAGAATGTGGGGGAGAGGGAGAGCGTTAAACCCTAGCAAGCAAACACACACACACAAGAGAGAGATGGATGGCTGAATTTTCTTCTATCTTCTTCTTCTCTACTCAACCAACATAACATAAAGATAAGAGTACACACTATATGGGTTAGTACTCAACTACTACATTATACAAGGGTCGGTCCATAATGTGAACCTGACTAAATGAGTTGGCGCTATAACTATGCCAGTCTCTAGTAATCCAAAATGGCTGTCACACAGCTTGTCATCCCACTGGCCACATATCACCCATAATCTCACCAACCATGCCAGTGGTGTAGATGCAGAAGCTTTCACCCCAGTGGGTCATCACAATATCTCAACATGGCCTAGACCCAGGTGTGTAATAGATGTGAGGAGCTCCATAGGATTGGCACAATTCGAGAGAAAACACATTAGAAACTTTTCTAAGATAGCTTCTCCATTGATCGATCTCACTAAACAAGAAACAGAGTTTAGGTGGGATGAAAGGTGTCATGTAGCTTTTGATACTTTAAAAGCTAAGGTTCACTACAATAGAATGAGGTTTAGCACAGCGAAAATAACAATGCTATATCGTTGCTAAACACTCTGGTATTTTTGCTGCAAACGAGTTTGTTGCTCAGAAGCAAAAATAGTAACACTTAACACTACTAGTTTTGCTGCTTAGCAGCGCATGTATTGCAAAATAAAAAAAAGCTAGGGCAAACTAGGGAGTCTGCACAGAACTCCCCAGTCTATCCCAGCTCTTTTTTTTCTAATGTAGATAGAGTAAAACTAACATAACTCCACATCATCATGGACAAGTGTAATGTAAAACATACAAATATAAAAATTAAACCATGGTTTTAGGAATGTAATAATGTAATTACAATACTTAGTGAATTACATAAGTGTATGTTTCCGAAAGACTCATATAAAGATAAAGCATAATAAAAACCTATGGAGCTAGGGGCTATCTAGATCTCATGCTGTGCGATTGGTATTGTTCCTTGTAGCTCTAGCCCCTTCGCTTCTCACAATTCCATTGCTATGCACCATAGATACGTTTGCACCACTGTCTCGAGTCATATGATCCTAAAACACAATAAAACTAACACAAGTGAGAATCAGTTTTGTAAAAACAAAGAGGTTTAGGGTTTAGGAATGTACTTACTTACCATGCTTGCCAAGCATCTCCTCTAGTAATAACAATCCATCCTTAATCTTGCACCCTATCAAATAGAGCTTGCAAACACTATTGTAATGTAAAATCATATTCCTCTTGCGTAGGGGGTGGTCTACTGCTTCAAGCTGTAGTTGTACAAATAGGTGAACATTTTAGAAAGTTGTTGTTGAAGATAACCTTCTTTAATTAAAAGATAAGATACAATGTGAGGCTAATATATACTTACAAATATTGTCGAGATATTGACTCCTCCTTTACGTGCACCTAACTATCAGGCTATCGTGGGCTTCTCACAAAATTCTTCCCTTTATTTTCGCATCATTGGGGATACATAGCCGATTATTATAATACATGCATCCTTCATCCGGTTTGTATCCAAGAACTCACTCATTTCCTGAGGAGTCTTTCTTTCCCGTATCAGAAGGTTAGCAATAGGGGAAAAGAATTTGTCTTGCATGATTTTCTCCTTTGCTTCATTGATCAATGGATTTGACACCACTGTAATTGCAAGCAAGAAGGTTTTTCTGCTGAGCGCATCTGCAACCACATTTTCTTTCCCCGGTCGATACTTTATTTCAAAATCAAAATCCTGCAGGGTCTGCATCCATCTCCTTTGATGCATGTTGAGATCCCTTTGGGTGAAGATCCACTTCGGACTTTGATGATCTGTCATCAAGGTGAATCTTTGTCCCAAAAGATAATGTCTCCACAACTTTAGAGCATACACTACTGAGAGTAACTCCAAGTCATGGATGGCATAATTCCTCTCATGTGCTCTGAGTTTTCTAGATTCATAGGCTACTGCATGACCTTCCTGCATTAGAGTACCGCCCAAGGCAAATCCACTAGCATCAGTAACTACCTCAAAGGGTTTGGTAAAATCTGGCAATTTAAGGATAGGGTTGGTTACTAAGGCTGTCTTCAGCCTGTCGAAGGCACTCTTACACATTGCAGTCTAGTGAAAAAGTGTACTTTTCTTGAGAAGGTTAGTTAAAGGGGATGCTATCTAAGCATACCTAGGTATAAAGATCCTATACCATCCGATTAACCCTATAGGAATCCTCTGTCTTCCTTTACTGGCTTGGATTCTGGCCATTCAACTACTGCTTGGATCTTTGCGGGGTTAGGAGAAATCCCATCCTTTGACACTATGAATCCCAAGTATTCCACCTGGTCAACAGAGAAGGAACACTTGATCTTCTTTGCAAAGAGTTGGTGTTTCCTTAGGATTTCCAGGACTTTGTGCACATGATCTTCATGGTCTGCAACATTCTTCGAGTATACTAAGATATCATCAAAGAAGACAACAAAATCATCCAAGTATTCTCTGAGAATATCTTGCATAAGATGATTGAATGTCGCCGGGGCATTAGTTAATCCAAACGGCATGACTGTGAACTCATAATGCCCATAGCGATTATTGAATGCTGCCTTTGGGATGTCTTGCTCCTTGATTCTGATCTGGTAGTACCCGGATTTGAGATCTATCTTTGTAAACATTTGGGTACCACTTAACCAATTTAGAAGTTCATCAATCCTAGGAATAGGATACTTATTCTTAATTGTTAATTGATTCAGTCCTCTGTAGTCAATACAGAGTCTTAACGTTCCATCTTTCTTCTTTTGAAGGAGAACGGGCACACCCCAAGGTGAGACACTGGGTCTGCTCTAACAGTTGTCTTAACTTCTCCTTAAGTTCTATGGCTTCAGGGACTGGCATTTTGTATGCACGCTTGGCTACCGAGACGACTGAGCTCCAAGAGTTAATTCGATCTCATGATCTACTTCACATGGCGGAGGCATCTCAGTCAGCTCTTCAGGAAATACATCTGCATACTCACTTAACCACTCTGGTTCTTTAGCCTTGCATTTTATGTCTACCGGATTTATTTTAACGACATACATAGCTTGCCTTTATCTGAGCCCTTTTTTAATAATTTGGAAGCCTTGACTAATTGCAGCACTGGGGATCCGGAAATTCTGATTCCTTGAACTTTATTACCGTCATATATTCCCAGGGGATAGGACTTTGAATTGGCACTCTGTTACGTTCCCATCTAAGAACAAAACAAGATTAGAAAAACCATTAAAAGAATAAAGAAAAGGCAAAATTACTAACTTACAAGATGGTTTGAGGGATCTACTCTTGTTTGCAACAAGAGTGGCCACCAATTCTTTAGCAGAGGGAATGGTCAAAACTTACTAAATTATAAAGAAATTCATAGTTCTCTTGACTCTAAAACACTATTAAGCTTCAACAAAAGAGGGAGGCTTCTATTTGTAGGGAAAAGTGAGCTCCTAACCAATCAAACTAAATCTTGAATTTTCCAGATCAGTTTGGTCAATTTTTTACCATTTTTAGGTCAGTTTAGCTTACTTTTTGGAACTAGACTTAAATTAGGAGAGAGGATAGATGAAATATCTCAATTTTTGATGATTTAGAACTCCATCCCACATGTGAAGTAGGTGCCTCATTCATGAAGGGGGAATTGCCATTTTGAGGTGTCAAAAATCTATCTTTTTAGAATTCCTTTGGTCCTTAGTCCACTCTTCATCTTATGTGAGTATTTACTCTTTTTTTGGGGGATTTTCTTTATTTCTTCTATTTATCTTCTCCACACATTTGGATGAATCTAATTGGCCTCTCAAAACCTTAATTTAAAATTTTTCAAAAATCTGGACCTAGGATAAGGCCTCTTGAACAAATTATACTTGATTTCTGATCTTTTTGAACTTCTGTTTGGGGGGAGCTTACTTTTAATAAGAAGAGATATTTTTCCATCCAAAAATATTCAAAATCTGAATAACCTCTCTCTAGAACATTTTCTCTCTCTAGGCCAAAACAGGCAGAAACAAGATCTTTTATATTTCTGAAGAGGGATTTGATTACAGGGGAAGATGCTGGACATCTTGAGAGGCTGGGGAGGAATCTTACATTCTATCCCACTTAAAAAAGGTGAGATGTCCTCATCTCACAAAGCTAGAGAAGAATTCTTTTCCTTAAGATCCAACTGATTCTGGGTTCCTTATAGTCTAGAGAACCCAAGAGAATCCTGGGATAAAGATTCCTTATAGTCTAGAGAACCCAACAAAATCATGAGATAAAGATTCCTTATATAAAACTCATCATCAGATAATAATTCACTCAGATCGTAACATCCAATCCTTATCACAATAATAGTCCATTAGATCGAGATTTCTATTTGAACAGTGTGGCATGGAAATTTTCAATTTTACAGAGTTTTAATTTGACACCTCTTAACTTGATCCACTGGGTCAAGTGTTAACAGTAGCAATCCACTAATCTCATAGTGATTTGCTGAAGTCATTAACATCATTCCAGCTACGAACATTATCACAGGGACTCGTCCCATTCATCCTTATTGTGGTTTTGCTTAGTTATTACAATTCAGCCATAATTCAGAAATCTTCATTTTTCAATCAGAATCTAAATCAACTCATGAGTTCTCAATCAAAATTTAAAATCATATCAACCACATTCAAATTCATCATCTAGATAGTATTAATGCTTACAATTTCAAGTCTTAGATTTACTCGTATATACTACCAGTAAAGAGCTGCAGTTATACCCTCGGTATATACGGGTAATCATGGTCCTTGGAACTATAAGGTAAAAACCATCATGTCTAGGCCTCAAGCAAGTTAGGGATTCCATACAATTGCGGTACTTTCATGTAAAGACCTAGTTACCAATTTATGAATTTCAGTTTGAATATCAATCTATATGAATTTTATCTTCATAAAATTTTTGACATTTTTGGCTTCACACTTGATCCTCATTAGCCAATTTGCTCTGATACCAGCTGTAAGATCCTTGACCCCACTGTGCAACGAATTTGGGGGTGCTAACAACGAAAGTAGCACTTCTTGCACGGGGCAAGGTCCCACACGGATATCCAGACAAGAGACTAATCCATCGGTTCTTCCAAAACCGAACTCAGAAAAACTTCCCTTGCCCAGAAAGCACAGGCAATTCCTCCAGGATAACTTTTCTCTAGAGTAGTCAAAAGCCTGAACTAACTGAACTGATCTGACCGAACCCGTAAGTCCCATAATCAGATCATGGAAAAGATTGTACTTGGATCATAGAGACCAACGTTTTTTTCCTCATTGAGAGGCACAGCCGTTGATTCTTTTCCATAGAACAATTTTTATATAGGATTTACCTCATCTATAGTACTATACAAAAATTGAGTCTTGATTTACGGATCCATCAGTCCAGCCTAACCCCATCCAGTCCCATGGGTTAGCCAACCACCCAACCACTGTAGTGATGGGATCCAATTAGAAATTTGGTTAGGTTTTGTCCCGAGTACCAAGGAAAAGAGCTCCCACGCCTCCTAGCCGAATATTCATGCAAACATAAAACTAGTCACACCACTTACACACCCGATATGAACTTGCCTTTTTCACAGATTCAACAATCTTTAGAACAATCATTTAATGAGACCATAGTGTTACTGATCATAATCCTCTAATTATCCAATTGAATCCTAATTTCCAATTCCTTCCTTCATCGGTGTACCTATGGCATCATTGGCAACCAAACGCTCACCACCTATTCACTCAAGGGCCTTTTCAATAGTTCCTAGCTCATAGTACCCGATAATATAATCACATAAAAATATCTAGATAAAATCTCCATTGAAGATTAGCAAGATCAACCAATAGATCCATATAAAAAAGCCATGGACTCATTCGTTGAGGACCAACAAGGTCAATCAACCAGATCCATGCCCGAATTCAGAAAACAACTCTTACTCCTTATCACAATATCTTCCCCGACGTACTCGTGGTGGATATCTTCGACGACCCATAGCTCGAGCATCGTATGGTCAGCACCCTCTAGGATCCTTCGCAGGTCACCTAGCGCTTCACTCATAGGCTGCTTCCTTAGTCCCTTATCCACTGTACCGGAAGCTCACCATTTAATCAAACCGAGGCTGGTCAGGCCCAGACCTTGCTACGCGAGACGTCCTCCGATGACTCTCCGTTAGCAGTTGCAACTTAAACAGATAGGTCCCCACGACCTCATTCACAAGACGGTCAAAATGCTTCCCCAGCATTCTTGACATAAAACAGTCATTTAAAAACAGATTTCACAAACAAATACAGTTCCAACAATATTTATATCTTTTCTCACTACTATGCATCCTTTCCCCATCTTTTTTTTTCATCTTGCCACAATTTTATTTTCATCATCGATCCCTATCACATCACATCATTCTTACATCAAATCACATCCAATCCTATCATCCACACATCAATCCACATCAATCCACATCATTCAAACATCCATGCACATCAATCCACATTATCCACACATCAATCCACCTCTTTCATACATCCATCCACATCATCCACATCATTCACTCATCATACACACACCAATCCACATCATCCACATCAATCCACATTATCCACACATCCATCCATATCTTCCAAACATCCATCCACATCAATCCACACGTCAATCCACATCATTCAAACATCCATGCACATCAATATTCATTATTTCATAAGCATTCCCATTCTCATCTAATCACATCTTTTTTCTATCTCATTACTTATTTCCTCATTTTTCCTCATCAGATCTCACCCACTTGCATCTACCGATATATCTCATCACTTCACTTACATTAACATCTATCCAGTTTACGTCGCATCTTGTCACATTCATTTCACATCACATCTCATTCATTCACATCCTGATTCACATGCTAACACATTCATTGATGTCCCTTATCATTCATTCACATTCCGATTCACATCACATCACATCCATTCACATCCCTTATCATTCATTTACATCCCGATTCACATCACATCACATCCATTCACATCCCTTATCATTCATTCACATCCTATATCATTCATTCATATCTCGATTCACATCACATCACATCCATTCACATCCCTTATCATTCATTCACATTCTATATCATTCATCACATCTCGATTCACATCACATCACATCCATTCACATCCCTTATCATTCATTCACATCACCCGATTCATATGCTATCACATTCATTCACATCCTATATCATTCATTCACATCCCTTATCATTCATATCTATTCAATTTACTTCACATCTCATCGCTTCAATTCTCGTTCATATCCATCACATTTACATCCACATATTCTCCCACATATATCCACATCCATACTTATCACATACACATCCACATCTATCCTTTCATATACATCCACATCCATACTTATCACATACACATCCACATCTGTAACGTCCCTCCCAAGCCATATATGTATATGTCTCTTTTAATATAGATTTCAATAAGGAATGAGAGTGTACTTAGAGAAGATTGAGACAATAAGGCTAGAAACATTAGAAAAGTGTTAGAATAAAAATATTAGCTCCAAAAATTCAAAAGAAATAAGAACATAAGAAAGAGATAAGTATCCCCAAAAATAGAATTTCGATTTTAGGTGATGAGAGGTCATATTTAGAGTACTTTTACACATTTAGAGTCCATGCATACTAAAAATGTAAAAAAACAATGCGTTTCTAAAGATAGTGCGTTTGCGGCTATATACAGACGTTTTTGCCTATTCTACCCGAGATGGCTTGTAGACCAGATGCCTTCCCGTTCTTTTGACTGGTTATATGACCATATTCTGAGTTTTTATCAGAGAGTTATGGTCGAAACAGTTTGCTGTTTCTGTCAGGGTCTCTACATAGAGAAAACTGTGAGAAGACAGCAAGTAGCCTCAAGGTAATCCTAGAGTTTGAGATGCATATATCCCTTCATTCTGATCTAATATCTTAGAAAATAATCTTGGATTTCTATGTTCTTTCGGAGGAAGAGACCAAAAACTCCATAGCTTTTCTTTTAGAGAAAGAATAGTATGTCGTAGCCCTGTAAGAGAAGGCTATTTTGCCATAGATCTTAGAAAGAGAGGAGAGTCACAGTATGAGTAAGAGGAGATAAAGCTTGGAGATGATTGGATGATTTCAATCATAAGAGAAGGTATTAGAAGACTCTATTTTCTAAAGCTCTTGTTAACAACGAGCAAAGGCAACGATAAACGACAAATTTCTATGCGGTATATACATATTTTGTTTTTCAATTATATATCATTCTTAGGGGTTGAGGTATGTCCCCGGCTTCTCTATTGATTGTTACAGTGATCTATTTGATTGATTTACCATTTAAAGTTTGTATTCTTTTAAGCAATAGCATATGCCTGAATAAAGAATGTCTTATCGCAATCTCAAGTTGAAATGCTAAAATCTTTGTGAAAAGGATTGTTTTCTTGAGAAGCTAACATGGATTCTAGTACTATGGTTTAGTTGAATAAATGGATTGCTATCTTGGTTAAATTAAGGTACAGGTATAACTTCTCCCTGCCTTGACGCTGCCCCGTTCTTGTGCTTGTATAGCCGGACGGCGGAGACGTTAGTAAGGCCCGGAGTTGGCCCATGGTATCCCTCATACCATTGGGAGAATGAGGTTTGCCGATTGAGGCAAGTGATTGTGATGATGCTGCCTAGTTCTGAGGACCCAGGCTAGTGCGGTGAATTAGCCCACCCTAGTGCGCAGACATCCCTCTTAGGGGCGGGAGGATCGAGCGATGGAGCCTGAGAGGGCGACAGGCCGGCTTGAGTCCTCGCCAGCGGCCGACGATGAGGTGTATGGTCCCGTAGGGTTTTGCCCAGCATGTGGAGGCTGGAAGGCCGAATTCTAGATCATCGGCGGTATAAAGGAAAAGAATAAGAGAGCCAGTTTGGCTTGTATGAAATTGATTCATGTTTAAACTTTGTTTTTATAAATCTTATCTTTGGCATTATTGTATTGTGGAAAAAGGCAAAGGCTGTTTTAATAAACCTTGTGAAAGGGCCTTAATTAAGGAACATGTTTGTTTATGTCAAACAGTGTGGTAGGATTAATTAGAAAACAAATTGACGCGTGAGTAGGGTGGAAAGTGGGAGGATGGAATGCCCCGACGGCACCATCCTACGGACGGGTGGACCCGATTAGTCGGGTAGCTTTCCAACATATTAAGTGAAAGCCCTACGTTAGATAAATAGGTTCTCGAGTAAATCTATTCTAGAAGACTAGGCCAACGGCTGTGCCTTGCATGGATGAGGAAAAAAGCGTTGTCTCTAGGAATCAAGACTAGTAGTTACCCAATTTATGTGATCAAATACCCTATGGGTGATTTGATTTTAGAAGACCACGCTCCCCCTGCGGGATAGAACTAGGTCTTACCTATGAATCGTATCCTTGAATCTCTGTATGGTCAAGGTGTCGATGAGTAGGAAATTTTCTCCAAGTTAAGACTTAGTGGACTATCTTAAGCGTTTCCCCTATTTGTGGAAGGGGGGAACCTTACAACATCTATCCTTTCACATACATCCACATCCATATTTATCACATACACATCCACATCTATCCTTTCACATACATCCACATCCATATTTATCACATACACATCCACATCTATCCTTTTATATACACTCACATCCATATCCATTCTTTAACATACATCCACTTCTATTCTTCACATACATCCTCATCCATACTTATCACATACACATCCACATCTATCCTTTCACATACACTCATCCACATCCATTCTTTAACATACATCCACTTCTATTCTTCACATACATCCTCATCCATTACTACAAGGGATCGGGCTCATACCCACGCTCCTAGCCGCTAAAAATGACTTGTGAAAAAAAGTAGCGGGCCTGTGTATCAGCGTGTGTATAATCGCGGCCAGACACATGCGTATAAAAGCGCGTGTATAGGAATGTTCAGACGCGCTGATACATGGGTGTATACAAGCGTTCTGTGCATGTAGACGCGCTGATAAAAGCGTCTATACACACGTTTTGTCAGTTTAGTTGCGCTTATACACGCGTATTTCACAGATTTGGCGCGTCGATACACGCGTGTTTTACAGGTTATCCGTGTATATACACGCGACTTTTTACAGTTTAGACGTGTTTATACACACGAACAGAGAGCAAAAATAAAAATCCAGAGAATGCTATTTGGTACAGGTGTCTGAATGCTGTTCTAGCATTCCAGCACCCAATAACACTCTCTGGATTTTTTTTTGGGAGCATTGGACCATCCACGAGGAAGATATCCACGAGGAAGATTAAGATAAGAACGACATGAATGCATACATTGTCAATACACGATTCAAGACAGACATGAATGCAATACTATCGATTCACGATTCAATATTACTATCAAAATTTTAAGTGTACACATATATACAAGGGAGTCCATATGTCGAAGTAGCCCATGGCTTCAGTTACAAAAATATATATACAACCACATCCTCAATATGGAATGTGATACTATAAGTCTGAGTACTACTTAGACCCAGATGATGACTCGGTGCTCCCTTTCATGCTCAGATGAGCTCACATCGGTCGGAATGTCCAATGAGTAGTGCTCATGTCCATCCTCTACAGTGGCGACGGGTGGATCATCAGCAACTTGTGCCTGTTTGAGTATGTAAGATTCCTCCCCCAACCCCCTTTTGATGTCCAGTATATTCCCCTGTAATCAATCCCTCTTCAGAAATATAAAGACCTTGTTTCTAACTGTTTTAACCTAGAGAGAGAAAATATTTTAGAGAGAGAATATTCAGATTTTGAATATTTTTGGATAGAAAAATATCTCACCTTATTAAAATGAATTCCCCTGAAACAGAAATTCAGAAAGAATTTTCCAATGTGCAATTGGAATTAATTGGAAATAGGTATAAAGAACCTTAGTCTAAGGGTCTAGATTTTCAAAAATTTTTGGATTATGGTCCAACTAAGGTTTCTATGGGCCAATAGCATCAATCCATGTGTAGGGAGGAGATAAATCCTATTTGTAAAAGAATATACCCAAAAATGAGTAAATGCTCACATAAGATGAAGAGTTGAAAATGTACAAGGTTTATTAGTAAAAAACTATGAGCAATATTAAAAATATGAGATATTTTGGATATAATCATTTCATTTTGACACATATGTAAGGAAGGGGAGTTTTTTTAAAGGAGGTGCATATTTCACATGCTTGAATGAGTTTTAAACTAAAAAATAATGTGATATTTTTATCTCTCATCTCTCTTGAACCAAACCAAATCAAAATAGAACCAAACCGAATCAAAAAAGTAACCAAACCAGGTCTAAATCTAGTCCAAATTCAACCAAACTAACTTGGAAAATTCTAGAATCAGTTTGTTTGGTTAGGAGCTCAATTTTTCCTATAAATAGAAGACTCCCCTTGTTAAAAAAAAATATAGTGTCTTATGCATTGTTACTCTACTCCACCTAAGCCAAGAACTATGAATTATCCACTAGTTTTTGACACTTCTCTCTTTCTTAAATCCCCATTGGTGGCTCCATCAACATACTAAACCAATTGATTGGTTGGGGGCCTCTACCGTGAACAAAAAATCAAGCAAATTATAAGGTAAGTATAGTGAATTTTGATCTTTTCTATAATTTCTCAATGATTCTCTCTTCTCAACCCCTCTCAAGCTTGAGAAGCTTAATTGGTATGGTTTTTGAAATGCTTTTGAAGTTAATTAATTAATGATAGTAAAGAATTACATAAATCTCTATTTATGTTTAATTCTAATGGTTTTTTTTCTCTCTCTCACTTAAGAAATGGTCATACTCATGACCATTCTCAATCCAAACGAAGCTTTTCATAAAGCTTTTTCTTAATCCAAGATTAATCTATGCTTGAGAATAAATTAATAGTTTTTTTTATCTATGCTTTTAGTTTATGATTATTTTTCACTTAATCCATTAAGGGTTAATGATCCAATTAGGGATCATTCTAATCATTCCCTTAAAGATAACCTATCTTTTAAAATAATTGAGATTTATTAGTTATAATAGCGGAGATATGGTAAAACTTTATAAAAATAAACACAAAAAATAATTTCATTCAAAGCATGAAAAGAGGATTTCCTACCATATTCTAGGAACTATCATCCTAGATTAATTAAAAGAATTTTATTATGCATGGAGATGTGGATGTTTGCATGTAGATGTAGATGTATGAATGTGAGTGTGAATGTGGATGTGGATGTATGCATGGAGATGTGGATGTATGCAGGTAGATGTAGATGTATGGATGTGAGTATGAATGTGGATGTGGATGTGAATGGAGATATGGATGTATGCATGTAGATGTAGATGTATAGATATGGATGTGAATGGAGATGTGGATGTATGCATGTAGATGTAGATGTATAGATGTGGATGTGAATGGAGGTGTGGATGTATGCATTTAGATGTATAGATGTTGATGTGAATGGAGATGTGGATGTATGCATGTAGATGTAGATGTATAGATGTGGATGTGGATGTATGCATGGAGATGTAGATGTATGCATGTAGATGTAGATGTAGATGTATGGATGTGAGCGTGAATGTGGATGTGGATGTATGCATGTAGATGTAGATGTATAGATGTGGATGTGAATGGAGATGTGGATGTATGCATATAGATGTAGATGTATAGATGTGGATGTGAATGGAGATGTGGATGTATGCATGTAGATGTAGATGTATAGATGTGGATGAGAATGTGGAGGTGGGTGTATGCATGTAGAAGTAGATGTATGGATGTGAATATATGATATGTGATGTGAAGGAATCTAAAGTGAGGAGATGGAAAATGATGTGATTGGATGAGTACACATATAAATGGAATGTGGAATAAGTAATGTGGGTTGATGAGGGATGATGTGGAAAAATGAGAGTTAATATAGAAACTGTATTTGTAAACTGTTTGTAAATGCTGTTTGTAAATGACTGTTTTATGTCAAGAATGCTGGGGAAGCATTTTGACCGTCTTGTGATTAAGGTCGTGGACCTAACTGATAAAGTTGCAACTGCTGATGGAGAGTCAATGGAGGACGTCTCGCGTAGCAAGGTTGGCCGAGGTCTTGACCAGCCTTGGTGCGATTAAAATGGTGAGCTTCCGGTACGGTGGATGAGGGGCCAAGGAAGCGGCCTATGAGTGAAGCGCTAGGTCACCTGCGAAGGATCCAAAGGGTGCTGACCATACGGTGCTCGGGCTCTGGGTCGCCTAGGATACCCACGCGTGCGTTGAGGAAGATATTAGAACAAGGAGTAAGAGTTGTTTTCTGAATACGGGCATGGATCTGGTTGATTGACCTTGCTGGTCTTCAATGGATGAGTCCATGGCTCTTTATATGGATCTGTTGGTTGATCTTGCTGATCTTCAATGAGAGTCCATCTTGATAAGTGATTATATTGCCGAGTATTATGGGCTAGGAACTAGGAAACGGCCCTTGAGTGGACAGGTGGTGAGCATCCTAGTTGCCAATGATGCCATAGACACTCTGATGAAGGAATGATGGGAAAATTAAGAATCAACCGGATAAATTGGAAGATTGTGATCAGTGATACTATGGTTTTATTAAAGGATTGTTTTAAACTGGTTGAATCTGTGAAAAGGCAATTTCATATTGGGTGTGTGAGTGGTGTGACTAGTTTTATTTTTGCATGAACATCCGGCTAGGGAGCCTTGGAACTCTTTTCCTTGGTACCCAGGACAAAACCTAACCAAATTCTTAATTGGATCCTATCACTACAGTGGTTGGGTGGTTGGCTAATCCATGGGATTGGATGGAGTAGGCTGGACTGATGGATCCGTAAATCGAGACTCAAACTTTTGTTTTTACGATAGATAAAATAAATCCCGGATAGTAACTGTTCTATGGATAGGAATCAACGGCCGTGCCTCTTAAATGGGGAAAAAAGCATTGATCCCAATGATCCAAGTGCAAGTTTCTTCCTTGATCTGACCAAGTATGTTATAGATGTAATTGGATCAGCTCGATCAGAAATGATCTTGACTATGTTAGAGTAAAAAGTTATCTTGGTGGAATCGCCCGTGCTTTTCGGTAAAGGAAGTTTTTCCGGGTTCGGTTTTGGAACAACCGACGGATTAGTCTCTTATCCGGATATCCGTGGGTGAGGCCCCGAATGTGGGACCCCTGTCCCGCGCGAAAAGTGCTACTTCCGCTGCTAGTATCCCGAATCTGTTGCTCGGTGGGAACAGGGATCTCACAGTTGGTATCACAGCATTTGGTTAATAAAGATCAACTGAGAAGACAAATATGTCAAAAATTTATCAAGAAACACAAAAAGGTTATAATTGTGTGATATAATTCATACAATTTGATATTCAAACTGAAATTCGTAATTTGGTAATTGGGTCTTCAGATGGAAGTACCGCAATTATATAGAATCCCTGACTTGCTTGAGGCCTAGACATGATGGTATTTACCTTATAATTCCAAGGGCTGTGACTACCCGTATATACCGAGAGTATAACTGCAGCTCTTTACTAATAGTATATACGAGTAAATCTAAGACTTGAAATTATAAGCGTTAATGGTATCCAGATAATGATTTCGAATGTGGTTGATATGTTTTTTAATTCTGTTTGACAATTGATGAATTGATTTGGATTCTGATTAAAAATTCTGATTGAAAAATGATGATTTGTGAAATTTAGTTGAAATATAACGAAACCACAATGAGGGTGAATGGGACGAGTCCCTGTGATGATATTCATAACTAGGATGATGATAATTGAATTCAGCAAATCACTATGATTGTGCTGTCAGATTGCTACTGTTAACACTTGACCGGTAGACCAAGTTAAGGGATGACAAATTGAGAACTTACTTGACTGAAATTTCCGTGGAGGAATGTTCAGCGAGGAATGCTCAGAAAGAAATTTGCGGTCTAATGGACCATTATCGTGTTAAAAATATGAATGTTATCATCCGAATGAATTATATTTAATGATGAGTTCTATATAAGGGATATTTATCCCAGTATTCTGTTGGGTTGACAAGAATATAAGGAACCCCAGAATAAAATTGGATCTTAAGAAAAAGAGTTGTCCTCTACCTTGCGAGATGAGGACATCTCGCACTTTTTTAAGTGGGGTAGAATGTAAGATTCCTCCCCAGCCTTCGAGGTATACAGGAGTAAGAATCTCCCTTTTTGATCTTATAATTATTCCCACTCTAAAATAAAAGAAAGATTCTGTTTAGAAAAGGAAGACCCTTTCCCTGGAATACTTCTCAGGAGTTCCACCTGTTTTAAGGATTCAGAACAATGAATTGAGAAGTAAAAATTCGTGTTTTGGATACCAAGGTTTTGGTCTTCATTCGAGTACGGCCCAGAAGAAGTTCTTTATCTATTGGGGAGTTTAAGAAGTTATCCCCCAGATATTGTGAGCCTTATCTGAATTCAAAGAAAGTAAGTGACTTAACTTACGATCTTCTTTTACCTCCTCATCTCAAGGTTCATAATGTATTCATGTAAGCCTTCTATAGATATATGTGCCAAACCCAAATCATGGAAAGATGGTAAAACTTCAGTAGCAAGATACTATTGGCTTCTAGGTTACGCTAGCTCCTTCCTTTATATAAGTCATAACTTTTACTTATCGCCCACAGTAATCTTACTTCCATCGATCTCCTTTCTTTCTTAATCTCCTTCATGGCTTGGCAGCAAGAACTAGTTTTATCCATGATGATTTCTCACCTTCAAGATGCAAGCGAGTCTGTGAAGAAAGATTTTATAGAACAGTATGAGCGCTCACTTTTTCCTCACCTAGGAACTTCTGTAGCTCAGACCAAATGGCGGACCTATCAAGACATAACTAGGGTAACACCCTGGGGTCAGCAACACTTTCGTAACAATGTCCGCTTGGCCATGGTTATTGAAGCTTTGGGTTTGTGTCCCCGATACTAGTGCGTCATGAGATCAAGACATCTTGGGTTTTCTGAGCGGGTCTTCTTACTGGCGTGTTTTCTTCCTCATCAGAAGACCTTTTTGATGTCTAGTATCTGTAATCAATCCCTCTTCAGAAATATAAAGACCTTGTTTCTAACTGTTTTAACCTAGAGAGAGAAAATATTCTAGAGAGAGAATATTCAGATTTTGAATATTTTTGTATAGAAAAATATCTCACCTTATTAAAATGAATTCCCCTGAAACAGAAATTCAGAAAGAATTTTCCAATGTGCAATTGGAATTAATTGAAAATAGGTATAAAGAACCTTAGTCTAAGGGTCTAGATTTTCAGAAATTTTTGGATTATGGTCCAATTAAGGTTCCTATGGACCAATAGCATCAATCCATGTGTAGGGAGGAGATAAATCCTATTTGTAAAAGAAGATACCCAAAAATGAGTAAATGCTCACATAAGATGAAGAGTTGAAAATGTACAAGGTTTATTAGTAAAAAACTATGAGCAATATTAAAAATATGAGATATTTTGGATATAATCATTCCATTTTGACACATATGTGAGGAAGGGGAGTTTTTTTAAAGGAGGTGCATATTTCACATGCTTGAATGAGTTTTAAACTAAAAAATAATGTGATATTTTTATCTCTCATCTCTCTTGAACCAAACCAAATCAAAATAGAACCAAATCGAATCAAAAAAGTAACCAAACCAGGTCCAAATCAAAATAGAACCAAACCGAATCAAAAAGTAACCAAACCAGGTCCAAATCTAGTCCAAATTCAACCAAGCTGACTTGGAAAATTCTAGAATCAGTTTGTTTGGTTAGGAGCTCAATTTTTCCTTTAAATAGAAGCCTCCCCTTGTTGAAAAAAATATAGTGTCTTATGCATTGTTACTCTACTCCACCTAAGCCAAGAACTATGAATTCTTTAATAATTCACTAGTTTTTGACACTTCTCTCTTTCTTAAATCCCCATTGGTGGCTCCATCAACATACTAAACCAATTGATTGGTTGGGGGCCTCTACCGCCGTGAACAAAGAATCAAGCAAATTATAAGGTAAGTATAGTGAATTTTGATCTTTTCTATAATTTCTCAATGATTCTCTCTTCTCAACCCCTCTCAAGCTTGAGAAGCTTAATTGGTATGGTTTTTGATATGCTTTTGAAGTTAATTAATTAATGATAGTAAAGAATTATATAAATCTCCATTTATGTTTAATTCTAATGGTTTTTTTTCTCTCTCTCACTTAAGAAATGGTCATACTCATGACTGGATGTGAGTATGAATGTGGATGTGGATGTGAATGGAGATATGGATGTATGCATGTAGATGTAGATGTATAGATATGGATGTGAATGGAGATGTGGATGTATGCATGTAGATGTAGATGTATAGATGTGGATGTGAATGGAGGTGTGGATGTATGCATTTAGATGTATAGACGTGGATGTGAATGGAGATGTGGATGTATGCATGTAGATGTAGATGTATAGATGTGGATGTGGATGTATGCATGGAGATGTAGATGTATGCATGTAGATGTAGATGTATGGATGTGAGCGTGAATGTGGATGTGGATGTATGCATGGAGATGTGGATGTATGCATGTAGATGTAGATGTATAGATGTGGATGTGAATGGAGATGTGGATGTATGCATATAGATGTAGATGTATAGATGTGGATGTGAATGGAGATGTGGATGTATGCATGTAGATGTAGATGTATAGACGTGGATGAGAATGTGGAGGTGTGTGTATGCATGTAGAAGTAGATGTATGGATGTGAATATATGATATGTGATGTGAAGGAATCTAAAGTGAGGAGATGGAAAATGATGTGATTGGATGAGTACACATATAAATGGAATGTAGAATAAGTAATGTGGGTTGATGAGGGATGATGTGGAAAAATGAGAGTTATATAGAAACTGTATTTGTAAACTGTTTGTAAATGCTGTTTGTAAATGACTGTTTTATGTCAAGAATGCTGGGGAAGCATTTTGACCGTCTTGTGATTAAGGTCGTGGACCTAACTGATAAAGTTGCAACTGCTGACGGAGAGTCAATGGAGGATGTCTCGCGTAGCAAGGTCGGCCGAGGTCTTGACCAGCCTCTTTGCGATTGAAATGGTGAGCTTCCAGTACGGTGGATGAGGGGCCAAGGAAGCGGCCTATGAGTGAAGCGCTAGGTCACCTGCGAAGGATCCAAAGGGTGCTGACCATACGGTGCTCGGGCTCTGGGTCGCCTAGGATACCCATGCGTGCATCGAGGAAGATATTGGAACAAGGAGTAAGAGTTGTTTTCTGAAATCGGGCATGGATCTGGTTGATTGACCTTGCTGGTCTTCAATGGGTGAGTCCATGGCTCTTTATATGGATCTGTTGGTTGATCTTGCTGATCTTCAATGAGAGTCCATCTTGATAAGTGATTATATTGCCGAGTATTATGGGCTAGGAACTAGGAAATGGCCCCTGTGAGTGGACAGGTGGTGAGCGTCCTAGTTGCCAACGATGCCATAGATACTCTGATGAAGGAATGATGAAAAAATTAAGAATCAACTGGATAAATTGGAAGATTGTGATCAGTGATACTATGGTTTTATTAAAGGATTGTTTTAAACTGGTTGAATCTGTGAAAAGGCAATTTCATATTCGGTGTGTGAGTGGTGTGACTAGTTTTATTTTTGCATGAACATCCGGCTAGGGGGCCTTGGAACTCTTCTCCTTGGTACCCGGGACAAAACCTAACCAAATTCTTAATTGGATCCTATCACTACAGTGGTTGGGTGGTTGGCTAATCCATGGGACTGGATGGGGTTAGGCTGGACTGATGGATCCGTAAATCGAGACTCAAACTTTTGTTTTTACGATAGATAAAATAAATCCCGGATAGTAACTGTTCTATGGATAGGAATCAACGGCTATGCCTCTTGAATGGGGAAAAAAGCATTGATCCCAATGATCCAAGTGCAAGTTTCTTCCTTGATCTGACCAAGTATGTTATAGATGTAATTGGATCAGCTCGATCAGAAATGATCTTGACTACGTTAGAGTAAAAAGTTATCCTGGTTGAATCGCCTGTGCTTTCCGGTAAAGAAAGTTTTTCCGGGTTCGGTTTTGGAACAACCGACGGATTAGTCTCTTATCCGGATATCCGTGGTGGGTGAGGCCCCGAATGTGGGACCCCTGTCCCGCGCGAAAAGTGCTACTTCCGCTGCTAGTATCCCGAATCTGTTGCTCGGTGGGAACAGGGATCTCACAGTTGGTATCAGAGCATTTGGTTAATAAAGATCAACTGAGAAGACAAATATGTCAAAATTTTATCAAGAAACACAAAAAGGTTATAATTGTGTGATATAATTCATACAATTTGATATTCAAACTGAAATTCATAATTTGGTAATTGGGTCTTCAGATGGAAGTACCGCAATTATATAGAATCCCTGACTTGCTTGAGACCTAGACATGATGGTATTTACCTTATAATTCCAAGGGCTGTGACTACCCGTATGTACCGAGAGTATAACTGTAGCTCTTTACTGATAGTATATACGAGTAAATCTAAGACTTGAAATTATAAGCGTTAATGGTATCCAGATAATGATTTCGAATGTGGTTGATATGTTTTTTAATTCTGTTTGACAATTGATGAATTGATTTGGATTCTGATTAAAAATTCTGATTGAAAAATGATGATTTGTGAAATTTAGTTGAAATATAACGAAACCACAATGAGGGTGAATGGGACGAGTCCCTGTGTGATGATATTCATAACTGGGATGATGATAATTGAATTCAGCAAATCACTATGATTGTGCTGTCAGATTGCTACTGTTAACACTTGACCGGTAGACCAAGTTAAGGGATGACAAATTGAGAACTTACTTGACTGAAATTTCCGTGGAGGAATGTTCAGCGAGGAATGCTCAGAAAGAAATTTGCAGTCTAATGGACCATTATCGCGTTAAAAATATGAATGTTATCATCCGAATGAATTATATTTAATGATGAGTTCTATATAAGGGATATTTATCCCAGTATTCTGTTGGGTTGACAAGAATATAAGGAACCCCAGAATAAAATTGGATCTTAAGAAAAAGAGTTGTCCTCTACCTTGCGAGATGAGGACATCTCGCACTTTTTTAAGTGGGGTAGAATGTAAGATTCCTCCCCAGCCTTCGAGGTATACAGGAGTAAGAATCTCCCTTTTTGATCTTATAATTATTCCCACTCTAAAATAAAAGAAAGATTCTGTTTAGAAAAGGAAGACCCTTTCCCTGGAATACTTCTCAGGAGTTCCACCTATTTTAAGGATTCAGAACAATGAATTGAGAAGTAAAAATTCGTGTTTTGGATACCAAGGTTTTGGTCTTCATTCGAGTACGGCCCAGAAGAAGTTCTTTATCTATTGGGGAGTTTAAGAAGTTATCCCCCAGATATTGTGAGCCTTATCTGAATTCAAAGAAAGTAAGTGACTTAACTTACGAGCTTCTTTTACCTCCTCATCTCAAGGTTCATAATGTATTCATGTAAGCCTTCTATAGATATATGTGCCAAACCCAAATCATGGAAAGATGGTAAAACTTCAGTAGCAAGATACTATTGGCTTCTAGGTTACGCTAGCTCCTTCCTTTATATAAGTCGTAACTTTTACTTATCGCCCACAGTAATCTTACTTCCATCGATCTCCTTTCTTTCTTAATCTCCTTCATGGCTTGGCAGAAAGAACTAGTTTTATCCATGATGATTTCTCACCTTCAAGATGCAAGCGAGTCTGTGAAGAAAGATTTTATAGAACAGTATGAGCGCTCACTTTTTCCTCACCTAGGAACTTCTGTAGCTTAGACCAAATGGCGGACCTATCAAGATATAACTAGGGTGACACCCTGGGGTCAGCAACACTTTCGTAACAATGTCCGCTTGGCCATGGTTATTGAAGCTTTGGGTTTGGGTCCCCGATACTACTGCGTCATGAGATCAAGACATCTTGGGTTTTCTGAGCGGGTCTTCTTACTGGCGTGTTTTCTTCCTCATTAGAAGACCCTTTTGATGTCTAGTATCTTCCCCTGCAATCAATCCCTCTTCAGAAATATAAAGACCTTGTTTCTAACTGTTTTAACCTAGAGAGAGAAAATATTCTAGAGAGAGAATATTCAGATTTTGAATATTTTTGGATAGAAAAATATCTCACCTCATTAAAATGAATTCCCCTGAAATAGAAATTCAGAAAGAATTTTCCAATGTGCAATTGGAATTAATTGGAAATAGGTATAAAGAACCTTAGTCTAAGAGTCTAGATTTTCAGAAATTTTTGGATTATGGTGCAATTAAGGTTCCTATGGGCCAATAGCATCAATCCATGTGTAGGGAGGAGATAAATCCTATTTTTAAAAGAAGATACCGAAAAATGAGTAAATGCTCACATAAGATGAAGAGTTGAAAATGTACAAGGTTTATTAGTAAAAAACTATGAGCAATATTAAAAATATGAGATATTTTGGATATAATCATTCCATTTTGACACATATGTAAGGAAGGGGAGTTTTTTTAAAGGAGGTGCATATTTCACATGCTTGAATGAGTTTTAAACTAAAAAATAATGTGATATTTTTATCTCTCATCTCTCTTGAACCAAACCAAATCAAAATAGAACCAAACCGAATCAAAAAGTAACCAAACCAGGTCCAAATCTAGTCCAAATTCAACCAAACTGACTTGGAAAATTCTAGAATTAGTTTGTTTGGTTAGGAGCTCAATTTTTCCTATAAATAGAAGCCTCCCCTTGTTGAAAAAAATATAGTGTCTTATGCATTGTTACTCTACTCCACCTAAGCCAAGAACTATGAATTCTTTAATAATTCACTAGTTTTTGACACTTCTCTCTTTCTTAAATCCCCATTGGTGGCTCCATCAACATACTAAACCAATTGATTGGTTGGGGGCCTCTACCGTGAACAAAGAATCAAGCAAATTATAAGGTAAGTATATTGAATTTTGATCTTTTCTATAATTAATTTCTCAATGATTCTCTCTTCTCAACCCCTCTCAAGCTTGAGAAGCTTAATTGGTATGGTTTTTGAAATGCTTTTGAAGTTAATTAATTAATGATAGTAAAGAATTACATAAATCTCCATTTATGTTTAATTCTAATGGTTTTTTTTCTCTCTCTCACTTAAGAAATGGTCATACTCATGACCATTCTCAATCCAAATGAAGCTTTTCATAAAGCTTTTTCTTAATCCAAGATTAATCTATGCTTGAGAATAAATTAATAGTTTTTTTATCTATGCTTTTAGTTTATGATTATTTTTTACTTAATCCATTAAGGGTTAATGATCCAATTAGGGATCATTCTAATCATTCCCTTAAAGATAACCTATCTTTTAAAATAATTGAGATTTATTAGTTATAGTAGCGGGGCTATGGCAAAATTTTATAAAAATATACACAAAAAATAATTTCATTCAAAGCATGAAAAGAGGATTTCCTACCATATTCTAGGAACTATCATCCTAGATTAATTAAAAGAATTTTATTATGCATGGAGATGTGGATGTTTGCATGTAGATGTAGATGTATGAATGTGAGTGTGAATGTGGATGTGGATGTATGCATGGAGATGTGGATGTATGCATGTAGATGTGGATGTATGCATGTAGATGTAGATGTATGGATGTGAGTATGAATGTGGATGTGGATGTGAATGGAGATATGGATGTATGCATGTAGATGTAGATGTATAGATATGGATGTGAATGGAGATGTGGATGTATGCATGTAGATGTAGATGTATAGATGTGGATGTGAATGGAGGTGTGGATGTATGCATTTAGATGTATAGATGTGGATGTGAATGGAGATGTGGATGTATGCATGTAGATGTAGATGTATAGACTTGGATGTGGATGTATGCATGGAGATGTAGATGTATGCATGTAGATGTAGATGTAGATGTATGGATGTGAGCGTGAATGTGGATGTGGATGTATGCATGGAGATGTGGATGTATGCATGTAGATGTAGATGTATAGATGTGGATGTGAATGGAGATGTGGATGTATGCATATAGATGTAGATGTATAGATGTGGATGTGAATGGAGATGTGGATGTATGCATGTAGATGTAGATGTATAGATGTGGATGAGAATGTGGAGGTGGGTATATGCATGTAGAAGTAGATGTATGGATGTGAATATATGATATGTGATGTGAAGGAATCTAAAGTGAGGAGATGGAAAATGATGTGATTGGATAAGTACACATATAAATGGAATGTGGAATAAGTAATGTGGGTTGATGAGGGATGATGTGGAAAAATGAGAGTTAATATAGAAACTGTATTTGTAAACTGTTTGTAAATGCTGTTTGTAAATGACTGTTTTATGTCACGAATGCTGGGGAAGCATTTTGACCGTCTTGTGATTAAGGTCGTGGACCTAACTGATAAAGTTGCAACTGCTGACGGAGAGTCAATGGAGGACGTCTCGCGTAGCAAGGTCGGCCGAGGTCTTGACCAGCCTCGGTGCGATTAAAATGGTGAGCTTCCGGTACGGTGGATGAGGGGTCAAGGAAGCGGCCTATGAGTGAAGCGCTAGGTCACTTGCGAAGGATCCTAGAGGGTGCTGACCATATGGTGCTCGGGCTCTCGGTCGCCTAGGACACCCACGCGTGCATCGAGGAAGATATTAGAACAAGGAGTAAGAGTTGTTTTCTGAAATCGGGCATGGATCTGGTTGATTGATCTTGCTGGTCTTCAATGGATGAGTCCATGGCTCTTTATATGGATCTGTTGGTTGATCTTGCTGATCTTCAATGAGAGTCCATCTTGATAAGTGATTATATTGCCGAGTATTATGGGCTAGGAACTAGGAAACGGTCCCTAAGTGGACAGGTGGTGAGCATCCTAGTTGCCAATGATGCCATAGATACTTTGATGAAGGAATGATGGGAAAATTAAGAATCAACTGGATAAATTGGAAGATTGTGATCAGTGATACTATGGTTTTATTAAAGGATTGTTTTAAACTGGTTGAATCTGTGAAAAGGTAATTTCATATTGGGTGTGTGAGTGGTGTGACTAGTTTTATTTTTGCATGAACATCCGGCCAGGGGGCCTTGGAACTCTTTTCCTTGGTACGCGGGACAAAACCTAACCAAATTCTTAATTGGATCCTATCACTACAGTGGTTGGGTGGTTGGCTAATCCATGGGACTGGATGGGGTTAGGCTGGACTGATGGATCTATAAATCGAGACTCAAACTTTTGTTTTTATGATAGATAAAATAGATCCCGGATAGTAACTGTTCTATGGATAGGAATCAACGGTTGTGCCTCTTGAATGGGGAAAAAAACGTTGATCCCAATGATCCAAGTGCAAGTTTCTTCCTTGATCTGACTAAGTATCTTATAGATGTAATTGGATCAGCTCGACCAGAAATGATCTTGACTACGTTAGAGTAAAAAGTTATCCTGGTGGAATCGCCCGTGCTTTCTGGTAAAGGAAGTTTTTTCGGGTTCGGTTTTGGAACAACCGACGGATTAGTCTCATCCGGATATCCGTGGGTGAGGACTCGAATGTGGGATCCCTGTCCCACGCGAGAAGTGCTACTTCCGCTGCTAGTATCTCGAATCTGTTGCTCGGTGGGAACAGGGATCTCACAGAGTAATATATAGTATATAAGTATATATATATGTAATTTAATAAACCAAAATCAGTGGTAGGTTTCTTTGCCTCCTTCCACTCGCGTTTGTGCGTAGTGGTAGGTTTCTCGGCAGGATAGCCACCCACAGCTACATTTAGCCCATCATCGTACGCGAGTTTTTTAAGGTGAGATCTTTTATTACTTAAGATCTCCCTTATTCGCGTCCTTCTCCATACATCGGAGAATGTAGCATGTGGGGGATTGGGGTACCGACTATGTACAGCCTCTATCACCTCCCCAACTAATCGGCTATTTTGATCTTTAAATTTAATAAAATAATTTCTATACAAGTTTGATACTACCCCACGCATGTACTCCATCACCTCTTTCCCCCTCTCGCAGCCATCACTATCCCGCCCCCTATCCGTCACATCATAGCAGATCACTCCCTCCACCTCTCTCATCTCCTCCTCTTCCGAACTGTCTCCTCTAACTCTTCTCCCTCTATCTCCTCTCTCGCCACATGCCCTACTACCTCCCCCACCAAAGCACCCGCCGCCGCATCCTCCACTCCCACTCTTCCTACTGCTGCGGGTGGAGTCACGACTGGGGGATTGTCTACGTGACGGTGGCTGTGAGCCCTGACGTGACGGTGGTTGCGAGGGAGTACGTGATGGTGGCTATGAGCCCTGATGTGACGATGCTTGGGAGGGTGTGCGTGAGTGTGTCTGGGATGAGGTATGTCTCCTCGGTGGGCGTGGAAGAGGAGAAGCTGCATGTCATCTCGTCGGACTCGTAGGCATAGACGGCAGTGGAGTGCCCTGGATACTCGCGGTAGGGGTATAGACACCAGGCATGGAAGGAGGGGGATGGGCATGCGTGTACTCTGTAAGCTCAACTGGACCAAGATGGCGCCCAAAATGATTTAGCATCTCCATCAGCCAATTGCTGTATGCAAATGGATCGGATGAAGAACCTAGAATATCCATAAAGAATCTGCAAAAATAATCCTCATGTACATCATGGGCTGTCTCTTGAAATATCATCATCCAAGCCACCTATCAGCCTGCACACCATAGAAACAAGAAACACAGTCTCGTGTATACACTCATCCAGAAACGCGTGTATACACCCGTCCAGAAACGTGTGTATACACCCGTCCACAAACGCGTGTATATGCCCGTGAACAGTCTGTGCAGACAGGATACACACAGACATACACGCGACCTGCGCAAAATTTTTTTTGAAAGCGACCAACCTCCAACAATGTGTCCTTATAAAAGGCCCACTGTCTCCCCTGTCAGAATCATTCACCAGATGGCAACCAGAGAAGGAGAAGGACAGAGACAAACCCAAAAAGCAAAGAGAAAATAGCATAAACAAATCTGAGGAAAGAGACAAGGCAAAGGACAAACTGACTCACCTCTGAAAAAGTGAGTCTTCTTTTTAATCGATTTCCTTCACCCGTGTGTGCTCCTTGTCTGCTCCTTGCACTTAGGTTTAGTGCTCTGTTGGAAGAGGCGAAAACGAAAGAGAGCAGATATGTTAGTTCAAAATGTTTATTTGGGGAAGGCGGGTTATTTTTAGTTTAAACAGGTCCTCGCATGTAGAAACGCGTGTATTTTTACGTTTATGATAAATTAGCCGCGTTTATATACGCAATTTTTAGGATCTAGCCGCGTTTATACACGCAATTTTCAGGAAGTAGCCGCATTAATACATGCGATTTTTAGGATATAGCCGCGTTAATACACGTAATTTTTAGGATGTAGCCGTGTTAATACACACGATTTTTATACTTTCATTAAAAACAGATTATGATTTTGTATTTTCTGGTTTGTACATAGGATTTCATCAACCTCCTTAAGCAGTTCTGGTGAAGATGAGACAATGCGTTTGAAAACATCGGGTAAACATGCATGTCTTGTTTGTGGCCCTTCGTTAGTACATGAGTATGCTGACGGTTTGTGTGAGACCATATTCGATAATCATCATCGATTTCTCCCCTCAGATCATCCTAAATATGTTGCTAGTAAGAGTAACAATACTCCACAAACACTTCGTGCAAAAGATTGGAAGCGTATTTGGGAGTCTACAAATATTCTTCCTCCAGATGGCATGAAGAGGTATAGTAATATTTTTCAATCTTGTTTTGTGTAGTCTCTAATTGGATTAAAGGTCACATAGAGCAATCCCTTGTGTAGGTACTCCATTTTTTTTCGGCTACCATATTGGACCCATCTTAAGATCAACCATCTTCTTGATCCCATGCACATCTTCAAGAATGTGGGATCTGGTATTTGGGAACATGTTATTGGTAAACGAGACAATGTTAGCGTACGTGAGGACTTGCGGGTCGCAGGACGTATGCGTCAAGCTTGGCCATGAGAGGAGGGTGGGCACGTTTGTCTTTCGCCTGCACCATGGATTATATCAAAGAAAGAGGAGAAACAGGTAAAGCAGGCCATCACCACTTTGCATACTCCCACTGGATGCATGAGATCATTGAAGGGAGCCTTTACAACCACTAAGACAAGAGGCGTTGAGCAACTATATGGGTTGAAGTTCCACGATTGGCACAAGATGCTCCAAGTAAGTGTTTTCCAAGTCTTGTACGTTGAAATTAAATTTTGTAATGCCATAAACCATACATACATGTGCTCTTATGTGCGCAGTTCATACTACCTACTAGCATTAACCATTGTACAAATAAGAGTTTAAAAAAATATATTTATAAGATGGGCGAGCTTGTGAGGTATGTAAAACCCGTGTCAGATCACCCTTCATTATACCTTGCAAAATGAACGTGCATGAGGTATAACGTACTATTTATTTATTTTTCAGATATGTTAGTTCCAAAGCAATTGATCCAGCCACGTTGGATGATGCGCGTGTTATGGCAGTGGAGGTGGTTTGTTTGGTAGAGGAGAATTTTCCGCGAACCATTCTCACAAGTCAGCTACATCTCATTGTGCATTTAGTGGACAAAATCGCTTTATGTGGCACTGTGCATGCACGTTGGATGTTCTTCCTAGAGCGCTTCATGAAGACCTTAAAAGACTTTGTGAGGCAAAGTGCAAGGCCTGAACGAAGCATGGCCGAGGGTTGGTTGATACAAGCGTCTCTTGTATATATTTCAGAATTTCTTGGCCAGGTGGACAGCTCTTTTCCACGACTATGGAGCAATGAAGAGGACTTGAGGATGACCTCTATTGTGCCTCAAGGAAAAGGACAGAGTAAAGTAATTGACAGAACATTGATTTTGATGATCTCAATTTCACTTGCATCCTTAATAGTGATGTGATGAGCAGATGGGTTACAAGATATGCGGATGCAAAGAAAAAAAGGCAAGCAGAAAGAGCTCTCTTTCGAAGGCAACAAGGCTCTCGTAAGGCGTACCCTAAGCATCTAGCAACACTTCCGAATGATATTCATGTTGATTGGTTTCATGAGGAAATGGAGAGAGCAGAGAGCGACGAGGGGCTACATATCACGGCGGAAGAATGGGAGTATGCACGAGGATGCATGTTAAAGGTACATAGAACTAATGTTTTGCATTAGTTGTAAGTGATTTGCTTTTAATATTTATTCACATTGCTTACACAAATATTACTTCTATTTTGGTCCAGTGCACTATGTTCAATGCTATATGGTGTGAAGGCAAGCATTTTCGAACACAAAGAATTAATGAAAAGAGGAATACACAAGATTGCGGTGTCATTAGTAGCTTTGAGGGAGCTACTGGAAAAATGGATGATTATTGTGGCACAATCCAAGACATATTTAGGCTTGACTTTCGTCGCTTCTTTGTGTATGTTTTGGATGTCAAATGGCAAATGAACGTGGTGGAAAAAGGGCCTAATGCAATGATAAAATGCCATGCAAGTGGCTATGTAACTATTGAATCTACAAAGTTTTGGCAAACAAAGAAAGATAGGCTTGTATTGCCACAACAATGTGAGCAGCTATGCATTTTTTTACTAATGTGTTTCATGTACATATATATCTAAGCTCGCGTACCCCTTGACTTTTGATATGCTAATGAATTACTGCAATATGTGTATTTGAGTAGGTTATCTATCTACCAATGGTGCATGACATTAAATGGTGGTACGTCGATATCCCTATTGCACCACGTTCCAAAGTGATGTATAATACATTCACTGATATGGAGCATATGGAGGATGTAACAAGCCACAATGAAGATGATGTCGAATATGCCAATGAAGATGTTGTGATCGATGATTAAGAAATAAGAGATGATCATGAGGATGAGCGTGCCATTTCTCATGATCATGAGAATGACTCTACCACCATTGAGGATGATGGTGATGATGAGGATGATTAGGACATCGATACCATTATCAATGGACATAATATCGATAGTGGAATAAATTTAATCGTAGCCTTACAAATTGATCACATGGATATTGATGTTGATCGTTTGGCAAGGATGGATCTTATTGAAGATGAGATCGAACCCTAACCAATCCGTCACTGTATCATTCTAAATTGATGACATTTCTATTGTATGTGTTGTCTTTTAATTATCATCTCATGATTTATTTTTGAATATATTTCATTGTTGTAAATGCATGT
The DNA here is from genome assembly GCF_041138505.1 of Cibotium barometz. Taxonomy (NCBI): domain Eukaryota; kingdom Viridiplantae; phylum Streptophyta; class Polypodiopsida; order Cyatheales; family Cibotiaceae; genus Cibotium; species Cibotium barometz. The sequence goes on along the minus strand of NC_141047.1, from coordinate 53,643,814 downwards.
AGTGGGATTGTGTAATGATATATACTGTAATGTACTATGAGATGGTTTAAAGAAAATAGTTTTTAATTTTGTAAATAAATTCAGTTCTTCTTAATAAAGCGTGTATTGATGCGTGTATTATTGCGTGTATATACACGCACTTCTACACGCGGCGCTGATAGATGCCAATATACACGTGAATTTAAATGCCAAAATACACGCGCCCGATACTATTCAAATACATGCGCGACCATACACGCGCCCGTAATTTATCGTGTGTATGAAATGCATGTATGGCAGCGTTGTCTTGTAGTGCATCCATCCATTCATTCCCATCTGTCTGATTCACATACATCCTCATCCATCCATCCATTCATTCCCATCTCTCTCATTTGCATCCCATCTCATCACATATATTTACCTCTCATTCTCATTACATCTATTCTCATCTTATCTATCCATCCTTTCATTCTCATCTATTCGATTCGTGTCACATATCATCACATCTATCTACCTCTCATTCTCATCTATTTGATTCATATCACATATCATCACATCTATCTACCTCTCATTCTCATTACTTCAATTTTCATCACATCTGTTCTCTATTCATTCTCATCTATCTGATTCACATCCCATCTCATCACATCCATTCTTAGAATGCAAGAGAATCCTTTTTTTTGTATAAAGATTCTTTACACATCTATTTATGCATAATTTCAATTTTAAGGAGAATAACACTTTCAAAATAAAAAATAAAACTTTTATGCATCTTTCTATGCATAAATTCAATTTCAATGAGAATAACTCTTTTGAAATAAAAAAAATTCTTTATGTATCATTCTATGCATAAAATCAAAATTGATGAGAATAACTCTTTTGAAATAAAAATAAATTTCTTTACGCATCTTCCTATGCATAAAATCCAATTGGGTTTCAAGCACTCTAAACTAATCAAATTTCACTTCCAAAAGAGAAACAATATGAAAAGTTTGATTTCAACAATTAGATTACTTAACTAGGATAAAGAAAGGTTGAATTTAAGAATGAGAGAGGGGGAAAGCCTTTCCAGCAAGGCATAGCATCAAAGTTTCCAATTTAAACAAGATTAGAAAAACCATTAAAAGAATAAAGTTTTCAATTTAAACAAAACAAGATTAGAAAAACCATTAAAAGAATAAAGAAAAGGTAAAATTACTAACTTACAAGAATTCTGAGAGCTTTCCTTTGGCATGATGGTTTGAGGGATCTACTCTTGTTTGCAACAAGAGTGGCCACCAATTCTTTAGAAGAGGGAATGGTCAAAACTTAATGAACTATTAAGAAATTCATAGTTCTTGACTCTGGGGTGGAGTAGAGTAACATTGCATAAAACACTAATCAGCTTCAACAAAAGGGGGAGGCTTCTATTTGTAGGAAAAAGTGATCTCCTAACCAATCAAACTGATTCTATAATTTTCTAGATCAGTTTGGTCAATTTTTGACCATTTTTAGGTCAGTTTAGCTTACTTTTTGGAACTAGACTTAAATTAGGAGAGAGGAGAGAGGAAATATCTCAAATTTTGATGATTTAAAACTCCATCCCACATGTGAAGTAGGTGCCTCATTCATGAGGGGGGGAATTCCCATTTCGAGGTGTCAAAAATCCATTTTTTTAGAATTCCTTTGGTCCTTAGTCCACTCTTCATCTTATGTGAGTATTTACCCATTTTTTTTTAGAATTTTATTTATTTCTTCTATTTATCTTCTCCACACATTTGGATGAATCTAATTGGACCCTCAAAACCTTAATTTATTTTTTTTTTGAAAATTTGGACCCCTAGGATAAGGCCTCTTGAACAGATTATACTTGATTTTTAATGCACCTTCTGAAAATCTTTTTGAACTTCTGTTTGGGGGGAACTTTTTTTAATAAGAAGAGATACTTTTCCATCCAAAACTTTTCAAAATTTGAATAACCTCTCTCTATAATATTTTCTCTCTCTAGGCCAAAACAGGCAGAAACAAGATCTTTTATATTTCTGAAGAGGGATTTGAATACAGGGGAAGATGCTGGACATCTTGAGAGGCTGGGGAGGAATCTTACAACCCCTGTATTCAGCCTCTATAGTACTAGATGAAGCAACAGTAGGTTGCTTCTTGCTACTCCAACTCACCACCACTGCACTTCAAAATGTAAAGGCATAACCACTAGTAGACCTCCTGTCATACGAGCTAGCTACCCAATCTGTGTTTGTGTAGCCGTGTACATCCAAGCCTTTACCATGCTCATAAAGAAGACCATAATGTGGAGTGGTCTTTACATAGCACATAATGTGGAGTGGTCTTTACATAGCACATAATACGTCTTTACATAGCACATAATACGTCTCACTGTATCCAAATGAGATTTTCTGGGGGACTACATAAATTGGCTTACTATCCCCACAGCATAACTGAGACCAGGGCGTGTGATAGTCATGTAAATAAGACTATCAACCATCTTTCTATACATAGATGGATCATCCAACTCCATCAAAATCAGCCCGTAGCTTCACATTCTTCTCCAAAGGTGTACTCATTGGCTTACACCCTGTCATCCCATATTTTGCCAACATATCCAATGCATATTGGCATTGCACTAACCATGTCCCTGCATGGTATTTGATCACTTCAATACCAAGAAAATATCTCAATTCACCCAAGTCTTTCATATCAAACTGCCCACTCAATGCCTTCTTGACATGCATAACATCTGTAGCATGATCTCCTATGACGATCAAGTCATCCACATAGATGACAAGCAAGACAATCCCATGATCTGTTTTCTTCACATAGAGTGAAGAATCTACTGAAGAAACCTGAAATCCAAGCTAGATATGATATCTACTTATCTTATCACTCCAAGCACTAGGTGCTTGCTTCAAACCATATAATTCTTTCTTTAATCTACATACATGAGTGGGATACCTCGGGTGTACATATCCTTCTGGCTATGTCATATAAACTTTATCTTGTAAATCACCATTTAAAAATGCATTTTCACATCCATTTGATGCATTTCCCAACCATTTGCTGCAGCCATAGCAATGACTACTCTCACTGTTCCCATCTTTGCAACTGGACTAAATGTTTCATCATAGTCCAAGCCTTGGTTTTGTTCATAACCCTTAGCTACCAACCGTGCTTTATGGCGCTCAATAGAACCATTTGATTTGCATTTCACCTTATAAACCCATTTGCAACCATTTTTGCCTTAAGGTAAGGCAACCAAATCCCAAGTTTCATTATGGACCATGAAGTCATTGGAGAAATATTCTCCCCCACCATCTGACCTTCCTGTGTGGTCATCAAAGAATGTAACATAGTACTGCAACCTGGAATTGTTGCAGTCTTGGTCGGTCCCCATATAATACATCTAAATGTATGACATCCAATGGCCTTGCACTCACATGCTTTTCATGTGGGAAAGCATGTTTGACCTCCTTATTACCAAGTTGGCATGCTTCACATACCTTATGCATAATGTCAACTTTAAACTTTGGCAAAGGTGCAACAATATTTTGGGCCTGCATAGACTTCAATCACTGTACATTCACATGACAAATGCGCTTGTGCCATATGCCAATATCTAGAATGACGCTTCTCCCATGCGTAAACATGGCTGCATTTATTTTAGGTATGTTCATATCCAAAGTAAACAGCCTGCCATTTTTGTTACCCTTTGCAACCAAGTGACACTTATTTTTGAAGTCTTCCACAAAACATCCTTAAGGATTAAACCTCACTTTGCATACCCTGCTCAACCATCTGTCCAATAGAAAAACCAAGTTCTTTGTAATATTCGGAACATGAAGTACATCATCCAAGTACTTCATTTTGCCATCCTGCATAGATAATGGCACTTTACGAACATGTGTAATGGGATGCACAGTATCATCACACGTTTCTACATAACCTAGTTTTTTCATTTTTTGCATATCTCTAAACCATTTAGCATGACTAGTCATGTGTTTAGAGGCACCAAAATCCACATACCATATATCTTGAGATCCTGACACATCCCCTGTATGGAACTAAGCATGGTCATCACCTCCATGTTTGCTAGATGATGCATAGTTGCCTTGCACAGCAACTTCCCACTTTTAATGTCATTCTGCTTTTTGTAGCAGTCCTTTGTCATGTGTCCTAGTTTGCCACAGTAATAGCACTTTATGCTATTTGCATTTTGATTTCTTTGTTGCCAACCACCTCGGCCTCTTTGGCTCCCCCTGCCTCTAGACTAGCCTCTTCCACTTGTGTATGATTACTGCGTGAATCATTGGATTGTTGTTGTCCAAAATTCTGATTTCCTTGTCGACCACCACCTTGGCCTCGACCACGATCTCCATCTGCCTCTACCTGAATTAGAGTAGAAGGCCTGTTGTGATGTGTTCTTGCTTTGTGAAGAAGAATCCTCACCTATAGCCTTTTCTCATATGATTAGCATAGATACCAAGTTTTGAAAGATGGGAATATTCTCCTTAACTCAAATGGAGGTATTAAATAGCTTGTACTCTTTGCCAAGCCCATTCAGACAGACACTCACCAGATCACCATCCTCCATTGATACATTGATATACCCAAGGGATTCAACAATGACCTTGATCTTTAAGGCATATTCATTGATGGACATCCTTTTCTTTTCAATAGTATGCAGCTCTTGCTTTAACTGCAACTTCCTTGCCTTTATGCTAGTTTGGAACATCTTAAGCAAATTTTGCCATCATGTAACTGTTAGAGTGTTTGCATCCTGTATATGTCCTATCATAGTGTTTGTGACACTAATTGAAAGCCAGTACATGACTTTTCTTGCACCTTGATTCCAATCCTTGAATGCCTTTATATCTACAGGAGTGGCATTCTCCTCAGATAACTCTGGCTCCTCATTATCTCCTTCTACATAATCCCAAAAACCTTTATCCATTAGGAAGTTATTCATTCTGAACTTCCAGGCATGGAAGTTATTCTTATCCAGCTTCTCACTAACAAACTGATTAATTCCGTCAGACATGTTTTCCTGTATAGCAATCAAATAACCTACAAATAGATAACTTTTGTATGCAACCTGTGTAATACAACAGTATCTCCTATAACTGCTGCAATAGCGGTACTTCAGCATAGCCTGTTTGTCACCAAATGTGACTAGAGTACATGTACATACACCCAGTATCAACAATACATGTGCAAACCCTGTCTGCACTTCCAAAATGCACTGCTACACTACAATAACCAGATTTTGAGCAGAAACAGTTCTCTACCAGAACTTCCAGAAAACCATCAAAAATACCTTGCAATGATGAAACGAGGCTCGTAATGCGCCCAAAAGGCGAATCTGGACCGAAAAATGACGTCCGATATAGGACAATATACTTGCCTTGTAGCTCCACTCCCGTAAAGATAGTTCCTCAATCAGAGATGTGTAGCTCCCAGAGCTACTGAGAGGGTGTTGTATCTAAACCAAGAAGGGGAAAGAGATGATGGTGCTCTTATCTGTGTAGTACCGCTTCCTTGCTTGCTTGCCTCCTTGCTTGTTCTTGCCTCTTGCTTGCCTCCTTAGCTCTCACATGAACCAGGCTTTGATACCATAAAGAGAATGTGGGGGAGAGGGAGAGCTTTAAACCCTACCAAGCAAACACACACACACAAGAGAGAGCAAGACACAAGAGAGAGGTGGATGGCTGAATTTTCTTCTATCTTCTTCTTCTCTACTCAACCAACATAACATAAAGATAAGAGTACACACTATATGGGTTAGTACTCAACTACTACATTATACAAGGGTCGGTCCATAATGTGAACCTGATTAAATGAGTTGGTGCTATAACTATGCCAGTCTCTAGTAATCCAAAATGGCTGTCACACAGCTTGTCATCCCACTAGCCACATATCACCCATAATCTCACCAACCATGCCACTGGTGTAGATGCAGAAGCTTTCACCCCGGTGGGTCATCACAATATCTCAACATGGCCTAGACCACCCAGGTGTGTAATAGATGTGAGGAGCTCCATAGGATTGGCACAATTCGAGAGAAAACACATTAGAGACTTTTCTAAGATAGCTTCTCCATTGATCGATCTCACCAAACAAGAAACAAATTAGTTTAGGTGGGATGAAAGGTGTCATGTAGCTTTTGACATTTTAAAAGCTAAGGTTCACTACAATAGAATGAGGGTTTAGCATAGCGAAAATAACAACGCTATATCGTTGCTAAACACGCTGCTATTTTTGCTCCAAATGAGTTTGTTGCTCAGAAGCAAAAACACTAACACTTTTTTGCTGCTTAGCAATGAAATAACACTACTAGTTTTGCTGCTTAGCAGTGCATGTATTGCAAAATAAAAAAAAGCTAGGGCTGACTAGGGAGTCTGCACAAAACTCCCCAGTCGATCCCAGCTCTTTTTTTTCTAATGTAGATAGAGTAAAACTAACATAACTTCACATCATCATGGACAAGTGTAATGTAAAACATACAAATATAAAAAACAAAAGACATTTGCAAACCATGGTTTTAGGAATGTAATAATGCAATTACAATACTTAGTGAATTACATAAGTGTATGTTTCCGAAAGACTCACATAAAGATAAAGCATAATAAAAACCTATGGAGCTAGGGGCTATCTAGATCTCATGCTGTGCGATTGGTATTGTTCCTTGCAGCTCCAGCCCCTTCGCTTCTCATAATTCCATTGCTATCCATAGATACGTTTGCACCACTATCTCGAGTTATATGATCCTAAAACACAATAAAACTAACACAAGTGAGAATCAGTTTTGTAAAAACAAAGAGGTTTAGGGTTTAGGAATGTACTTACTTACCATGCTTGCCAAGCATCTCCTCTAGTAATAACAATCCATCCTTAATCTTGCACCCTATCAAATAGAGCTTGCAAACACTATTGTAATGCAAAATCATATTCCTCTTGCATAGGGGGTAATCTACTGCTTCAAGCTGTAATTGTACAAATAGGTGAACATTTTAGAAAGTTGTTATTGAAGATAACCTTCTTTATTTAAAAGATAAGATACAATGTGAGGCTAATATATACTTACAAATATTGTTGAGATATCGACGACTCCTTTATGTGTAACATCACGCCTCAAGTTATTTGCCATCTATCCAAGAAAAAACATAAATACTTAAAACTCTTATGCATAGGAAGCTACTGACATGCATTGGTTGCTACGGACATGCATAGAAAGCTGCCGACATGCGTAGATTTCTATCAGCATGCATTGGAAGCTACCCGCATGCGTTGGTTGCTACCAACATGCATAGGAAGCACCCGGCATCCATTGGTAGCACCCGGCATGCATCGAAAGCAACCGGCATGCATCAATAGCTACCAACATGCGTAGGTTGCTACCGGCATGCATGAGGAGCTACCGGCATGCATCGGAAGCTACCTGCAATGCATAGGCTGCTACTGGCATGCATCAAGAGCTACCGTCATGCATCGAAAGCTACTGGCATGCATCAGAAGCTACCGGCATGCGTAGAAAGCTACCGGCATGCATAGGGTGCTACCGATGCATAGGAAGCTACCGGCATGCATGGGTGCTACCGATGCATAGGAAGCTACCAGCATGCATAGGAAGCTATCGACATGCGTAGGGTGCTACCGATGCATGCCGATAGCAACCAACGCATGCCAGTAGCAACCAACGCATGCCGATAGTTTCCTATGCATGCTAGTAGCACCCTACGCATGCCGGTAGCTCCCTACACATGCCGGTAGCTTCCTATGCATGCCTGTAGCTTTCGATGTATGCTGGTAGCACCCTACACAATTCGATAGGAAGCTACCACCATGCGTTGGTACTATTGGCATGCATAGGAAGCCATCGACATGCATTGGTTGCGGAGAAAGGAGCAAGTCACATTGTGATTCCTCTCTCTAGCTTTTGAGATGTAAAGGTGTAAGAACCTCCCCTTCTGTTCTTGTAATTATTCCCCTCTCTGAAATAGAAGAAAGATCTTGTTTTATCGTTTTACCCTGTTTTGGCCTAGAGAGAGAAAATGTCTAGAGAGAGATAATCCAAAATTGAGATATCTTTGGATATAAAAATCCTCCTAGTGTCAGAAATGGTTTCCCTTTAAACAGAAGTTCAAAATGAACTTTTCAATGTGCATTAGGAATCAATTAAAAATGATATAAGGGACCTTAGCCTAAGGGTCTAGATTTTTCACAAATTTTTGGATTATGGTCCAATTAAGGTTCCTATGGACCAATAGGATTAATCCAAGTGTTAGGATAGCTCCTCTCTCTCTTCAACAGTCCTTGGAGCTTTCTTCTCAACATACTAAACCAATTGATTGGTTGGGGGCTTCCTTCTAAGATAAAGAAGTAAACCAAATCTAGAGGTAAGAAGTAATTTCATGGTTTTCATTAATATTCTCAATGATTTCACTTCTCAACCCCTCTCAAGCTTGAGAAGTTTCTATTTAGTTATTTTTAATGCAAATCAAGCTTTCTCTAAAAGTTTTAATGATTAATCACAAAAAAGTTAATCTTTATGCTTAATTAGGATGCTTTTTATGTATCTCTCTCTCTCCCAAAAGAATAGTCATTCCTACAACTAATTCTTAAACAAATGAATGCTTCTCATTGATAAATTCTCAATTCAAACTCAATCTCTAAGCTTCTTAAGCTAGAGGTTAAAATTAATACATAACTCATTTTTATGCATAATGTAAAAAGTGGACTTCCTACCATATTCTAGGATTGGACATCCTATGCTAAAAGAAATATTTTCATCAAATTCATGGGAAACTAATTTTTAGTATTGATGCATAAATAATTAGATTAAGAAAAGAGAAATTTGTGGTATTTTTATTTTTATGCAAAAAGAGGAATTCCCATGATAATGGAGATCCATGTAATTAAATGAAAAAAGAGAAGTTTTGGTATATTAAAATAATGAGTATTTAATTTAAAGAGAAATTTCAGATAAATTTATTTTATGCATGAGAAAATTTAAATGATAAAAGAGGAATTCCCATGACAATTGGAATCCAATCATTTAAATGGTAAAAGTGGAATTCTTGGCATATTTGAATTAATGGATATTTTTATCTAAATTTAAAGAGGAGTTTTAGATAAATTTATTTTATGATAAAAGAGGAATTCCCATGATATTTGAGATCCAAGAAATTAAATGGAAAAAGAGAAATTTTTAGCATAATTCAGAATATGAGTATTTATCAAAAGTGAAATTTTGAGCATTATTGGAAAATATGGGTAGAATTGATTTTTGTAAATCCCATGATCTTTTACTCAAAAGAAGATTATTGAATATAATTCACTTGAGAAATTTGAGAAAGAATATGAAAATATCCATCCAAAATAAGTACCTTTAACTAGGCCAAGCAATTGGTAGAAATTTAGAAAAGTCCCATCGGTATCAGAAATAGAAAATATTACTAAATGTGAATAAGATGTGAATGCTATGTGAATAAGATGTGAATAAGATGTGAATAAGATATGAATGCTATGTGATAAGATGTGAATGCTATGTGATAAGATGTGAATGCTATGTGATAAAATGTGAATAGATGTGAATGCTATGTGATAAGATGTGAATGCTATCTGATAAAATGTGAATAGATGTGAATAAGATGTGAATGCTATGTGATAAGATGTGAGTGGATGTGATAATATGTGATGTGATGTAAATGGATTTGGATAAGATGTGGTGTGATGTAAATGAATGTGGATGGGATGTGAGGTGATGTAAATGAATGTGGGTGTGAATGAAGAGATAAGAATGAGATGTGAGGATATGTGAAAGGATGTTATGTGATGTAAATGGATGTGGATGTGGATGTGGATGTGATAAGATGTGGATGTGATAAGATGTGGATGTGGATGTAGATGTGGATGTGATAAGATGTGGATGTGGATGTGATAAGATGTGATGTGATATAAATAGATGTTGATGCAGGGTAGATGTGAATGGATGTGATGTGATGTGATGTGAATCGGGATAGATGTGAATGGATGAGATGAGATGTGAATGGATGTAATGTGATGTGATGTGGATCGGGGTAGATGTGAATGGATGAGATGTGATGTGAATGGATGTGATGTGAATCGGGATAGATGTGAATGGATGAGATGTGATGAGAATTGATATGATGTGGACCGGGTAGATGTGAATGGATGAGATGTGATGTGAATGGATGTGATGTGATGTGGATATGGGTAGATGTGAATGGATGAGATGTGATGAGGATACATGTGATGAGATGTAATATGATGTGATTGGATGAGAATGGATGAAGGATGATAGGAATACATATAATTGGATGTGGATTAAGCAAAGTAAATTGATGTAGAAGAATGTGGAATAATAAGAAAGTATGTGGAACAATGTGGAAAGATGAGTGTTCGTTAGAAACAGTATTTATGACCTGTTTTTAAATGACTATTTATGTCAAGAATTCTAGGAAAGCATTTTGACCATCTTGTGAATGAGGTGGTGAAGACCAAAGTGATAAAGTTGCAGACAGTCAATAGAGAACGTCTCGCGTAGCAAGGTTGGCCGAGCCTTGGTTTGATTTAAATGGTGAGCTTCCGGTACGGCGGATGAGGGACCAAGGAAGCGGCCTATGAGTGAAGCGTTAGGTGACCTGCGAAGGATCCTAGAGGGTGCTGACCATACGGTGCTCAGGCTCTGGGTCATTATGATCAGTGATACTATGGTTTCATTGAAAGATTGTTTTAAAGTGCTGAATCTGTGAAAAAGGCAATTTCATATTGGGTGTGTAAGTGGTGTGACTGTCTTAAACTTTGCTTGAAGTGCCGCGGCTAGGGAGCCTAGGAACTTTTTTCCCCCCTGGTACCCAGGGCAAAACATAACCAAATTCCTAAATGGATCCTATCACTACAGTGGTGGTTGGTGGTTGGCTAACCCATGGGACTGGATGGGGTTAGGCTGGCCTGATGGATCCCTCAAATGAGACTCAATTCTGTTAAGCTACGATAGATGAAGTAAATCCCAGATAGTCTTTGTTCTATGGAATAGAATCATTGGCTGTGCTTCTTGATAAGGAAAAAAGTGTTGGTCTCTATGATCCAAGTGCAAGTCTTTTCCTTGATCTAATCATGTGACTTACGGGTTCGGTCGGATTAGTTTGGTTAGTTAAGGCTCTTGACTACGTTAGAGTAAAAATATCTTGGAGGAATCGCCCATGCTTTCTGGGCGAGGGAAGTTTTTTCGGGCTCGGTTTTGGAAGAACCTAGGGATTAGTCTCTTGTCCAAATATCCATGGGCAAGGCCCCGAGTAAGAGGCTCTGCCTTGTGCAAGAAGTGCTACTTCCGCTGCTAGCACCCCCGATTTCGTTGCGCGGAGGGGGCAGGGATCTTTCACATTGCCCCTTTCTAAAATTTAAACCTTGTCATATCAACTTTCAAAAGGAGAGCTATCCCTTCTTACCTAATGATTTCCTTGTTGAGAGAAAAATAGGGGGCTCCCTCTCAACACTACTTTGGTAATAGGACATAAGTGTGTTTGTGGTGGGGAAATATTTATGTCCTCATTACTTATTACCAATGTTATAGAATTATTTGGAACAAATGGATAGTGAGAATGAGAGGTTTCCTTTTCTCATATCATTAGGTACATCTTGTGAGGAATAGTTTGGATTTGTTTTGTGATAACATTAGTTACCTTTTGGTTTATCAGTTCTTAAAGAATTCATAGGCTAAATTATAGTCATAATGCAGAGCTATTTGGGCTACATTTGGATCAAAGGATTTAATTAGCCGATTTCTCATATTTTTCGCATGATTTTAGATGTTCATTGCTTCACAAACATATCTATGGCGATCTATCTTAAGCTTAAAAATCAATTAGAACTACAAAATTTAGGTTTTAATAAAAATTCTAAGCTATCACAACTATCATGAACAAATTTAACTTTGAGGATTTTTATATCTAATCACAAACAATCATAGACCACAACCCTAAATCTTACACACATGTTTTGTACAGTGTTATGCTTTTCTAGTGTATTTTGTGAGAGCCAACAATCACATATATATCGACCCTTTTAAGCACTTTGTTGTTTTAGTTAAAAGTTTACAAATTTTGAACCATATTCATTACTATATAATAAGAGACTACTTCATGTATTTTTAAACATCTCATAAGGCTTTAAATGGAATATCTAGTCATTTTATATAATAATAAACTCTATTTTCATAAGTTTCTCATTAGATGATCCAAATATAAGCAAGGATTCATATACATTGTTTTGTAGTTTTGAAAGTTAAGACAATCAGCTTGTTTTCCAACTAAAATGAAATATTTAGATATGAATTCTTGACCGATTACTTTAGTGGAGACATTGATTTATTAGTATAACTAAAGCAAAACACCATATAAGCTCACACTATAGTCTTATTTTGGGTGTCAAAGACTCAATAACTAAAAAAGACATTCTAAAAAAAAATTAAATTATTAATATTGAAATAATTTTTTAACATTAAAATATATCTCTCATCTCTTACCTACTATGTAAGATTCAAAATAAATATATCTCTCATCTCTTACCAACTATGTAAGATTCAGAATAAATATATTGACTCACGATTATTATTTTCTTGTATGCAATAATCTACTTTGTAAATTTGTAACCTGTTTTGATTATAATGCTAGATATATATATAATTATGCTGATTTATCAATTATATTTATTTTTATCATTTTAATAATTTTCTAAGATTACCACATTCATAAAGACAAACCTTATAGGAGAAATGCTAAAATACTACTCCTATTCACAAGTTATGTTTTTTTTTAGCAAACCCCTAAAGACAATCCTTATAAGAGAAATGCTAAAATACTACTCCTATTCACAAGCTATGTTTTTTTTAGCAAACCCCTAAAAAGACATATTCGTATCCTGTTGAGCTATCAAACTAGTGTTTAAAGTTGAGCTTCGTTACCATACCATGTGGCCAAAGAAAAGAAGGGAGAGGCTCCCTTTCTAAAATTTGAACTTTCTCATCTCAATTTTTGAAAGGAAAGATATCCCGTCTTACTTAATGATTTCCTTGAGAGAAAAAATAGGGGCCTCTCTTTTAAAAGGTGAATTTCATGATGAAAACATTAATGTGTAGGTGTTCTTTCTTTATCGCATTGTAAAGAAATGACAAAAGACACTACATATACGATGCATTTATTTCAGATTGACCACACCTCAGCACACATGGTGAGGTGTGAATATACCTCACTTTGCATCCCGTCATATTAAAAATATAATCTAAATTAAAATTTATTTAATTAAAATTATATGTATATGTGTGTTATATATGTATCTGTCACTATGTGTCTAAATATAATAAAAGATAATATTACATATAATATATATTTACATGTGCGTGTGTTTGCGAGAAAGAGATAGAGAGAGTGTGTGTATGTGGATGTGTGTGTGTGCGTGCGTATGTGCACGCATGTGTGTGTGTGTGTGAGAGAGAGAGAGAGAGAGAGAGAGAGATAGAGATAATTTATATGTATAAGAGAGTGTATGGGGGGGAGAGAGAGTGTGTCTTTGCATTAGTGCATGTGTGGGTATGTACATGTGTTTGTGTGTGTGTGCTACAGAGATAGAGAGTTTCAAAATTTGAGAGAGAGAGAAAGAGAGAGAGAGAGAGTACATATAAGATGCATTTATTTGAGAGTGAGAACACCTCACCGTCCATCTCCAATCTAAATTAAAATTTTGTTACTTAAAATTATGTGTCTTTGTGTGTATATATAAGTCTGTATATTTATAAATACACATTATATATATGTATGCATAAGTATATGTGTCTAAATATAGTATATATGTCTGCATAAACATAGGTGTCTATACAGATGATAAAACATAATATTATATATATATATATATATATATTTGCATGTATGTGTGTGTGTGTGTGAGAGAGAGAGAGAGAGCAGAGAGATAGAAAGAGAGAGGAGATATATATATATATATATATATAGAAGATAGATAGATAGAGTGGCAACATTTGAGAGAGAGAGAGAGAGAGAGAGAAAGGAGATATATATATATATATATATATATATATATATATAGAAGATAGATAGATAGAGTGGCAATATTTGAGAGAGAGAGAGAGAGAGAAAGAGAGTAGAGATATAGAAAGAGAGAGGATATATATATATATATATATATATATATAGAAGATAGATAGATAGAGTGGCAACATTTGAGAGAGAGAGAGAGTGTGTGTGTGTGTTATTGAGAATGCAAGCTCATCACGAGAATTGGTGGATAGCATTAGTTTGTGGATACTAGTCTAGTAGTGTGTGTGTGGATAATAATGGCCATTCCCAAATGGCAAGTGTGTGGAGATTATCGTTAAGTTTATTTTCAGTATGAACTTATCATTATGTAGTGTGTTGTGTTTTATGGAGAACAATGAAGGAAAGCTATGGAGCTTCTCTACTTTGTGTATGTTAATGGAATCAAGAGCTATGTGAATGATTAGGTGTGCCTCCTGTGTTCCCCTCTATTCTCTTTTCATGGTATCAGAGCCTAAGTTGCTCTCATTAGGGTTTGTGAGAAAGAGGGAGAAAGTTGTAAAGAAGATGTCAAGGAAGCCATTGAAGCTATGAAGCATTGTAAAGCTATGGAACACACCAAACCTTGCAAATCTAAAAGATAAGGCCCGTTGGTGAGTTGCCCTAACCCTAATCTTTTGGATTTCAAGTGATTGAAAGAGATTGAAGCCAAGAGTGGGTTGCTCAAGCAAAGCAAAATCTAGTTGGTCAAGCTTTCCATTGAAGCTTGAATGCACACATGTGAATATAATCCGAATTCAACAGTTGTGTATATTACATGAGAATTTCTGTCAAACACTTTTGAGATAATGTATGCATATGTACATTTACAAACATGAAAAACATGATTTATTCAAGAAGTTATAGGCATTTTATGGGATTTTTTACGAAACAGCTTCAAATTTCAATGAAAATTTCAAGTTAGAGTTTTCTGTCAAATTTCTAATATAGCTTGTGTTTTGACATCATGAAAAATCCCCTTTATTTTTTGACTTTTAACCAACCTATGGTTGAAACAAGGTGTAGAAATGTTGTTTCTAGGTTCCCCAAAAAATTCCAAAGTTTTGGTAAGAAACAGGATACTAAAGTGTCCTCAGGACACTTTAGTGTCCAATTACAGAACTAGTGTTAAGTGTCATTATTGTGGTAAACTTGGACATATGGCTAGAGATTTCTATAAAAGCAAAATGATCTTCATGGTGGTAGAGTGCATCATGGTAACTATGCATCATCTATAGCAATGAGGGACATACAGATCATTTGTTTGCTATGAAGCATGTGATGGTCACTATGATGTCACGTAAAGAGAGTGATGAGACATGGTAAATGGATTTAGGTGCAACAAACCATGACATGTCATGGAGAGTAGTTTGATAACATGATGCGAACACAAACTCAGGGACATGTTGCTACAGGTGATGATATGAAGCATCCTATTACACATGCTAGTAGTGTATCTTGAGGATGCATGATGGTAGAGTGAAAACCATGTCTGAGATGTTGTATGTGCCATCTATTACAAAGAGTTTGGCATGGACAAATGGTAGAACAAGGGTTATAGGTGAGATTCAATGAATATGGATCCTTTGTTGAGGATTTTAAGCATAGCAACAAATTGATTGCCGAAGGCCAGAAAGATGCAAGCATACCGAAACTGAATTCAACCATGTTTTTGCATAGTGATGGGATAGTGCTAGACATTAATATTTGGTACAAAAGGATTGGACATGTGAACATACAAAGGCTGAAATCTATGCAAACAAAGGGCATTATTGGTGGTTTGCCAATATGATGGGAGCACACATGTTTGTGATATGTGATGGAAGACATTACTACTGGGTATTTAATATACCATATCCTAACAAGCTACATGTGTGTTATAGCGACCATTATCTTGTACAAGATTAATGTAAAGAGTGTAGGTATTATGTTGAGACTTCCAAGTGGTCCTTTTGCTAGGTTTTCTTAAGACGACCTGTTCAGAGTGTCGACAATCTTGGGTGTCCCTTACCCGCCCGTGCATGATTATAGGGTGACTGTGTAAAGGCCGTTATGTCAAGGAGTTATGTCAAGGAGCTGTAGTAAAGATTACATGTTTCATGAGCTTATGATATAAGATTCATTCATCCAAAGAAAAGTGTGATATGAGATAACAGCCAAGGGTATGACTGCTTCATGAGAGGACATTTATGTAAGTGATTAGTGTTTGAGTGGACATTGGGGTTCTCATGCCGGAGTCATTTTGTATTCATTTTCTTTTCCTTTTAAATCTATTTCCATCCTTACAAAAAAGAAAAGATGCATAAAAGAAAGGAATCTTGATCTGCTTTTCCACATTTTCCTGTTAATTATGCAATGGCACATATGTGAACGTGCATGTTGTCCCACCACTGGTTGTCTCAGCCTAGATTCAGAGAGGCTCCAGCATAATAGCCACTTTTCGCAGAATATGCCAGTCGACGGCCAAGGTTAAAGAAATTGATTTCACACAGCATGCCTTGGCGAAATAGAGACAGTGCGTGAGACCATGAGGTGATGAAGCCTCGCTCGTCGAGCTGGTCAATTAAGTTGGCAAACCTCACAGCGGTGCTGTTGCTGCTATTGTCTTCCATCCAAAATTTGTAGACATTCGGACACTCCTGCCCGGCTGTTGAGCAGCGAGACACACGGGAACATCACAATGATCATGTCGCTGGGCTCACTCTCCATAGCCTCCTTGATGGTTCCCACATAGTATGCAGCGGCATCCCGCATTTCCACACCATAGTCACTGCCCCCATCATCTCGAATATTCCAGGCTGCGAGCATCGCGACAGAGTAACGCAAGTAGCTATAGTATGAACGATTGGCCTCCGCTCTCACTATGTCCGGAGCACTTAAAGTGTTGTTCAGCTGTCTCCACAAATGTGCAACCTCGCGAAGCCACACTGCATCTTGCAACGTATAATTTGCATAGTAGTCGGGGCTCAAGTTCCCAGCACCCACGCCAGAAATGAAGATGGTCTGCACCGCCTCCTCTCGTAGATGTTCCACAGATATTCTGACAGAGTCATGTTCTCAGCATCGTGTGCCACCATCATCATGTGACCAGAGACGCCATTGACTGTTTCGCCCGCCTTTATATCACGACCTGCGCAGCAGCACCATTGGTCTAGTGGAGCTTTTTAGACCTTCTCTCAGAGCGCCTTCCTTCCAAACCCCACTAGCTTTGACACCTTAGTACTAGCTTTCAATGTCATGTTTTGTAGCTCAATTCCGATAATATAGTCTAGCTAGCTAGCTACTTACCCCCCACTATTTTACTTGACATTTCCTTAGCTTCTAAGATCAACATCCAAGGGGAGTATCATCCATAAAGTTCGATTTATTGGTTAAGCCTAAATTAAAAGGGAGAACTAATTGGAACAGGTGCAACGGTAATACTCTCACCAGAGTAGAGTAGGAAAATAATGTGAAAGCAACCCATGCTGGATGAAAGGTGTTCTACTAACAAGCTTACCTTTTGATGCGTACCTCACATGCAAATTTCGATGGACTCCCCCATTGGAGTCACTTTTTATTTAATTTTCTAGCTGACATTCAAAATTTTTAGCAATCTTTTATGCATGAAATACACGTGTCAAAAATCAACCCATACGATCATGGTTTATAGCTCACTCTTTATTTTATGTTCTAGCTCATGGAACCACGATAGCCTAGCAGGTCGTGTGGAGACCTATCTATTAAAGTTGCTGGAGAGTCAACGGGACCATATGTGCGGTTTTCTTAGCTTGTGTTTTGGGGCTATGTTGCTATGGTTGTGATCAATAGAATTAGCACACCTTATCATGTATATTCTCTTACCTTCTATAGTTGCACGAGTCGCTAGGAAGAGTAGCACCATCATAGCAATAAGCTTCTTCGTGATATCCATTGATCTGTGACACACTAAATTCACAAACTAATAGAAATACATAAATAAGGAAATAAGGTACATCATCTAGTGAAACATTCAAATCAAGTAACTTCTTTTGAAGTAGCATACTCAGTGCTAGAATGTGAAGGGTGCAATGGGTGATTTATGTTTCATAATAATGGTGGGAGGGGGAATCCCTTTCAAATAAGGATTAGGATCAGGAGAAAAGTATAGCATTCAGATCTCTTTACAAAGAAAGGCAAGGTTGTAAGGAGCCCTTCAACTGGAAATTTGGGTGAAGTCTTCAAGTTCTACGACTATCAGAAACTTTGGCATTCTATGGAAGAAGTAACGAAGTATATCCTAAAAAGGAGGTAACAAAATGATCATTGCTCCTTAAAAAGAAGATCAAGGAGGAAAATATAGCCCGTAGTATTGTTTCTCTTTCCCTAATTTTCAAAAACACCACTTTGAACGGCCCAAACAAGGCTAGAATTTGAAGGTTTGAGTACCTTAGGGGCCTTAAAAACATATATATATATATATGTATATATATATGTATACATATATATATATGTATACATATATATATATGTATACATATATACATATATATATATATATATGTATATATGTATACATATATATATATGTATACATATATATATACATATATATATATATATGTATACATATATATATATGTATATATATGTATACATATATACATATATATGTATATATACATATATGTATATATATGTACAGTTATATATGTATATATGTATACACATATATACATATATGTATACATATACGTATATGTATACATACATATATGTATATATATATGTATATATACATACATATATATATATATGTATATGTATATATACATACATGTATATATATATGTATATATATATATATACATATATATTTACATATATATATGTATATATATATACACATATATATGTATATATATACATATATATATGTATATATACATACATATATATATATATATATGTACATATATATATATATATATATGTATATGTATATACATATATATATATATATATATATATACGTATATGTATATATATTTACATATATATACATATATATATATATGTATATATACCCATCCACATTCATTTACATCACACCACATCTTATCCAAATCCATTTACATCACATCACAACTTATCACATCCACTCACATCTTATCACATCGCATTCACATCTTATTCACATCTATTAACATTTAGTGACATTTTCTATTTTTAATACCGATGGGACTTTTCTAAATTTCTGCCAATTTCTTGGCCTAGTTAAAAGTACTTGTTCTGAATGGATATTTTTATATTCTTTCTCAAATTTCTCAAGTGAAATATATTCAATATTCTTCTTTTGAGTAAAATATTCATGGGATTTACAAAAATCAATTCTACCCATATTTTCCAATAATGCTCAAAATTTCACTTTTGATAAATACTCATAATTTGAATTATGAGTATTTATCAAAATACTCATAATTTAAATTATGCTAAAATTTTCTCTTTGTCTATTTAATTTCTTGGATCTCAAATATCATGGGAATTCTCATTTATCATAAAAAAAATTTATCTAAAATATCTCTTTAAATTTAAATAAAAATATCCATTAATTCAAATATGCCAAGAATTCCACTTTTACCATTTAAATGATTGAATTCAAAAAATAAATTTATCTAAAATTTATCTTTAAATTAAATATTTATTATTTTAATATACCAAAACTTCTCTTTTTCCATTTAATTACATGAATCTCCATTATCATGAGAATTTCTCTTTTTGCATAAAAATAAAAATACTAAAAATTTCTCTTTTCTTAATTTAATTATTTATGCATCAATACTAAAAATTAGTTTCCCATGAATTTAATGAAAATATTTCTTTTAGCATAGGATGTCCAACTCTAGAATATGGTAGGAAGTCCTCTTTTCACATTATGCATAAAAATGAGTTATGTATTAATTTTAACCTCTAGCTTACGAAGCTTAGAGATTGAGTCTGAATTGAGAATTTATCAATGAGAAGCATTCATTTGCTTAAGAATTAGTCATAGGAATGACTATTCTTTTGGGAGAGAAAGATATATATAAAAATCATCCTAATTAAGCATAAAGATTAACTTTTTTGTGATTAATCATTAAAACTTTTAGAGAAAGCTTGATTTGCATTAAAAACAACTAAATAGAAACTTCTCAAGCTTGAGAGGGGTTGAGAAGTGAAATCATTGAGGATATTAATGAAAACCATGAAATTACTTCTTACCTCTAGATTTGGTTTACTTCTTCATCTGAGAAGGAATCCCCCAACCACTCAATTGGTTTAGTATGTTGAGAAGAAAGCTCCAAGGATTGTTGAAGAGAGAGAGGAGCTCCAAGTTCTCCAAAAGTAGAGGATTTTTAAGGGATAATAGAAAATATCATTATTTTAATGTAATACTGGTATGGTATAGCTCAAAGATGAGAATACAAAAGAATGAGGGTCTATTTATAGATGAGGGAGGCCACTAACTGAGTCCAACTAAGTTCTAGATTTTTCCAACTTCGGTCTGGTTGAATTTGGACAAGATTTGCATTAGTTTGGCTCCCTTTTTTATTTGGTTTGATCCAAGAGAGAGGAGAGACACAAATATCACAATTTTTTTGAATTAAAAACTCATCCACATATGTGAAATAGGCGCCTACCTCAAAGGTCTCCCCCTCCTTACCAAGGTATCAAAAATTCATCATTTCTCTAAAATATCTCATTTTTTTAGTAATATCTCTTAATTTTTAACTAAAAAACCTTATTTCATGGAGAAGAAAAGTGAGGTGTTTGCTCACTTTCAAAGATTTAAAGCCTTGGTCAAGAAGAAAAAAGGCATGTAAATAAAATGCCTAAGATCAGATGGTGGGGGAGAATATTTCTCCTGTAAGATCCCTGTCCCCACTGCGCAATGGATTCGGGGTGCTAGCAATGAAAGTAGCACTTCTTGCGCGGGCCAGGGGTCCCACACTCGGGGCCTCGCCCACGGATATCCGGACAATAGAATAATCCATCGGTTTTTCCAAAACCGAACCCGAAAAAAACTTCCTTTACCCAGAAAGCACGGGCGATTCCACCACGATAACTCTTTACTCTAACGTAGTCAAGACTATTACTGAACAAGCTGATCCGACTGCACCTATAAAGATACTTGGTCAGATCAAGGAAGAAACTTGCACTTGGATCATTGGGATCAACGCTTTTTTTCCCATCAAGAGGCACAGCCGTTGATTCCTATCCATAGAACAATTACTATCCGAGATTTACTTTATCTATCATAGTAACAAAATTGAGTCTCGATTTACGGATCCATCAGTCCAGCCTAACCCCATCCAGTCCCATGGGTTAGCCAACCTCCCAACCACTATAGTGATGGGATCCAATTAGGAATTTGGTTAGGTTTTGTCCCGGGTAGTACCAGGGAAAAGAGTTCCCAGGCCCCCTAGCCGGAGTTTCATGCAAATATAAAACTAGTCACACCACTTACACACCCAATATGAAATTCACTCTTTTTTTCAGCATCAACTATCTTTAAAACAATCCTTTAATGAAACCATTATATGTCGCTGATGACAATCCTCGAAATCTCTGGTTGAATCCATAATTCCAAGCAATCATTCATCGGAGTACTTATGGCATCAAACGCTCACCACCTGTTCACTCAGGGGCCTTTTCAATAGTTCCTAGCTCATAGTACCCGACAATATTTTCACATATAAAAATCAAGATGGAATCCTCGTTGAAGATCAGCAAGATCAATCAGCAGATCCATATAAGAGTGCCATGGACTCATCCGTTGAGGACCAGCAAGGTCAATCAACCAGATCCATGCCCGGTTTCAGAAAACAACTCTTACTCCTTGTTCGAATATCTTCCATGACGCACGTGTGGGTATCTTCGACGACCCAGAGCCCGAGCACCGTATGGTCAGCACCCTCTAGGATCCTTTGCAGGTGCCTAGCACTTCACTCATAGGCCGCTTCCTTGGTCCCTTATCCACCGTACTGGAAGCTCACCATTTAAATCAAACCGAGGCTGGTCAAGACCTCGGTCGACCTTGCTACGCGAGACGTCCTTCATTGACTCTCCGTCAGTAGTTGCAACTTTATCAGTTAGGTCTCCATGACCTTAATCCATAAGACGGTCAAAATGCTTCCCCCGCATTCTTGACATAAAATAGTCATTTACAAACAGTCACAAAATACAGTTTCTATATCGAACTCTCGTCTTTCCACATTATCCCTCCTCAGTCCACATTACTTATTCCACATTCCATTCATATGTGTACTCTTTCTCATCCGTTCACTCATATCGAACGACTTATTATTTCACATACTCATTCACATTCATTATTCTACATACACATCCATATTCGTACATCCACCTCATACATCCAATCCCATATCCGCATTCATACAAACACATCCATATCCACATACATACATCTACATCCACATCCACATTCACATCCATACATCCACATCTACATACATACATCGATTTTCACATCGTCATTCATACATCCACATCCACATTCCCATTCACATCCATACATCCACTTCTACATGCATACATCCACACTTCCATTTCCACATTCACATTCATACATCCACATCCACATTCATTCATACATCCACATCCACATTCATTCATACATCCACATTCATTCATACATCCATACATCCACTTCTACATACATACATCCATCCACATTCCCATCCATACATCCATACATCCACTTCTACATACATACATCCATCCACATTCCCATTCACATCCATACATACATCCATTTTCACATCCGCACATCCACATTCACCTTCATACATCCATTTCCACATTCCCATTCATATAACCACATACACCTTCACTTCTATTCTTTTACATCACATTCTCGCCCTATCATAACCCATATACATCTTATCACATCTTAACTCATCTTATCACATCTTAACTCATCTTATCACATCCTAACTCATCTCATATGCATCTTATCACATCTTATCACATCTTATCACATCTCATACACCTTATCACATCTCATAGACATCTTATCACATCCTATCATATCCTAACTCATCTCATATGCATCTTATCACATCTTAATATTTATCTATTTATAGAATACAAGAGAATTCTTATATTTGATATAAGATTTCTTTACGCATCTACATATACATAAATTCCATTTTTAAGGAGAATAACCCTTTTAAATTAAAAATCAATCTTTTATGCATCTTCCTATGCATAAATTCATTTTAAATGAGCATGACACTTTTGAATTAAAATCAATCTTTTATGCATCTTCCAATGCATAAATTCATTTTTAAATGAGAATGACACTTTTGGATTAAAATAAATTCTTTATGCAAATTTCCATGCATAAATCCAATTTAGTAGGAATTACACTTTTAGAATAAAAGAATTTCTCTTATGCATCTAATTTATGCATAAAATCCATTTATGATGAAAATCACACTTTTAATATAAAAAAATATCGTTTATGCATATCTCTATGCATGAAATTCAAATATGATAAAAGTGACACTTTTATAATAAAATAATCATCTTTTATGAATACCTCTATGCATGCAATTCAAATATGATAAAAGTAACACTTTTATAAAAAAATAATCATCTTTTATGCATGCAATTCAAATATGATAAACATAACACTTTTACAATAAAATATTCATCTTTTATGCATACCTCTATGCATGAAATTCAAATATGATAAAAGTAACACTTTTACAATAAAATATTCATCTTTTATGCATACCTCTATGCATGAAATACAAATATGATAAAAGTAACACTTTTATAATAAAATAATCATCTTTTATGCATACCTCTATGCATGCAATTCAAATATGATAAAAGTAACACTTTTATGATAAAATAGTCATCTTTTATGCATACCTCTATGCATGAAATTCAAATATGATAAAAGTAACACTTTTATAGTAAAATAATCATCTTTTATGCATACTCTATGCATGTAATTCAAATATGATAAAAGTAACACTTTTATAATAAAATAATCATCTTTTATGCATACTCTATGCATGCAATTCAAATATGATAAAAGTAACACATTTACAATAAAATATTTATCTTTTATGCATAACATCAATTTCTCCATGATTACAATAAAATTCTTTCAATTAATCTAGAATGATAATTCTTAGAATATGTTAGGAAGTCCTCTTTTCATGCTTTGAATGAATTTATTTTATGTGTAATTTTTTACAAAATTTTTGCCATAGCTACGCTGCTATGACTAATAAATCTCAATTATTTTAAAATAAAGCTTATCTTTAAGGAAATGATTAGAATGATCCCTAATTAGATCATTAACCCAATAATGGCTTGAATCATCAATATTCATGAAATACATAAACTAAAAGCAGAGAAAAAGCCCATTAATTTGACCTCAAGCATAGATTAATCTTGGATTAAGAAAAAGCTTTTTGAAAAGCTTCATTTGGATTGAGAATGGGTCATGACTCATGAGTATGACCATTTCTTGAGTGAGAGAGAGAAATTACATAAAAACCATAAGAATTAAGCATAAATAGAAAATTATGTAATTCTTTAATATCATTAATCAATTAACTACAATAGCATTCATCAAATTATGTAGTTCTTCACTACCATTCATCAATTAACTTCAATAGCATTCAAAAACCATTCCAATTAAGCTTCTCAAGCTTGAGAGGGGTTGAGAAGAGAGAAACATTGAGAAATTATAGAAAAGATAAAAATTCACCATTTATCTTACAAATTGCTTGATTCTTTTTCACGGTAGAGGCCCCCAACCAATAAATTGGTTTAGTATGTTGATGGAGCCACCAATGGGGATTGAAGAAAGAGAGAAGCTCCAATTTCTCCAATTTGGAGAGAATTTTAGAGAATAGTAACAATTAGCATTATTTCAGCATAATTCTAATGTAGTAAAATTCTCCTATTTTTTTCAAAGGATTTATGTTCTATTTATAGGAGAGGGAAGCTCTAACCAAAGCTAGCTGATTTCTAGAATTTTTTAGATTTTAGTTTGGTTGAATTTGGACTAGATTTGGACCTAGTTTGGTTACTTTTTGATTCGGTTTGGTTCCATTTTGATTTGGTTTGGTTCAAGAGAGAGGAGAGAATTATTTTTTAGTTTAAAAATCATTCAAGCATGTGAAGTATGCACCTCATTAAAGGGACTCCCCTTCCTTACATATGTGTCAAAATGGAATCATTATACCCAAAATATCTCATATTTTAGATATTACTCATAGTTTCTTACTAATAAACCTTGTACATAGTCAACTCTTCATCTTATGTGAGCATTTACTCATTTTTGGGTATCTTCTTTTACAAATTGGATTTATCTCCTGCCCACACATGGATTGATCCTATTGGCCCACAGGAACCTTAATTGGACCATAATCGAAAAATTTCTGAAAATCTAGACCCTTAGGCTAAGGTCCTTTATACCCATTTCCAATTAATTCCAATTGCACATTGGAAAGTTCTTTTTGAATTTCTGTTTTAGGGGAATTCATTTTAATATTATGAGAAATTTTTCTATCTTAAGATATTCAAAATCTGAATATTCTCTCTCTAGAATATTTTCTCTCTCTATGTCAAAATGAGCAGAGACAAGATCTTTTATATTTCTGAAGAGGGGATTGATTACAGGGGAAGATGTTGGACATCTTGAGAGGCTCGGGAGGAATCTTACATTCTCTCCCACTTGAAAAATGCGAGATGTTCTCATCTCGCAAACTGGGGATAATTTCGCAAGATGCACAAATATGAGACTAAGAGAAAATTTAATAAAGATGAACCACCAAGAAAAGTCTCAAATAGAGCAAGACACAAGACAAGAACAAAAATTTCAACTTTATTCACTCTTGGAATATATACAGCAAGATAGAAGAACTTTTTTACAATTCCATAAGCCCGTCCATCATATGGTCACAAAAGCAGCACTCACAAGCTGCACATGTATTAGGTAACTCATCTATGGGAATAATTCGGCCGGTTATTGCAGCACCTATCTCATTGGTATGAGGTGACCTATTAAAAGGACCTGTGAGAGGCAAGCCAAAAACGGGATAAAGGCATATCTTTTGGTGAGGAAGAAAACACGCTAGTAAGAAGACCCGCTCAGAAAATCCACCATGCCTTGATCTCATCACGCAGTAGTATCGGGGACCCAAACCCAAGGCTTCAATAACCATAGCCAAGCGGACATTGTTACAAAAGTCGAAAGTGCTGCCGATCCCACGGTCTCACCCTAGTTGTCTCGATAGGTCCGCCATTTGGTCTGAGCTACAGAAGCTCCCAAGTGAGGGAAAAGTGAGCGCTTATACAGTTCTATAAAATCCTTCTTCACAGACTCGCTTGCATCTTGAAGGTGAGAAATCATCATGGATAAAATTAAGTATTGCTGCCAAGACATGAAAGAGATTAAGAAAGAAAGGAGATCGATGGAAGTAAGATTACTGCGAGCGACAAGTAAGAGTTACGATGACTTATATAAAAAAAAGAACTAGCGTAACCTAGAAGCCAACGGGGTATCTTGCCACTGAAGTTTTACCGTCTTTCCATGATTTGGGTTTGGCACATAATTCTATAGAAGGTTTACATGAAATACATTATGAACTTTGAGATGATGAGGTAGAAAAAGCTCGTAGGCTAAGTCACCTACTTTCATTGAAATCCGATATGGCCCACAATATCTGGGGGATAACTCCTTATACTTCCTAAGAGATAAAGAACTTCTTTTGGGCCGTACGCGAATGAAGACCATATCTGCTTCTTTGAATTCTCTGACTGTCCTCTTCTTACCTGCATACTGTTTCTGTCGATCCTAGGCAGCTTTTATATCTTTATGAATTGCTTGCACCTGCTGCTTCATGTCGTCAAGCATTTGTCTGGACATCTCGACCCTAATCAATGGGTCAGACCTAGTTAATGGAGTTAAGCAATCTTGTCCATACAGAGCTTTAAAAGGGCTCATCCCAATACTTCTGTGATAAGAAGCATTGTAGGCGAACTTGACTAGGTGCAGATAGCTTAGCCGCTTCTTGGGTTCTCGGCCACAGCATGACCGAAGTATATCTTACTCCTCGAAGGGAGGTTCTTACTCCTGTATACCTAGAAGGCTGGGGGAGAATCTTACATTCTACCCCACTTAAAAAAATGTGAGATGTCCTCATCTCGCAAGGCAGAGGACAACTCTCTTTCTTAACACTAGTTTGGTACCAAAACAGGACACTTGAGTGTCCTTTTTTGGGGGTTGCGAAAAAAAATCAAACTCCTAATGTAGGCTTTAAAAACCAAAATGCTTCATTGGGCATGTAGAACATAACCCTATGCTTATGTAAAAAATGCTAAACATATAAAATGCCTTTTTATTTGGAAGTACATAAGCAACAAAGTAGCATATGTCTTGAAAATGAACACTTTTCAGGATTTTTCAGGATTTTTCCAAATATGCAAGCATCATTCTCTCAAAAAAAAAATCCAATGATATCAATAGCATTTTTCCCAAGATATTTTGATAGCATACATCAGTCCAAGGAGGTAGAAGTTCACCAAAAAAATCATTTTCCTTTCCTAGAATTTTTTCCAAAAAAGTTGTATAAAATTATCAAAAGTAACGCGTATTATCAAAACTCACTCACGCCACTAAAAAAAATTGTAGCCCTATCAATGAGAATGTTGATTATTGGTTTTCATGCTTGAGATGAGATAAATAAGCCATAATTTGATGTGTATGACACTAACTTAGCCTTCACTTAAGTAGGTTCTTATCGCCTAGTTCTAAAAAAACTGTAAAAAAAAAAAATACAAAATTTGATCATCTTTTTTCAAAAACTAATCATAACTATGCTTGCACAAGTAGTCTACACCTATAGTTACAACAAATAATGCACTTACACAGCTTTCCCCTTTGATGAAAATCAAAATTAGGTTCATAATTAGACATTTTACGTATTAAAAACAGGTTGCGCAAAAGGCCATGTATGAGAAGAGGCCCAAAAAGTGGCTCTAAAGTTTTGGAAAATTCAAAACAAAGTAGTATTTACCCTATATAACATGGATGCACCTCAAGTTTTACATTATTAGCTTGCATATGGAAGGAGAAAAATTCATGCTCCACCTGTATAAAAAAACATCATTTCAATATTAGCGAGTCAAAAATTTATCCAATCATTATCGTTTGATGATTCCAAGATTTAGTTTACATCATGGGCTTTCCATCAAGCCAAGTTTCATGATCAAACTATGTCCCTTCTAAAAGTTATGTACAAATTACTACTATTTTGAAAACAGCAAAAATCATGCGTTTTATCAGCATGTGTCTAAGAAAATTAAAATATTACCTTGCAAAAGCTAAGAAAAGTGAAATTTAAAAAATCTAAAATTTTTTTTGGGTCTTGAGGAACATCTGTGGATATTAAGCATTTCAAAACTCTTAATAGATTGCCCACAAAAATTCAAGAAAAATGCTAACTTTCAGGACACTTTAGTGTCCAATTACAGAACTAGTGTTAAGATCCAATTTATTCTGGCGTTCCTTATATTTTGGTCAACCCAGCAGAATACTGGGATAAATATCCCTTATATAGAACTCATCATTAAATAACAATTCATTCGGATCATAACATTCATATCTTTAACACGATAATGGTCCATTAGACCGAAAAATTTTCTTTCTGAACATTCCTCCACGAAAATTTTAGTCAAGCAAGTTCTCAAATTGTCATCCCTTAACTTGATCTACCGTGTCAAGTGTTAACAGTAGCAATTTGACATCACAATCCACTAATCTCATAGTGATTTGTTGAAATCATTATTATCATTCTAGTTATGAATATCATCACAGGGACTCGTCCCATTCATCCTCATTCTGGTTTCGCTCAGCTTATTACATTTCGACCAATTTTCAGGAATCATCATTTTTCAATTCAGAATCCAAATCAACTCATCAGTTCTCAAACAGAATTAAAAAACATATCAACCACATTCGAATTCTTCATCTGGATAGCATTAATGCTTATAATTTCAAGTCTTAGATTTACTTGTATATACTACCGGTAAAGAGCTACAGTTATACCCTCGGTATATACGAGTAGTCATGATACTTGGAACTATAAGGTAAATACCATCATATCTAGGCCTCAAGCAAGTCAGGGATTCTATAGAATTGCGGTACTTCCGTCTGAAGACCCAATGATCCAATTTACGAATTTCAGTTTGAATATCAAATCGCCCACGGATATCCGGACAATAGACTAATCCGTCGGTTTTTCCAAAATCGAACTCGGAAAAAACTTCCTTTACCCAGAAAGCATGAGCGATTCCGCCACGATAACTCTTTACTCTAACGTAGTCAAGACTATTACTGAACAAGGCTGATTCGACTGCACCTATAAAGATACTCGGTTAGATCAAGGAAGAAACTTGCACTTGGATCATTGGGATCAACGCTTTTTTCCCCATCAAGAGGCACAGCCGTATCCATAGAACAATTACTATCCGGGATTTACTTTATCTATCATAATAACAGAATTTGAGTCTCAATTTACAGATCCATCAATCCAGCTTAACCCCATCCACTCCCATGGGTTAGCCAACCTCCCAACCACTGTAGTGATGGTATCCAATTAGGAATTTGGTTAGGTTTTGTTCCCGGGTACCAGGGAAAAGAGTTCCCAGGCCCCCTGGCCGGAGTTTCATGCAAATATAAAACTAGTCACACCACTTACACACCCAATATGAAATTGCCCCTTTTTTTTCAGCATCAACTATCTTTAAAACAATCCTTTACTGAAACCATTATGTCGCTGACGACAATCCTCGAAATCTCTGGTTGAATCCATATTTCCAATCATTCATTCATCGGAGTACTTATGGCATCATTGGCAACCAGAACGCTCACCACTTGTTCACTCAGGGGCCTTTTCAATATTTCCTAGCTCATAGCTCACATATAAAAATGAAGATGGAATCCTCGTTGAAGATCAGCAAGATCAATCAACAGATCCATATAAGAGAGTCATGGACTCATCCGTTGAGGACCAGCAAGGTCAATCAACTAGATCCATGCCCGGTTTCAGAAAACAACTCTTACTCCTTGTTCCAATATCTTCCACGACGCACGTGTGGGTATCTTCGGCGACCCAAAGCCCGAGCACCGTATGGTCAGCACCCTCTAAGATCCTTCGCAGGTGACCTAGCGCTTCACTCATAGGCCGCTTCCTTGGTCCCTCATCACTATACCGGAAGCTCACCATTTAAATCGAACCGAGGTTGGTCAAGACCTCGGTCGACCTTGCTACGCGAGATGTCCTTCATTGACTCTCCGTCCAGCAGTTGCAACTTTATTAGTTAGGTCTCCATGACCTTAATCCATAAGACGGTCAAAATGCTTCCCTAGCATTCTTGACATAAAAGAGTCTTTTACAAACAGTCACAAAATACAGTTTCTATATCGAACTCTCGTCTTTCCACATTATCCCTCCTCAGTCCACTTCCACATTCCATTCATATGTATACTCTTTCTCATCCGTTCACTCATATCGATGACTCATTATTTCACATACTCATTCACATTCATTATTCTACATACACATCCATATTCGTACATCCACCTCCTACATCCAATCCCATATCCGCATTCATACAAACACATCTATATCCACATACATACATCTACATCCACATCCACATTCACATCCATACATCGACATCTACATACATATATCGATTTTCACATCCTCATTCATACACCCACATCCACATACATACATCCACATCCACATTCCCATTCACATCCATACATCCACTTCTACATGCATACATCCACACTTCCATTTCCACATCTCCATATCTACATTCACATCCATACATCCACTTCTACATGCATACATCCACACTTCCATTTCCACATCCACATATCCACATTCACATTCATACATCCACATCCACATTCATTCATACATCCACATCCACATTCATTCATACATCCATACATCCACTTCTACATGCATACATCCATCCACATTCCCATTCACATCCATACATCCACTTCTACATGCATACATCCATTTTCACATCCGCACATCCACATTCACCTTCATACATCCATTTCCACATTCCCATTCATATAACCACATACGCCTTCATTTCTATTCTTTTACATTACATCCATTCTCTCCCTATCATAACCCATATACATCTTATCACATCTTAACTCATCTTATCACATCCTAACTCATCTCATATGCATCTTATCACAACTTATCACATCTCATACACCTTATCACATCTCATAGACATCTTATCACATCCTATCACATCCTAACTCATCTCATATGCATCTTATCACATCTTAATATTTATCTATTCATAGAATACAAGAGAATTCTTATATTTAATATAAGATTTCTTTACGCATCTATATATGCATAAATTCCATTTTTAAGGAGAATAACCCTTTTGAATTAAAAATCAATCTTTTATGCATCTTCCTATGCATAAATTCATTTTAAATGAGAATGACACTTTTGATTTAAAATCAATCTTTTATGCATCTTTCCATGCATAAATCCAATTTAGTAGGAATTACACTTTTAGAATAAAAGAATTTCTCTTATGCATCTAATTTATGCATAGAATCCATTTATGATGAAAATCACACTTTTAGTATTAAAAAATATCCTTTATGCATGAAATTCAAATATGATAAAAGTAACACTTTTATAATAAAATAATCATCTTTTATGCATACCTCTATGCATGCAATTCAAATATGATAAAAGTAACACTTTTACAATAAAATATTCATCTTTTATGCATACCTCTATGCATGAAATTCAAATATGATAAAAGTAACACTTTTACAATAAAATATTCATCTTTTATGCATACCTCTATGCATGAAATTCAAATATGATAAAAGTAACACTTTTACAATAAAATATTTATCTTTTATGCATACCTCTATGCATGCAATTCAAATATGATAAAAGTAACACTTTTATAATAAAATATTCATCTTTTATGCATACCTCTATGCATGCAATTCAAATATGATAAACGTAACACTTTTACAATAAAATATTCATCTTTTATGCATACCTCTATGCATGAAATTCAAATATGATAAAAGTAACACTTTTATAATAAAATAATCATCTTTTATGCATGCAATTCAAATATGATAAAAGTAACACTTTTATAATAAAATAATCATTTTTTATGCATAATACTCTATGCATGCAATTCAAATATGATAAAAGTAACACTTTTACAAGAAAATATTCATCTTTTATGCATAACATCAATTTCTCCATGATTACAATAAAATGCTTTCAATTAATCTAGGATGATAATTCCTAGAATATGGTAGGAAGTCCTCTTTTCATGCTTTGAATGAATTTATTTTATGTGTAATTTTTTACAAAACTTTTACCATAGCTCCGCTGCTATGATGACTGATAAATCTCAATTATTTTAAAATAAAGCTTATCTTTAAGGGAATGATTAGAATGATCCCTAATTGGATCATTAACCCAATAATGGATTGAATCATCAATATTTATGAAATACATAAACTAAAAGCATAGAAAAAAGCCATTAATTTAACCTCACGCATAGATTAATCTTAGATTAAGGAAAAGCTTTATGAAAAGCTTCATTTGGATTGAGAATGGATCATGAGTATGACCATTTCTTGAGTGAGAGAGAGAAATCACATAAAAACCATTAGAATTAAGCATAAATGGAAATTTATGTAATTCTTTAATATCATTAATCAATTAACTACAATAGCATTCATCAAATTATGTAATTCTTCACTACCATTCATCAATTAACTTCAATAGCATTCAAAAACCATTCCAATTAAGCTTCTCAAGCTTGAGAGCGGTTGAGAAGAGAGAAACATTGAGAAATTATAGAAAAGATCAAAATTCACCATTTACCTTACAAATTGCTTGATTCTTTGTTCACGGTAGAGGCCCCCAACCAATCAATTGGTTTAGTATGTTGATGGAGCCACCAATGGGGATTGAAGAAAGAGGGAAGCTCCAATTTCTCCAATTTGGAGAGAATTTTAGAGAATAGTAAAAATTAGCATTATTTCAGCATAATTCTAATATAGTAAAATTCTCCTATTTTTTTCAAAGGATTCATGTTCTATTTATAGGAGAAGGAAGCTCTAACCAAAGCTAAAAAATTTCTAGATTTTTTTAGATTTTAGTTTGGTTGAATTTGGACTAGATTTGGACCTAGTTTGGTTACTTTTTGATTCGGTTTGGTTCCATTTTGATTTGGTTTGGTTCAAGAGAGAGGAGAGAAATATTTTTTAGTTTAAAACTCATTCAAGCATGTGAAGTACACACCTCATTAAAGGGACTCGCCTTCCTTACATATGTGTCAAAATGGAATCATTATACCCAAAATATCTCATATTTTTGATATTACTCATAGTTTCTTACTAATAAACCTTGTACATAGTCAACTCTTCATCTTATGTGAGCATTTACTCATTTTTGGGTATCTTCTTTTACAAATTGGATTTATCTCCTGCCCACACATGGATTGATCCTATTGGCCCACAGGAACCTTAATTGGACCATAATCCAAAAATTTCTGAAAATCTAGACCCTTAGGCTAAGGTCCTTTATACCCATTTCCAATTAATTCCAATAGCACATTGGAAAGTTCTTTTTGAAATTCTGTTTTAGAGGAATTCATTTTAATATTATAAGAAATTTTTTAATCTAAAAATATTCAAAATTTGAATATTCTCTATCTAGAATATTTTCTCTCTCTATGTCAAAACCAAGATCTTTTATATTTCTAAAGAGGGGATTGACTACAAGGAAGGATGTTGGACATCTTGAGAGGCTGGGGAGGAATCTTACATCTCCAATGACTTTAGCGATTTCCTGAGAAAGCAGGGAATCAAGAGGTAGTTTCGATCTCATGATCTACTTCACGAGACGGAGGCATCTCTGACAACTCTTCAGGAAATACATCTGCATACTCACTTAACCACTTTGGTTCTTTAACCTTGCATTTTATGTTTACCAGGTTCATTTTAACAACATACACAACTTGCCTTTTTCTGAGCCCTTTTAATAATTTGGAATCCTTAACTAATTGCAGCACTGGGGATCCGGAAATTCCAATTCTTTGAACTTGATTACCCCATGAAGGTCAAGGAAAGAGATGGTTCCTTTGTGACATTCCAAGGATTCTGTCATATATTCCTAGGGGTAGGACTCTGAAATGGCACTCTGTTATGTTCCCATCTAAGCTAAACTGAATAAGGTCAATCTCAAGGTGAGTGAAAAGAATCTTCCCACTGGCTAATTCCACTTGCATAGGTTTTGCTGATTTTTGATTTAGGACTAATTTACGCAGACATCCTGGAAAAATAAAAGAATGCGTACTGCCTGAATCAATCAAAAGCTTGAATTTCTTACCCTGGTACTCTGCTCGAGTCTGGAGGACTGAGAATTGACGGTTATTCCCCTGATGCTCAATTACTGCATAGATCCGTCCTTTCTCATCCTCCACTTCCTCAGCTATGGTGACTGCTCTCGCTACTACGGTGTGAGAAGAAACTCTCTCTCTTTGGTTATTCCAATTCTGGGAGGGAGTTCAGAGACTGCTTTGCATGGAGGCTGCAGGCTGAGCTGGCACTCTTCTGGGGTTACCCTGATTTTGGTGCTGGGGACCTTGGTTGGTGGACTAATATGAAGGAGTCTGTCTCGGAACTCTAGGACCCTGACTTCCTTGGCCCACAGAAGGAGATGGGCAATCCTTGAGCTAGTGCCCAAGTCCTTGACATCCGAAGCATCTGTTCTCACCTCGAAGGTCTTTCCTTTGCATTCTGGAGAGAGTCGGAGTTCCTGAGAATATACTTCGAGGGAAAGGTCTTCCTTCATTTCTGAAGCTTCCCATCTCCACATTCTGGTTAGAACCTTGGTGTCTCTTTGGAGGTAAAAAGTTGGAAGAACTTCCTAGTGTCTGAAATCTCTTGAAGGATGAGAGAGCTGGCTTTGGCGAGACTTTTACGATGAAGGCTTTGGCAAAGTCCTTCACCATTCTAAC
Source organism: Cibotium barometz (assembly GCF_041138505.1). Classification (NCBI taxonomy): domain Eukaryota; kingdom Viridiplantae; phylum Streptophyta; class Polypodiopsida; order Cyatheales; family Cibotiaceae; genus Cibotium; species Cibotium barometz. Next base: position 53,608,631 of record NC_141047.1, on the reverse strand, counting down.
AGCTTCTGCCATGGACATTGGCTTGGCATTTTTGACCAGTGTATCCAAGGGTTCGTTCGTTCCCCAAATGAACCTAGCCATGAGTTGCTCTTCATCTAGAAGTGGTGAATACTTGAGTAGAAGAGCAAAGGCCTAGTGATATTCTTTGATGGTTTTGCTCCCCTGCTTTAGCTCTAAGAATTCGTTCATTTTGGTTTCCAAAAATCTAGGGAGACAAAATCTCTTTCTCAAATAGGTTTTAAGGTCGGTCCAGGATTGAGTATTTCTGTCCAGACGATTGGTGTCACAGTGGTTCCTCCATGCCACACCCTGGCTGTTTCCACTATTTTCAGCCTCACAAGAGCCATTTTGCTCCGCTCATTGTAGCTTGTGACGTCAAAATATTCTTCCATGGCTTCCACCCATTTCTCCACAGCCTCACCCAGGTTCTCCCCTTCTCCTTTGAAGGGTCCTGGCTGAGTCCTATGAAGAGCCTTGCGAACATCAGGGTCAAGCTCATCATCTTCAAAGAGAGGGTCTGGCTGACGGCTACGGTTTCCTCATCTCATGATTCTGCTAAAAATTATATATTATTAAATTTTTATTTTGATATCGTCCACGAGATCCTAAGACTTAAGAGGTTCGAAAAACAATTTCTTAAACAAGACAATGATCTTATTGGAGGTCTATGATATATGTCTAATAACAGATTTTTCTTTAACAGTTCATCCATAAACAACAGGCAATTTTTCTCCACAAAACATTTCTTTATTTATATAAAAGTTGCAATATATATATAGAGCAGCTCGACTCCAAAATTGAAAATCTCCTCGGGAGATGCAGAAGACGACGGTACTGGGCCATAGCCATGCCCTGATACAAACGCTTACTTACTAACAAGGGAGCTATTATCTTCTCCTTAGGAATAAAGAAACTAAGGAGTCTATAGACTTGGCATGAAAGTTTGAAATTCTAAGGCGTCGAATGATATAGAATGACACCACGCATGCACCATTTTCAGCTTTAACAGAATCATTGCCAATGAGAGGTTCTGCCACAGCATTGCATGCCGGTCACAAGAGGCGTGGACATACTGCCCTGCAAACCACTGATGTTGTTGTCTCTCCGTTGGGTCAGGAAAATATAAATCCTCGAAATGGTGTGCGAGTCTTGCTCGACTTGTTCGAGTTGAAGCGGAAGAGATGAGATGCTCGAAGGCGAACACAATCATATCTTGAGACTTGGTGAGGTCGGGAATACTAGATAAATAGGGAATACTAGATAAATAGGGAACTTTCATCTATAAAAACAATTTCTTTGATTAAAAAATTCTTCATTAAAGAAGCTTATGGAATAAAAATACATTATGAAAAATGGTTTTTCTGAGTTTTTACTATCAATTTTTGATAAGAATTTGTTTATCCTTATTAACTTTTAACAATGCTCTGATACCAGCTTCTGAGGTCCCTGCTGGTCCACTCCGGAGCTCTTGCTGTGAAGGCGAAAGTAGCGTCGTCCTCTCGCGCGGGGAGGGGGTCTTGCACACTCAGGGCCTCACTCGCGGATGTCCGGGAGACGAGAGGCTCGCCCAGCAGGCAGTCCCTCCTTGAACGGGCCCGGAAGACTCCCCTCGCCCGGAAGGCACAGGCGATTCCGCCAGGAAGGTGAAAATTCTTTTAACTAGGAGATTACTCTAACGAGTCAAGTCATGACTAAATTAAACTGGTGTGACCAAGCCTGAAGTCACATGGTGAGATCAAGAAGAGACTTGCACTTGGTCCATGGAATCACTGCTTTTTTCCTCATTTTTGAGGCACAGGCGATGATCCCTTCCCACAGAACAAGGTCTTCTCAAGATTTAAACTGATTAACGTAACTAATCGTATCTAGTTGTTTCTCAGGAATCCTCCAATCCAGCCTAACCCCATTCGTCCATGGGTTAGCCAACCACCCAACCCCACTGAAATGGTGGGATTCCTTTATAAATATTTGATTGAGTTTTTGCCCGGGACCGAGAAAAAGAGTTCCCAAGCCCCCTAGCTGGCAATTCATACAAAAATCAAATAGGCACACCACATACACACCCAATATGAAATTGCCATTTATAACAGATTCCATTGGCTTTAAGATAATCTTTGAATAAAATCATAATATTTCCGATCATCTTTTTCCAAAATTACAACTCCATTGTATTACAAAAATGCATCATCTGAACTCTCCGACCAACGAGATCCAGTATCAAATTTTTGTTCCCAAAAACCTTTCCTTTTTGTCCCATCAGATATCTTCCTTGACGTACGCCTGGGTGTCCTAGCAACCATGAGCCCGTGCATCACCTGGTCAGAACCCTCTAGGATCCTCCTTAGGTGTCCTAGCACTTCACTCAGGGACTGCTTCGTCAGCCCTCACCCATCGTACCAACGCGCACCATTTTAACCGTACCAAGGCTGGTCAAGACCTCCACAGGCTTTGTCGCACGAGCGGGCAACGTCCCTTGTTGACGACTCCCTGCCTGCTGTTCCAATGAACCTCCTCTTAGAAAAACATAAGCCAAATGCTTCCTCTAGCATTCTCGCGTAAAACAATCCTTTGAATGAAAAATAGAGTTTCCAATGCAAGTGAGATTCCAGTTTGAGATCAGTTCCAAAAAGACCCTTTTTTCAATAATTCCCATTTTCATAATGAGGATCCTTGATCTCTCATGAGGGTAATCTACCCATCATTTTATCCATTTATCCAACTAGATTCTTGGTGAGATTGGTCAGGGAAAAACTAGATTAGTTTTGGTAGTCTATTTCTTTGGATTTAGTAACTAGAATTGGTCACGAAGCTTTTATATTTGATTCAGTTCGAGAGAGAAGGACAATTAGGTTTACTGTCTGACCTCTCGTAGTCTAACTAAATTCATTCAGTTTAGTTCTACCAGGATTCCTTTCAACTAAACATCTAGTTTTTGTGTAAATATCCATTCAGTGATTTTACCAATTCAAATATCCAAGATATTCTTTTTCCCACATAAATTCTCAACCTTAATTCATTAGGTAGAATTATGACGGAAATTCATCTTTTGACATTAGAATTTAATTCAAATCCATCTTTTGACATTAAAATTTAATTCAAATCCATCTTTTCTCAAATATCATAGAAATTCATCTTTTAACTAAAATATCAATACCTATTTTTTTGAATAAACTTGAAATCCTTTTTTTTTCATTTCAGTGAGTGCAATCCAATTATCATGGGAATTCCTCTTTTCCATAAATTAAATCTATTAAAATTCTTTCTAAAATTACATAAAAATAACCATTAATTCCTTTAAGCTAAAAATTTCACTTTTCTCATCTAAACATTTGAATTCCAATATAGTGGGAATTCCTCTTTTATCAGTTAAACTTATTTATGCAAAAAGATAAATTTAACTAAATTTTTCTCTTAAAATTTAAATAAAAATACCCATTAATTGCTTTGCACTAGCAATTACACTTTCTTCATTTAATTAGTTGGATTCCAATATGGTGGGAAATCCTCTTTCATCGTAAAAATTTATCTATACAAAAAGAAACATTTAACTATATTTTCTCTTAGAAATTAAATAAAAATCTTCATTAATTACTTTGCATTAGGAATTACAATTTTCTTATTTAAATATTTGAATTTCAATATGGTGGTAATTCCTCTTTCATCATAAAAATTTATCTATACAAGGAGATAAATTTAACTAAAATCTTTCATAAAATATACATTATTTTAGCATTCTAATTTTTTTTCTCTAAATCATTGGAATACATGGATTTCCAATGTCATGGGGATTACTCTTTTAACATAAAAATAAATTACTAGAAATTTCTCTTTTTCCTAATTTACTAATTATACATAAACATAAAAATCAATTTCTCCATGATTACAATGAGAATCATTCAATTAATCTAGGATGATAATTCCTAGAATATTGTAGGAAGTCCTCTTTTCATCTTATGAATGAAAATTTTTTATGTGTTTATTTTATAGAAATTTTACCATAGCTCCGCTGCTATTACTGATAATTCTCAATTTAATTGAAAGAATGAAATTTAATATTATTGATATGATTAGAATGACCACTAATTGGATCATTATCCAATTATGGATTGATTCATAATTTCTCTATGAAATAAATATCATAAAAGCATTAAAAAGCTATTATTTTGGCCTCCAATTAGACAAGCATAGAAATTACTTTTGGATTAGAGAAATGCTTCATGAGAAGCTTCATTTGGATTAAGAATAGGTCATAGGAATGACCTTTCTTTGGGGGGAGAGAGAGAGAAATGCTTAAAAACCATTAAAAATAAGCATAAATAAAAATTTATGTGTTTCTTTATTACAATTCATAAAAGAACTTCAATAGTAATCAAAAGCCATTCAAAAGCTTCTCAAGCTTGAGAGGGGTTGAGAAGAGAAGCATTTGGAGTTTTAATAAGAAAAAGACAATAATCCACATTTTACCTTCTAATTTACTTGATTTTTTGATCATAGTAGAGGCCCCCAACCAATCAATTGGTTGGTATGTTGTAGAAGTCACCAAGGAAGACTGAAGAGAGACTTATTTGATAATCAGGCTGAGGAGGAATCTTACATATGGTATGTGGATTTTGGTTCCTCTAACCACATGACCAGTCATGTTGAGTGGTTTAGAGACATGCAAAAAATGGAAAAACCACACTATGTAGAAAGAGGTGATGATATTACGCATCCCATTGTGCAAATTGGTAAAGTGCCATTGTCTATGCAGGATAGCAAAATGAAGTACTTGGAAGATTTACTTCATGTTTTAAATATTATAAAGAACCTGGTTTTTGTTGGACAAATGGTTGAGTAGGGTCTACAAGTGAGGTTTGATCCTCAAGGATGTTTTATGGAAGACTTCAAAAAATTTTGTCGCTTGGTTTGCAAAGGGTAACATAAATAAAAGTATGTTTAATTTGGATGTGAACATACCTGAGGTAAAGGAAGCCACGTTTGCATATGGAATATGTGTCATTGGTAGATATTGACATATGGCACAAGCACATTAGTCATTTGAATATATAGCCGACTGAAATCTACGCTACAAGTCCAAAATATTGTTGCAGGTTTGCCAAAGTTTAAGATTGATGGTATGCACAAATTATGTGAAGCATGCTATCTTGTGGTAAGCAAGCCAAACATGATTTCCCACATGAAAAGCATGTCACTGCAAGGCCATTAGATGTTATACATTCATATGTATGGGGACCGACCAAGACTGCAACAATTGCAAGTTGCTGATACTATGCCACATTCATTGATGACCACACTAGGAAAGTGTGTGTTTACTTCATCAAGGAGAAAGGTGAGGTGTTTGCTCACTTTTAGAGATTTAAAGCCTTGGTCCATAAGGAAAAAGGCATGCAAATAAAATTCATGAGATTAGATGGTAGGGGAGAATATTTCTTCATGAGTTCAATGTTTTCTTGAGAAAGCAAGGAAATATGATATAATCACCTAGGAGGTGATAACACCACCAAATCTTTGAAGTAAAATTAGCTTGTGTACATGTCATCAAACTAATAGATAACCATCAATTCTAAATGTTTTCAACTCACCACACAAAACTTGTCAGTTCCCAAAGAATGGAGAGAACTCATCACGTCAGGAATAAGTGCAAGTTGTCACTTCACAAATGTTAAAACTTGTCACTCAGAAATACCAATGGTGCAAATTGTCGTCACAAAGAATGTTAAAGTACTCGAAAAAAATGTTTTTTAACCATGTAAAATAAAGACAATGTTATGAATAAACTGAGGTTTAGCCCTCAAAATTGCACATATGCTATTATGTATAGCTAAAATACCCCATAACTTGATTGGGAAAATAAGGGCAATGCAAACATTTAACTGGGAACTTGAAATTTCAGCTAGGAAAATTACACTACAAACCGGGTTATGTGAGCACTTCTTGTTGCAACATGCCCCGCACACTCCACATCAGCCCCCCTGGACTACCTCGTAAGATAATCACCAATACTCCACTAACTTCTTTCCATCATACTAACTCCCCCACCCCCTCTCATTTCCAGAGAGACAGGAGAACCAACCAAGTGCGATACTTCCTCGTGTGCCTCAAAAACCCCTCACTGATCACACAAGGACACGATTAACTTTAGGAAGGGGGGAGTATGTTAACCATGGGCACCCATGCTATATTGTAAATCCTGTCATTTGATGAGGGAAACGACCAAAAGATGCACCCAAGTATTGAGATTCAAAGGACAAACAGGGGGATCTTGGTCAGTGGCAAATCCATAGATAAAGCCTTGTAACTATGTTTTGGGTGCCTCGGGTCACTTACTCTCGGGCGGCCGAGTGGAAAAATGCTTGGAACTATAAAAGCTAATTTCTCTTGTTTGTAAGTCAATCTCCCATTTGTGAAATAGAACTGAAGTGTTCTCTCTTGCAACTCTAATCTAGCATGTGTTGTGTGCTTATAGGGTTAGGGTTTGGGAGAGATTAGTGCTAATCACTTGTTCCATCTTGCCTTCGTCTTGCTTACTCTCTCTCTCTCTCTCTCTCTCTCTCTCGTGTGAGAGAGGCTTGGAACTATAAAATCCAATTTCTCTTGTTTGTAACTCATTCTCCCATTTGTGCAATAGAAGTGAAGTGTTCTCTCTCTTACTCTCTCTTGCAACTCTAAACACTATTATTGCAAGCAAAATAGGTAACTGAGAGGAGGGTTACCTAAAAAGATTCCCTCCCAAAATATATGAATCTTAAAAATGGCTTTAAAACATAGTTTTTTGAAAACACGTCTAGAATTCCATGTATACATTTAAAAATTACATGAATTTTGCTATTTTTTTCAAGATTGAGAACACCTGTGACCTTCGTAGATTTTTAAACTGTTGTTGTTTGTGACATAAAAATAAACTTGACTTACAAAATGACATAGGAGTATACATAACTTAAATAAATATCAATCTTTTTCAACTAAAAATTTATTTTATAAATTTCATGAATGTAAGACACTTTTTTTAATCGACTTTCTTGGGCCAAATTCTACTACTATGCATAAATATGCACATTATTTGACAAAGCACTCAAAAAATATTATAATACACAACAATATAAGCTCCGTAATTTATGAGAAACTCTACAAACATCCTTGAGTCTATTTCTAGACCCAAATAGCAAAACCTTTAGTATATACTTACCTTGACAGTTTGCATGACATAACTAGTTGCTCTATTATTTATTATAAGCAGATAGTGGGCATGATATACAACCAATGATAAGAGTTTAAAGAGGTCAACTTATAGGTGTGCAAAGATACACTTCTATTCATATATATATGTAGAATATGGTAACTACGGAGGCTCTGAGTAAACCTAAGCATGTGAAAAGAGTAAAAAATTGAAATATTTTTTCGGCAGGACAATTTTAGAGGTAGATAGCATATAGCCTATGGGTGCAAATTTAGACCCACATAGGCATTTGTTTTCATGAAGGAAATTCTTATTTATGAAATATGGATAAGAGTGTTGGGAAGCAATTGTAGCCTATATCATGTACATATGTGGTGGTGGCAAATATTCATAGTATGCATGTGTTGATATTTGATCGAGATAGCCATTATCATGACTGTAGGTGATGGTATATCTAAGAGTAGTGTAGGAATAAGCTCTAGTTATAATTATTTAGAGTACATGTGAAGGATGTTGAGAGATGGTATGTGTAAGGGTAGTGTAGAATGAACTCTGGTTATAATTATTTGGAGGACATGCGAAGGATGCTGAGAGATGCAATCGCTCGTCACGCGACATTGTCTTTGTGTACAAAGAGAAAAGAGAGAAGCTTAGGGATTCTGGAATGGTGGTAGAGAAGATCTTGGAGCTTGCACGATAGCATTAGATTCAAGGTCCCCTATGCTAGAGAGCATACTACTACACATAGGCATGGAAGAGTCCAGGCTCACACACACCCCCCTCCTCAACATAGATGGTCCCACCATTTGTATTTGCCTATATTTCTTGAGCTTTAAAATTAAATCGTAGAACAAAAATCAGGATTGGTGAATCAATCAACTCGTGGTTTTCCACATCAATGCAGCCTTACACATCTAGATTAAAACAAATGGATTACAGGTCATCATGGATTATCTCATCTAGCTCTTCTACTATCATGAATTTTTGGCATCTACTATGTAGCGATATTATTTATGATACAAAGGTTACATTGTTAAATAGACAAACATTTTTTTTTCATGACCTCCTCTTAAATTTGTAGTCAAAGGTTGTGACCATATGTGTTTTTCACGTCCTTATCCCTAAACCTATGTTCTACCTATATCACCTTATCCTAGGCATATTTTTTCTTTAATTCTATTATTTATAAGATTTTTTAAATTTTTTTAGATTTTATTGGCTACTATCTAGTATTTGGAATGAGCTTTTACATATTTATTGGTGATAAAAAAATTCTCATAAAAAATATAAAAACATTTCAAAGTTAGGAAAAATAGCCCCCTAAAAGTTGATGTTTTACATCAAAGTTAATGTAAAACATTAACTTTTAAGCTAGAACTTGATGTTTTGCATCGAGTTAATGCAAAACATCAACTTTTTCACACTACTCGATGTTTTGCTATCGATGTTTTGCCAGCAAAGTCAATGCAAAACATCAACACTACCACAAAACTTGATGTTTTGCATCAAGTTTCAGATGCTCCGAAGAAGAAAGTTGGAGGATCGGAGGTGGATTTTCACAAACGACTTGTTTTAAAGATTCCATCTAAGCTAGCATGCTCAGATGACCTATTCCACACACTACTTGATGTTTTGTATCGAGTTGATGCAAAATGTTAACTTTTTCACACTACTCGATGTTTTGCATCAAAAGTCAATGCAAAACATCAAAGTCAATGTGCAAAACATCAACTGTACCACAAAACTTGATGTTTTGCATCAAGTTTTAGATGCTCCGGAGGAGAAGAAAGTTGGAACACTCATGTCACATCTCATTCAGACCACATCACATTCACTCATATCACATCTCATTCAGACCACATCACATTCACTCACATCACATCTCATTCAGACCACATCACATTCTCTCACATCACATCTTATTCAGACCACATCACATTCGCTCACATCACATCTCATTCAGACCACATCACATTCATTCACAACACATCTCATTCAGACCACATCACATTCATTCACATCTATCCCAATTCACATCCCATCAAATCTATTCACATCTCATATCATTCATTCACATCCCAATTCACATGACATCACATCCATTCACATCCCATACCATTCATTCACATCCTGATTCACAAGCTATCACAATCGTTCACATCCCTTATGAAAAGATGCAGGGGGGAAGAGAGCTTGAGCTCTTGCAAGCACACACACACACACAAAACCCTAATAGAGAACACACAAGGTGAGAGGCTGAAAATCTTCTTCTTCTCTACTCAACACTCAACACACCATATACAAAATAAGAGTACTCATAATATGAAAGGTACTCAACCAATACATACACACGGGTTCTCTATAGTGTGAACCCGACTAAATGAGCTGGCGCTATAACTATGCCAATCTCTAGAATGGCTGTCACACAGCCTGTCATCCCACTGGCCGCATATCACCCAAGATCTCACCAACCATGCCAGTGGTGTAAGTGTGGGGCCTATCCCCCATGCAGGTCATCTGTCCACCGCCTCACTAGACGAGCTCGATATCTCAACACCCCCTCTCGAGCTCAACTCCATCTCATGTACACCAAGCGAAGCCCTGAATCTGCGGAGCTTCTCTGTACCCAATGCTTTGGTAAAGATGTCAGCTACTTGATCCTCTGTGCTGACATAAACAAGGTCAAGATCTCCTGCCAAGACCTTCTCTCTGACAAAGTGGTAGTGGACCTCTATGTGCTTCGTACGAGCATGAAAGATTGGGTTCCTGGCCAACTGTATACTGCTAATGTTGTCACAGAAAATGACAACTTGTCTATCCACTGATAGACCCAAATCTGCAAGTAGCTTTCTCAACCAAGCTACCTTACATGCTGCCATAGCAGCTCCTCTGTACTTGGCCTCTGTACTGGATAGAGCAACCGTAGGCTGCTTCTTGCTACTCCAAGTCACAGCAACACTCCCCAAAGAAAACATAAAGCCACTGGTAGATCTTCTGTCTGAGATACTACCAGCCCAATCAGCATCTATGTACCCTTGTACACATATCTCTGTCCCAGTCTCATAGAATAGTCCACAATGCAAAGTAAACTTCACATACATCAGTATGCGTCTCACTGCATCCAAATGCGGTTTTCGTGGAACCTGCATAAACTGACTCACCAACCCAACAGCATAGCTCAAATCTGGTTTGGTGATTGTCATGTAGATCAAACTTCCTACTATGCTCCTGTACATAGTAGGATCCTCCAAGATCTCTCTTGAATCTGCACTCAACTTGCCATTCTGATCCAATGGCACAGAAATAGGCTTACAGCCTATCATACCATACTTGGACAACATGTCCAAGCCATACTGTCTCTGCAGTAATCCAATACCATGTGGTGACCTAATCACCTCAATGCCCAAGAAATATCTGAGCTCTCCCAGATCCTTCATCTCAAACTTTTGTCTAAGCAAGAACTTTACATCAAAGATCTCTGCATCATGGTCCCCCGTAATGATCAAGTCATCTACATAGATGACAACAAGCACAACTCCTCTATCACCATGTCTCACATACAGCGAGAAATCTGCATTGGCTACATGAAAGCCAATAGTGACAAGATATTCAAAAATCTTGTCAGACCATGCTCTTGGTGCTTGTTTTAAGCCATACAAGGCTTTCTTCAACCTGCAAACATGCTCGGGGTGACCCACATCCTCATATCCAGGTGGCTGTAACATATACACCTCTTCTTGCAAATCCCCATGCAAAAATGCATTCTTTACATCCATCTGATGTAAAGACCATTGCTTTGATGCAGCCACTGCTATCACAACTCTCACCGTTGCCATCTTGGCAACTGGGTTGAAAGTTTCCTCATAATCAATCCCATATGTCTGCGCATATCCTTTGGCTACCAATCTAGCCTTGTACTTGTTTATGCTTCCATCACTGTTATGTTTAACTTTGTACACCCACTTGCATCCAATGGCTTTCTTGCCTTCAGGCAATTGCACTAAATCCCAAGTCTCATTTCCATATAGTGCATCCATCTCCTCATCCATAGCTTTCTCCCAACACACATTTCCAACAGCCTCATCAATGCATGTGGGCTCAACAACCTGCACAACCTTTGCCATATATGCATAGTGATGTGCCACATAACCATCATAAGTAAACCTCTGCACAGGGTTCTTCACTCTCCCAGATCTTTGCAGCTTTTCATTCATGGCTTCCATAGCCTTCTTTACACCAGGTGTTCTCATAGCTGGGATCCCAAGCTCCTCATCAAGGCTCATATCTGAGCCACTAGACTCTCCATCAACATGAGAATGCCCTGCAGAAATGTCAGGCATACCAAGGGGCTCAACCACTTTCTCTTTTCCTTTACGTGATGTACTAATCACATTTGCAGGGCTGGTATTATGACACAGCCTGCCACTCCATGGTCTATCAACAGACCCACTAGATGAGGACTCTCTTGGTCCACTCAAAGACTGTGATTGCTGACCTGCATTCTGTGCAACCACACTTCCACTCACATCAGCCCCAACAGCTTCTTTTTCAGTAGCAGCATTGTCTGCACCTGACATGAGACCTCCACCTTTGCCTCATATAGGCTACCTTGTGCTGCCAACGGAGCGCATGCGTCCTGCGATAGTGTTACACCATAACTCATAAATTACATCGGTTGGACACCTACCTCTAGCACATCCACTCAGTTCTTTTTTTTGTACAATTACCATTAACACTTGTCTTCTTAACACCCTGCTCAGAAATTATGGCCCACTTCACATGACCGGTGCAGACCTAGTAGACATAGCCTCGGGCAAATTGAAGGCCTACATAATAGTTTAAGGGTGTAGTTTGGTAAACATGTTTATTTAATGTATACAAGTGTAGGTAGTGCTCCTGCTTTGCCGTTTGCAACATCACTGTAAGATTCCTCCTCAGCCTGAATAATCAATAAGCTTTACGTCAATCCCCTATAATCATTCCCTATTTTTTAATACAAGAAAATATTATTTTTCCTTGTTTTTGCCTAGAGAGATAAAAAATTCTAGAGAGAGATAATCTAATATTGAGATATTTATGGATATAAAAATTCTACAAATATCAAAAAATATCTTCTTGAAATAGAAATTCAAAATAAATTCTTTAAGGTGCATTAGGAATCAATTAAAAATGATTTAAAAGACCTTAGCCTAAGGGTCAAGGTTTTTTGAAAATTTTGGATTATGGTCCCATTAAGGTTCCTATGGGCCAATAAGATTAATCCAAGTGTTGGGATAAGATAAATCCAATGAATAAAAGAAAATACCCAAAAATGAGTAAATGCTCACATAGGATGAAGAGTTGATTGAGTATAAGGTTTATTAGTTAAAAATTATGAGATATTACTAAAAAAATTAGGTATTTTGGAGGAATGATGAATTTTTGACACCTTGGTAAGGAGGGGAAGACCTTTGAGGTAGGAGCCTCCTTCACATGTGTGGGAGGGTTTTTCATTCAAAAATATTAAGATATTTTTATCTCTCCTCTCTCTTGGGTCAACAAACTGGATCAAAATGGGAGCCAAACTGGTCCAAATCTTGTCCAAACTCAGCCAAACTAAAGTTGAAAAATTCTAGAACTTAGTTTGACTCGGTTAGTGGCCTCCCTAACCTATAAATAGACACTCATTCTTTTGTGTTCTCATCTGTGAGCTAGATCATGCTAGTATTACATTAAAATAAGTATATTTTCTATTATCCCTTAAAAATCCTCTACTTTTGGAGGGATTGGAGCTTCTCTCTCTCTTCAACAATCCTTGCAGCTTTCCTCTCAACACACTAAACCAATTGATTGGTTGGGGGCTTCCTTTTAAGAGAAAGAAGGAAACAAAATCAAGAGGTAAGATGTAATTTCATGGTTTTCTTTAATATTCTCAATGATTTCACTTCTCAACCCCTCTCAAACTTGAGAAGTTTCAAATGAATTTTTTTTCAATGCAAATTAAGCTTTCTATAAGAATTCTAATGATTAGTCACAGAAAGTTTATATTTATGCTTAATTAGGATGTTTTTATGTATATATCTCTCTCCCCAAAAGAATGGTCATTCCTATGACTAGTTCTTATTCAAATGGATGCTTCTTATTGATAAATTCTCAATTCAAAAATCAAACTCTATGCTAGTTAAGCTACAGGTTAGAAAATGGCATTTTTATGCTTTTATGCTAATAAAATTATAGTAAACTTATGATAAATTTATTCAATAAATTGGATTTAGGTCCAATGATAGTTAATCTATCATAATTGTATTATAAAGTATTATTCTTTTCAAAAATACTAAGAATTATGAATAATAGCAGCGGAGCTATGGTAAAATTTTTAGAAATTAATACATAACTCATTTGTATGCATAATGTGAAAAGAGGACTTCCTATGAGGTGGGAAAACTACCCGAAGGGACATGGTGCCTTGAGGGTATGCTAGCCCGCCCCGAATATTATGCCTCTATATGGGGAGGAGGTGCAAGGAGAGGCAAAGAACGGACCCATTGTAGGTACCTTAGGAACGCACTCATGCATTGGGTAGGCACGCTAGGCCTTCTCGGCGTGTGCGAGAGAGGTTCCGTGGGTGCCGAGTGCCCCAGGGGTTTCCCTCCTTGACGGGTGATCGGGCCGAACGTGGAGTTGGGACCGAAAACGGTGGAAAACGGCCGACCGCGGGGCGAGCCATGCCGTGCCGACGCACTGAGACACAGCCGAGACAGCAGATCATGGATGGAAGGCAAGACTCGAGATGAGGCCGAGGGAGCCGAGCTGGGCACGAAGCAAGTGATTGGTGAGACCTGTAAGGAAAATGTGCAAGACACGTTTGATGGGCCGATGGAGCCATTTCATGAAGCATGGATCGTGGAAGGCCACGTGCAGTAAAGGCGTCGCGGTCCATGCTTCATGAAATGGCTCCATCGGCCCGTCGAGCGTGTCTCGCACGTTTTGCCTTCCATCCATGATCCACTGGTTGCATCTGGGTGTCGGCACGGCGGCACAGCTCGTCGGTCCGCCAGTCAGCCATTTTCGACCGTTTTCGGTCCCGACTCCACGTTCGGCCCGATCACCGTCAAGCCGAGGAGGGCAACCCCCAGGGCACTCAACACCCACGGAACCTCTCCCACACCCGAGAAGGCCTAACGTGCCTACCCGGTGCGTGAGTGCGTTCCTAAGGTGCCTACTACCATGGGTTCGTGCTTTGCCTCTCCTTGCACCTCCTCCCCATATAGAGGCATAATATTCGGGGCGGGCTAGCATGCCCTCAAGGCACCATGTCCCTTCGGATAGTTTTCCCACCTCACACTTTCTACCATATTCTAGGATTAGTCATCCTATGCTAAAAGAATAATTTTCATTACATTCATGGAAATCTAATTTCAGTATTTATGCGTAAATAATTAACTATAGAAATGAGGATTTTTTTGTATTTCTATTTTTATGCAAAAAGAGCAATTTCCATGATAATGGAGATCCATATAATTAAATGAAAAAAGAGAAAATTTGATAGATTAAAATAATGAATATTTTTATTTAAATTTTAAATAAGAATTTTAGATAAATTTATTTTTATGCATGAGAAAATGTAAATGATAAAAGAAAAATTCCGATGACATTTGGAATTCAATCATTTGAAATGGAAAAAATGGAATTCTTGGCATATTTGAATTAATGGATATTTTTATTTAATTTAAAAAAGAAATTTTAGATAAATTTTTTTATGATAAATGAGGAATTCCCATGACAATTGGAATCCAACCATTAAATGAGGAAAAAAGATTTTTAAGCTTATTAAAAAAATAGATATTGGTATTTTGTTAAAAGAAGACTTTTTATGGTATTTAAGTAGAGAAAGAATTGAATTAATTTTTGGTGGACAAAAGAGAAATTTTCACCAAAACTCCACCTAGAGAATTAGGGTTGATAAATTAAGTGGTAGAAAGAATATTTTTAGATATTTTATATAGTTAAATCAGTAAATTGGTATTTACACAAAATTAGATTAAATGGAAGAAGAGTATTTTGATTAAAATTTGATAATCTCATATAAAACCAATTATTAATCTATTATGGTTAGGAAGGAATGAAATTCACAAAGTTGAAATTTCCTTACGGTTAAAAGTTCAGTAGATGCTTATCTGAAGAAAATCCTTGGAATCAAAGCTAGAACTAGACCGAATGTATTTGGTTAGACCACGACTATGAGAGAGACAATCAGCAAACTACTTATCCATCTCTCGATCTGAATCAAGCAAAAAACCTCGTGTGACTGATTCCAGTTCTTAATTCAAAGAATAGACTACCATTGAATTACCCTAGTTCTCCCTTGACCAAAATCACCAAGAATCTAGTTGGACAGGTAGTCAAATGATGGGTAGATTACCTTGATGAGAGATCAATGATTTTCATTATGAAAATATGGATTAAGGAAAAAGGGTTTTTGTGGAAACCAATCTCAAACTGGGAATTTTACTTGCATAGAACCTCTGTTTTCTTTTAAAGGACCGTTTTATGCCAGAATGCTTATGTGTTTAATCTAAGAAGAGGCTCGTTGCAACAGCTGGTGGGGAGTCATCGAGGGACGTCGCTCGTGGTAATGCCTGTCAAGGTCTTGACCAGCCTTAGTATGGTTAAAATAGTGTGCTTCCTGTATGATGGGCAAGGACCGACAAAGCGGTCCCTGAGTGAAGTGCTAGGACACCTAAGCAGGGTCCTAGAGGGTTCTGACTAGGTGATGCATGGGCTCGCAGTTGCTAGGACACCCATGCGTGCCTCGAGGAAGATTCGGATGGACTATAAAGAATGACTTTCGTGAATCAAATTTTGATATTGGATCTCATTGGTTGGCCAACTGGTCTTCAACGGAGAGTCCAGATGACATATTTTGTAATACAATGGACTCATAATTTTGGAGGATGATGATCAATAATATTTATGATTTTCATTGAAGGATTGTTTTCTGAATCTGTTATTAATGGCAATTTCATATTGGGCATGTACGTGGTATGCCTACCTTAATTTTTGCATGGGGCCCTAGGAATTCTTTTCCTCGGTACCCGGGCAAAACATAAACAAATATTTATAAAAAAATCCCACCAATACAGTGGTCTAACCCATGGGCTGGCGGGATCGGGGAATTCCTGCAATATCATTAAGTTACGATTAGTTAGCATAGATAGATTAAGCCCTGAGAAGACCCTTGTTTTGTTTGGGAAGAAATCAGCGATTGTGCCTCATTAAAGGAGGAAAAAAGCGATGATTCTATGGACCAAGTGCAAGTCTCTTCTTTGATCTGACCATGTGACTTCAGTTCGGTCGAATCAGTTTGAATAGTTAAGACTTTGATCCATTAGATTAATTCTCCCGTTCAAAGATTTTTCCTGGAGGAATCGCCCATGCCTTTCGAGCGAGGGAAGTTTTGTCGGGTTCGGTTTTGGAGGAACCACCGGGCTAGTCTCCTGTCCGAACATCCGTGGGCAAGGCCCCGAGTGTGGATCGCTGCCCCGCATGAGAGGCTGACATTGCTTCCACCACCAGCGCCCTCGAAGGGGGCATCGCGGAGGGGGTGGGGGTCTCACAGGCAGCTAGTATCAGAGCTTTGTTGAAATCTAATAAGGAAAAATGAATTCTTATCAGAAATTTATAATAAAAACCCAGAAAGAGCATCTTTATATTGTATTTTAATTCCTTAAACTTCATTAATGAAGAACTTTAATCAATGAGTTTGGTTTTATAGATGAAAGTTCCACTTTTATTTGGTGTTCCTGACCTCGCCCAGTCACAAGATATGACTGCTTTCCCCTTCGAGAATCTCATCTCTTCTGCTACAACTTGAACAAGCCAAGAGGATTTATATTTCCCTGACCCAGCGGAGAGACGGCAACACAAGTGGTTTGCAGGGTAGTATGTCCATGCCTCTTGCGACCAGCGTGCGATGCCGAGGCAGAATATCTCATTGACCACGATTTTGATGAGGCTTAAAGTGATACATGGTGTTATTTTATATCAACCAACGCCTCAAAAATTTAGATTTTCTTGCCATATCTACAGACTTCTTAGTCGCTTTGTTCCTAAGGAGAAGACAGTAGCTCCCTTGGCAGTAAGGGAACATTTCTATCAGGGTATATCTATAGCCCAATATCGCCGTCTTATGTGACTACCAAGGAGATTTTGACTTCTGGAGACAAGCTGCTCTATGTACATATTGCAACGTTAGAAATGTTTTGTAGAAAATTTCCCTGTTGTTTAAGTGATTGCTATAAAGTGACGAATTGTTGAAGCAAAATTTGTTTGCCGGCGGACATATGTCATAGATCTCCAATAAGATCATTTATCTTGTTTAAGAAATTATTTTCCTAACCTCTTAAGTCTTACGATCTCGTGTGGATGAAATCAAAATAAAAATTTAATAATGTATCATTTTTGGTAGACTCATAAGGCGAGGGAACTGTGGCCATCAGCCAAACCCTCTCACTGATGAAGAAGAGCTTGACCCCGATGTTCGCAAGGCTCTTCACACAGAACTTAGCAGGACCCTTCAAAGGTGAAGGGGAGAACTTGCACGAGGTTGTGGAGAAATGGGTTGAAGCAATGGAGGAAAATTTTGATGTCATCGGCTACAATGAGAGGAGCAAAATGGCTCTTGCTAGGCTAAAAATTGTGGAAACAGCCAGGGTGGCATAGAGAAACCATTGTGATACCAACCATCTAGATAGGAATACCCAGTCATGGAATGATCTTAAAGCCCAAGGAAGAGATTTTGTCCCCCTGGGTTTTTAGAAACCAAGATGAATGACTTTTAGAGCTAAACTAGGGGAGCAAAACCATCGAAGAATATCACCAGGCATTTTCTCTTCTCCTCAAATATTCGGGGAATGAAGAGCAACTCATGGTAAGGTATATTCAGGAAAGAGCAACTCATGGGGGCAAGGTTCATTCGGGGAATGAACAAACCCTTAGACACACTGGTCAAGAATGCCAAGCCAGTGTCCATGGCAGAAGCTATCAGAATGGCAAAGGACTTTGCCAAAGCCTTCATCGTGAAAGTCTCGCCAAAGCCAGCTCCCTCATCCTTCAAGAGATTCCAGACACCGAGAAGTTCTTTCAACCTTCCGCCTCCAAAGAGACACCAAGGTCCCAATCAGAATCTTGAGAGGGGAAGCTTCAGGAATGAAGGAAGTCCTTTCCCTCGAAGTACTTTCTCAGGAACTTCGGTTCTCTCAAGAATGCAAAGGGAAGAGCTTTGAAGTGAGAACAGGTGCTTCGGATGTCAGGGGTTTGGGCACCAGCAGCTCAACGATTTCCCATCTCCTTTTGTGGGCGAAGGAAGCTACGGGTCCCAGAATTCAGAGACAGACTCCTTCGTATCAATCCAATTAGGGTCCCTCGTGCCAAAATCAAGACAACCCCAGAAGAGTGCAAGCTCAGCCTACAACCTCCATGCAAAGCAGTCTCCAAACTCCCTCCCATAATTGGGGTAACCAAAGACAGAGAGTTCCACCTCATAGTGCAGCAGCTAGATCCATTACTATAGTTGATCCAAAATATACCACCTGACCATGCATCCACCACATAGTATTTTAGCCCGCTCATGCGCTTAACTATGAAGTTGTCCATACATCTATGTGTACGAGCTTGAGCATATGACAAGCTCGCCTTTCCTCCTCCATTGGAAACAGCTTTCAAGATTGTTTTGCAAATTGGCATGCCTCAAACACATATGAAGATCCCATTACCTTACATTTTGGCACTCCGGTCACTACATCCAACATAGGCAACTTACTGAACCGCCCGCTGAAAATTCATGTTTCCTATGCGTTTGTGCCACATTTCAATGTCTAAGAATTTTGCATTGGAAAGATAATATATTTCAGCCTTGATGTCAAGCATAATGGCGTCAAGCTTAAACATGCAACCAACTTTCTTTCCTTGAGCCACAACACGCATGATGTTGTTCATGTCCAAAATTTTGTAGCCATGCCTATTCATGTGCAACTAATAACCCCTCTTAGTCATTTGTCCCATTGACACCAGATTCTTAGCGATACTGGGTACGTACATGACATCACCAAGTGTTTATTTTTTTTTTGTTTACCTATTTGATCAACACATTGCATGTATGTGTAATAGCATGCTTTGTGTCACCCATGTATACACATAAGATGCATGCTTCACTGGTTGCAATTACATAAACCATTCCCCATGTGGTGTCATATGATTCAATGCGCCAGCATCCACACACCACTCTTCTCCTGATGACTGCACAGTGCCCATAACATTCTCCATAGCAAATAAATCAACAACATGAGACTGATCATTTGCGGCATTACCTTGGGGTATCTTGCTTGATTGAATATATGCTTGCTTCTTGTGACATTAATAAGCATAATGTCTAGCAATGCCACAATAATTACATGATCCAGCCTTCCTAGACTACTGATGATGACCGCCATGGCCACCACAGCCTTGAGCACTCCCCCTGCCTCTGGCATATCCTCCACAAAAGAACTGATTATGGGGTTAATTTTGTTGCCAATTTCCACAACCTAGACCTCATTCATAGCCTTGTGCATTACTGTAAGATTCCTCCCTAGCCCTCATGATGTCCAATTTCTCCCCCTGTAATCAATCCCCTTTTGAGAATAATAACAGATCTTGTTTCTATCTATTTTGGCCTGGAGAGAGAAAATGTCTAGAGGGAGGTAATTCAAAATTAAGATATTTTTTGATATAAAAATCCTCCTATTGTCTAAAATGGTTTCCCTTGAAACAGAAATTCAAAAAGAACTTTCCAATGTGCAATTGGAATTAATTAAAAATAGGTATAAAGTACCTTAGCCTAAGGGTCCAGATTTTCAGAAATTTTTAAATTATGCTCCAATTCAGGTTCCTATGGACCAATAAGATTAATCCAAATGTAGGGAGGAGATAAATTGAATAATAAAAGAAAATCCCTCAAAAATGAGTAAATGCTCACATAAGATGAAGAGTTGACTAAGGACAAGGTTTATTAGTTAAAAAAGAAGAGATATTTAGAGGAAATGATGCATTTTTGACACCTCAATGTGGGGATCTCCCCTCATGAAGGAGGTGCCTATTTCACATGTGTGGAGGAGTTTTAAACTCATAAATAATGAGATATTTTTATCTCTCCTCTCTCTTGTTTCAACTAGATCCAAAAAGTAAGCTAAACTGACCCAAAAATGGTCAAAAATTGACCAAATTGATATAAAAATTTCTAGAATGAGTTTGCTTGGTTAGAGGCTCATTTTTTCCTATAAATAGAATCCTCACCCTTTGTAAAAGGTTAATAATGTTTATGCATTGTTACTCTACTCCTACCCAGAGCCAATTACATTGAATTTACTTGATAATTCAATTGTTTTTTGCTAAATCATCTCCAAAGAAATTGGTGGCCACTCTTGATCCAAACAAGAGTAGAACCATCAAGCCAAAGGAAAGCTTACAAAACTCCATGTAAGCTACAATTCCTACTTTTTAAATTCAAATTTATGGTTTTCTGATTTCCTTGTTTTTTTTTATAGTTGATTAAAGTGAATCCTGATGTTATGCCTTGATGAAAAGGCTACCCCCTTCTCTTCCTTAAAATTTCAACGTTTCTTTATCCTAAAATGAGTAACAAATAAATGGATTAAACTCTTCTTATTGTTTACTCACTAGAAAGTGAAAATTGAGTAGATTAGAGTACTTTACTTCAAATTGGGGTTAATTTTAAATTGAAAATAGAATGTTAAAAATTGAGAAATGGTCAACCATACAAAGGAGGTTATGGTAGCCACACATCGCGATTACGATGACGCATTGTCTCATCTTTCCCAGAACTGCTTGAGGAGGTTGATGACATCCTATGTACAAACCAGAAAACACAAAATCATAATATGTTTTTGATGAAAGTATAAAAATCGCGTGTATTAACGCGGCTATTTCCTAAAAATTACGTGTATTAACGCGGCTATTTCCTAAAAATCTTGTGTATTAACGCGGGTAATTCTTGCAAAACGCGTGTATAAACGCAACTAAATTATCATACACGCGAACATACACGCGTTTATAAACGCGACGGTCTGTTTAAACTAAAAATAGCCCGCCTTCCCCAAATAAAGATTTTGAACTAACAATACTGTTCTTTTTCGTTTTCGCCTCTTCCAACAGAAACGAAACCTAAGTGCAAAGAGGGAGAAGACAAGGAGCACACACGGGAGGAAGCCGACCAAGAAAGAAGACTCACTTTTTCAGAGGTGAGTCAGTTTGTCCTTTGCCTTCTTGTCTCCTTCCTCAGATTTGTTTATGCTATTTTCTCTTTGCTTTTTGGATTTGTCTCCGTCCTTTTGCTTCTGTGCACACGATTTTGGGTGAACGATTCTGACAGGGGCGACAGTGGGCCTTTTATAAGGACACATTATCGGAGTCGGTCCCTTTCAAATTTTTTTTTACGCAGGTCGCATGTAGAAACGCGTGTAAAAGCGTGTGTATCCTGTCTCCACAGTCTGTTCACGTGGATATACACGCATTTCTGGACAGGTGTATACACGCGTTTCTGGACGAGTGTATACACGCATTTTTTGACGGGTGTATACACGCATTTCTGGACGCTGCATTTCCTGTTTCTATGGTTTGCAGGCTGATAGGTGACTTGTATGATGATATTTGTGTGAGTCAAGAGACAGCCCATGATGTACATGAGGATTATTTTTGCAGATTCTTTATGGATATTCTAGGTTCTTCATCCGATCCATTTGCGTACAGCAATTGGCTGATGGAGATGCTAAATCATTTTGGGCGCCATCCTGGTCCAGTTGAGCTTACAGAGTACATGTATGCCCATCCCCCTCCTTCCATGCCTGGTGTCTATACCCCTACCGTGACTATCTAGGGCACTCCAGTGCCGTCTATGCCTACGAGTCCGACGAGACGGCATGCAGCTTCTCCTCTTCCACGTCCACCGAGGAGACATACCTCATCCCAGACACACTCACGCACACCCTCACAGCCACCATCACGTGCTCCCTCAGAGCCACCGTCACGTCCGGGCTCACATCACATAGACAATCCCCGAGTCGTGACTCCACCCACAACAGTAGGAAGAGTGGGAGTGGAGGATGCGGCGAGTGCTTTGGTGGGGGAGGTGGGGGAGGTAGTAGGGCACGTGGTGAGAGAGGAGATAGAGGGAGAAGAGTTAGAGGAGACAGTTTGAAAGAGGAGGAGATGAGAGAGGTGGAGAGAGTGATCTGCTATGATGTGACGGATAGGGGCGCGATAGTGATGGATGCGAGGGGGAGGGAGGTTATGGTAGCCACACATCGCGATTACGATGACGCATTGTCTCATCTTTCCCAGAACTGCTTGAGGAGGTTGATGACATCCTATGTACAAACCAGAAAACACAAAATCGTAATATGTTTTTGATGAAAGTACAAAAATCGCGTGTATTAACGCGGCTATTTCCTAAAAATTACGTGTATTAATGCGGCTATTTCCTAAAAATCTTGTGTATTAACGCGGGTATTTCTTGCAAAACGCGTGTATAAACGCAACTAAATTATCATACACGCGAACATACACGCGTTTATAAACGCGACGGTCTGTTTAAACTAAAAATAGCCCACCTTCCCCAAATAAAGATTTTGAACTAACAATACTGTTCTTTTTCGTTTTCGCCTCTTCCAACAGAAACGAAACCTAAGTGCAAAGAGGGAGAAGACAAGGAGCACACACGGGAGGAAGCCGACCAAGAAAGAAGACTCACTTTTTCAGAGGTGAGTCAGTTTGTCCTTTGCCTTCTTGTCTCCTTCCTCAGATTTGTTTATGCTATTTTCTCTTTGCTTTTTGGATTTGTCTCCGTCCTTTTGCTTCTGTGCACACGATTTTGGGTGAACGATTCTGACAGGGGCGACAGTGGGCCTTTTATAAGGACACATTATCGGAGTCGGTCCCTTTCAAATTTTTTTTTACGCAGGTCGCATGTAGAAACGCGTGTAAAAGCGTGTGTATCCTGTCTGCACAGTCTGTTCACGTGGATATACACGCATTTCTGGACAGGTGTATACACGCGTTTCTGGACGAGTGTATACACGCATTTTTTGACGGGTGTATACACGCATTTCTGGACGCTGCATTTCCTGTTTCTATGGTTTGCAGGCTGATAGGTGACTTGTATGATGATATTTGTGTGAGTCAAGAGACAGCCCATGATGTACATGAGGATTATTTTTGCAGATTCTTTATGGATATTCTAGGTTCTTCATCCGATCCATTTGCGTACAGCAATTGGCTGATGGAGATGCTAAATCATTTTGGGCGCCATCCTGGTCCAGTTGAGCTTACAGAGTACATGTATGCCCATCCCCCTCCTTCCATGCCTGGTGTCTATACCCCTACCGTGACTATCTAGGGCACTCCAGTGCCGTCTATGCCTACGAGTCCGACGAGACGGCATGCAGCTTCTCCTCTTCCACGTCCACCGAGGAGACATACCTCATCCCAGACACACTCACGCACACCCTCACAGCCACCATCACGTGCTCCCTCAGAGCCACCGTCACATCCGGGCTCACATCACGTAGACAATCCCCGAGTCGTGACTCCACCCACAACAGTAGGAAGAGTGGGAGTGGAGGATGCGGCAAGTGCTTTGGTGGGGGAGGTGGGGGAGGTAGTAGGGCACGTGGTGAGAGAGGAGATAGAGGGAGAAGAGTTAGAGGAGACAGTTTGAAAGAGGAGGAGATGAGAGAGGTGGAGAGAGTGATCTGCTATGATGTGACGGATAGGGGCGCGATAGTGATGGATGCGAGGGGGAGGGAGGTAATGGAGTACATGCGTGGGCTAGTATCAAATTTGTATAGAAATTGTTTTATTAAATTTAAAGATCAAAATAGTCGATTAGTTGGGGAGGTGATAGAGGTTGTACATAGTCGGTACCCCAATCCCCCACATGCTACATTCTCGGATGTATGGGGAAGGACGCGAATAAGGGAGATCTTCAGTAATAAAAGATCTCACCTTAAAAAACTCGCGTACGATGATAGGCTAAATGTAGCTGCGGGTGGCTATCCTACCGAGAAACCTGCCATTGCGCACAAACGCGAGTGGAAGGAGGCAAAGAAATGAGCAGAGGGTGACGTGAAGAGCAGACAGCATGTGGAGGCACGACGGATCCAGATGGAGACCATTGGATCTTCGCATTTCGGATCTGGCGGCGTCGAGTCATGGGAGGCAGAGTTCGTAAGTATCTTGCCACTTTATTTGATTGTTTGCTTAATTCATTGATTCTATGATTGTTTTAATCTTACAAATTGTGTTGATTATGATACAGCGACGGGTTACGGGGAGGAAGCCCACAACCCACGATACTGCGTATGCTCGTCGGCATAGCAGACGTGACACGTGGGCCATCTTTAGAGCCGAGGGACGTATTACGGACGTGCAGTTTGAGATAGCCATGAGACCATACGGTCGACAGGTACTTGAAAATTCTAAACGAATGATTTTGGTTTATTGAATTACATATATATACTTATATACTATATATTACTTGAACAGGCACAAGCTGCTGATAATCCACCCGCCGCCACTGCAGAGGGTGGACGTGAGCACTACTCATCGGACATTCCGACCGATGTGAGCTCATCTGAGCATGGAGGGAGCACCGAGTCATCATCTGGGTCTGAGTAGTACTCAAACTTATAGTATCACATTCCATATTGAGGATGTGGTTGTATATTTTTTTTTGTAAACTGAAGCCATGGGCTACTTCGAGATATGGACTCCCTTGTATATATGTGTGAAATTTTGATAGTAATATTGAATCCTGAATCGATAGTATTACATTCATGTCTGTCTTGAATTGTGTATTGACAATGTATACATTCATGTCATTCTTGTCTTAATCTTCCTCGTGGATATGTTCTTCGTGGATGGTCTAATGCACAAAAAAAAAAATCCAGAGAGTGTTATTGGGTGCTGGAATGCTAGAACAACATTTAGGCACCAAATAGCACTCTCTGGATTTTTTTTTTTGCTCTCTGTTTGCGTGTATAAATGCGTCAGAACTGCTAAAACTCACGTGTATATACGCGAATAATCTGTAAATCACGCGTGTATAAATGCGTCAAACCTGAGAAATACACGTGTATAAGCGCATCTAAAATAACAAAACGCGTGTATAGACGCTTGTATCAACGCGTCTAAATGCATCTGAACTGATAGAATGCGTGTATACGCCCGTGTATGAGCACATCTGAGCAGTCCTATACACGCGCTTTTACACGCATGTCTCTGGCCGCGATGATACACGCGCTAATACACGGGCCCGCTACTTTTTTTCACAAGTCATTTTTAGCGGCTAGGAGCGCGGGTATGAGCCCGATCCCTTGTAGTGGGTGATTCTGTGAAAAAGGCAATTTCATATTGGGGGTGTAAGTGGTGTTACTAATTTTAAGTTTGCATGAATAGTTGGCCTGGGAACTCTTTTCCCTGGTACTCGGGACAAAACCAATTCTTAATTGGCTACAGTGGTTTGGCGGTTGACTAACCCAAGGGATTAGATGGGGTTAGGCTGGACTGATGGATCCCTAAATTGAGACTCAATTCTGTTAGGGTACGATAGATGAAGTAAATCCCGAACAAAAATTATTCTATGGAAAAGAATCAACGGCTATGCCTCTCAATGAGGAAAAAAGAGTTGGTCTCTAGGATCCAAGTGCAATCTTTTTCTTGATCTAACTATGGGACTTATTACGGGTTCGATCAGATTAATTCAGTTAGTTAAGGCTTTTGAC
Organism: Cibotium barometz; assembly: GCF_041138505.1. NCBI lineage: Eukaryota > Viridiplantae > Streptophyta > Polypodiopsida > Cyatheales > Cibotiaceae > Cibotium > Cibotium barometz. The sequence continues at coordinate 53,582,639 of NC_141047.1, read as the reverse complement.
TACGTTAGAGGAAAATTATCCTCGAGGAATTGCCCATGCTTTCCGGGCAAGGAAAGTTTTTCTGGGTTTAGAGAACCGATGGATTAGTCTCTTGTCCGGATATCCGTGGGCAAGGCCCCGAGTGGGGGACCCTGTCCCATGCAAGAAGTGCTACTTCTGCTGCTAGCACCCCTGAATTCCTTGCATGGTGGGGACAGGGATTTCACAGCTGGTATCAGAGCAAATTGGCTAAAGTGGATCAACTGAGAAGCCAAAAATGTCAAAAATTTATGAAGTAACAATAAAAAGTTAGAAATGTGATGAAATTCATACAAATTGATATTCAGACAGAAATTCATAAATTAGTAATTAGGTCTTCGGATGGAAGTATCGCAATTCTATGGAATCCCTGACTTGCTTGAGGCCTAGACATGATGGTATTTACCTTATAGTTCCGAGGACCATGACTACCCGTATATACCCAGGGTATAACTGCAGCTCTTTACTAGCAGTATATATATGAGTAAATCTAAGATCTTGAAATTATAAGCAAAAATGGTATCCATATGATGAATTAGAATGTGGTTGATATGATTTTAAAATTCTGGTTGAGAACTGATGAGATGATTTGGATTTTGATTGAAAAAAAGATGATTCCGAAATTTTGGTTGAAAAGCGATAAGCTGAGCAAAACCACAATGGGGATGAATGGGATGAGTCCCTGTGATGATGTTCATAAATTGGAATGACGATAATGACTTCAGCAAATCACTATGAGATTAGTAGATTGTGCTGACAAATTGCTGCTGTTAACACTTGACCCAGTGGATCAAGTTAAGGGATGACAAATTAAAAATCTATATAATTGAAATTCCCATGGAGGACTGTTCAGATAGAAATTTTGGTCTAATGGACCATTATTGTGTTAAAGATATGAATGATATGTTTTGAATGAATTGTTATCTGATAATGAGTTCTATATGAATATATTGTTTGGGTATGGAAAGGTTCCTCCTAAAATATCTTTCTCGAAAGGTTTCAATTTCTCTTTTTCTAAATTTTGTTCGACGAATATTTACTTACAGATTTCTAAAACATGAATTTCTTATGAGGAATAAAATAATCATTTACCTTGATCTCCGACTTCGATAGTTTAATTGAACTTTCTCATTACCATCTTAGTGAATATGAACGGTAGCATATCTTCTCACAGATTATCTACTTATTCTTTTTTCCAATTTTTGTGGAAATTAAACAGAGGATTAAGGAGAACCCTTATTTTATTATAAAGATTCTATATGCATCTATTTATGCAAAAATCTATTTCTGGTGAAAGTCACACTTTTATCATCATAAAAATCATTTATGTTGAAAATCGCTCTTTTATCATGAAAGAGTTTCTTTTATGCATATGTTTATGCATATAAATCATTTATGATGAAAATCACTCTCTTAATATAAAAGAATTTCTTGTATGCATATGTTTATGAATAAAAATCATTTATAATGAAATTCACACTTTTGATATAAAAAATATCTTTTATGCATATGTTTATGCATAAAATTCATTTATGATGAAAATCACACTTTTAATATAAAAAATTTATTCTTTTATGCATACTTTTATGCATAGAAATCAATAATGATAAAGTAACACTTTTATAATAATAAAAAAAATCTTTTATACATACTTTTATGCATGAAAATCAGTTATGATAAAAGTAACACTTTTATAATTAAAAAATAATCTTTTAGGCATACTTTTATGTATGAAAATCAATTATGATAAAAGTAACACTTTTATAATAAAAAAAATCTTTTATGCATAGAATTCAATAATGATAAAAGTAACACTTTTATAATTTAAAAAAATATTCTTTTATGCATACTTTTATGCATAGAACTCAATAATGATAAAAGTAAAACTTTTATAATAAAAAAATATTCTTTTATGCATAGAAATCCATTTTGATGAAAGTAACACTTTCATAATAAAAGAAAATTATTCCTTTATGCATAAAAATCTATTTTGATAAAAGTAACACTTTCATAATAAAAGAAAATTATTCCTTTATGCATAAAAATCTATTTTGATGAAAGTAACACTTTCATAATAATAATAAAAATTCCTTTATGCATAAAAATTTATTTTGATAAAAGTAACACTTTCATAATAAAAAGATTATTCTTTTATGCATAAAAAATAATAATAATCAATATGTATCTTTTATGCATGAAAATGACACTTTTAGAGTATAGAATTGATAGGAATTACTCTTTTAGCATAATAAAAGATAATACTTATTTCTAAAAATTTCGCCATAACCTCCTTTGTATGGCTGACCATTTTTTAATTTTTCCTACTTAATTTTGTCTTAAAAATTAACTCTAATTGATAATAATCAATATGCATCTTCTATGCATGAAAATGACACTTTTAGAGTATAGAAATGATAGGGAATACTCTTTTAGCATAATAAAAGATAATACTTATTTCCAAAAAAATTTGCCATAACCCCCTTTGTATGGCTGACCATTTTAAAAAAATTTCTACTTAATTTGTCTTAAAAATTAACTCTAATTGATTTAAAGTAATCTAGACTAATCAAAATTCACTTATAAAAGAGAAAACATTATAAAAAGTTTAATTCTATCAATTATCACTTAACTAGGATAAAGAAGGGTTGATTCTAAGAAGAGAGAGGGGAAAAGCCTTTCGATCAAGGCATAGGGTCCATTTATTCACTTTAAACAATCATAAAAATTAGGAAAGCATAAAGATCAATAAGAAAATTACAAGATCTCTACTTACATAATTTCTTGGAGCTTTCCTTTCGCTTGATGGTTTTAGGGTTCTACTCTTGTTTGTAACAAGAGTGGCCACCAAACTTTGGAAGAGGGAAGTGTCAAAAACTAGTGAATTATTAATAAATTCACAGTTCTTGGCTTGGTAGGAGTAGAGTAACAGTGCATAAATACTATTATTTTTCAACAAAGGGGGAGGCTTCTATTTGTAGGAAAAATTGAGCTCCTAACCAAACAAACTGATTCTAGAACTTTCCAAATCAGTTTGGTCAATTTTTGACCATTTTTAGGTCAGCTGAGCTAACTTTTTGGAACTAGACTTGAATTAGGAGAGAGGAGAGATGAAATATCTCAATTTTTTAAGATTTAAAACTCAATTACACATGTGAAGTAGGCGCCTCATTCATTAGGGGGGAATCCCCATTGTGAGGTGTCAAAATCTCATTTTTTAAGCTTTTCCTTTGGTCCTTAGACCACTCTTCATCTTATGTGAGTATTTACTCATTTTTGGGGTTGATTTTCTTTATTTATTCTATTTATCTTATTCATACATTTGGATGAATTTGATTGGCCCTTCAAAACCTTAATTTGAAATTTTTTCAAAAATCTGGACCCCTAGGATAAGGCCTCTTGAATAAATTTTACTTAATTTCTAATACACCTTCTGAAAATCTTTTTGAACTTCTGTTTTGGGAGAATTTATTTTAATAAGGAGAGATATTTTCCATCCAAAAATATTCAAAATCTGAATATTCTCTCTCTAGAATATTTTCTCTCTCTAGGCTAAAACAGGTAGAAACAAGATCTTTTATATTTCTGAAGAGGGAATTGATTACAAGGGAAGATGTTGAATATCTTGAGAGGCTGGGGAGGAATCTTACACCATGGCTCTTTTTTATGGATCTGTTGGTTGATCTTGCTGATCTTCAACGGAGATTCCATCTTGATTTTTATAAGTGAATTTATTGTCACGTACTATGAGCTAGGAACTATCGAAAAGGCCCCTGAGGGACACGTGCTGAGCGTTCTGGTTGCCAATGATGCAATAGGTACGCCGATGAAGGAATGATTAGAAATTAGGATTGAACCAGATATTTTGGAGGATTATGATCAATGACACTATGGTTTCATTAAATGATTGTTGTAAAGATAGCTAAATTTGTGAAAAAAGGCAATTTCATATTGGGTGCGTAAGTGGTGTTGTGACTGGCGTCGTTAAATTTGCATGAATATCTGGCTAGGGGGCCTGGGAACTCTTTTCCCTGGTACGCAGGACAAAACCTAACCAAATTCCTAATTAGATCCCATCACTACAGTGGTTGGGCGGTTGGCTTACCCATGGGACTCTTAGGCTGGACTGATGGATCCGTAAAATGAGTCTCAATTCTGTTATAATACGATAGATGAAGTAAATCCCGGATAGTAATTGTTCTATGGAAAAAGAATCAACGGCTGTGCCTCTCGATGGGAAAAAAAGCGTTGGTTTCTATGATCCAAGTGCAAGTTCCTTCCTTAATTTGACCAAGTGACTCACAGGCTCGATCGAATCAGTTTGGTCAGTAAAGACCCTGACTACATTAGAGTACAAATATCCTAGAGGAATCGCCTGTGCTTTTTGGTAGGGGGAAGTTTTTTCAGGTTTACTTTTTGAAGAACCAAGGGATTAGTCTCTTGTCCGGATATCCATGGGTGAGGCCCAGAGTGAGGTATCCTGCCCTATGCAAGAAGTGCTACTTCCATTGCTAGCACCCCCGAATCCATTGCGTGGAGGGGGCATGGATCTTTCAACCTCTGTGTCATAGGGGGCTATTTTCTTAGCTTTGAAATATTTTTATATTTTTTATGAGAATTGTTTTTATTTTTATCACCGATAAATATATAAAAGCTCACTCCAAATAGTAGATAGTAGCCAACAAAATCTCAAGATTTTTTTAAAAAAAACTTAAAATCATAGAATTAAAGAAAAAATATACCTCGGATAAGGTGATATAGGTAGAACATAGGTTTACGGCTACGGACATAGGTAGAACATAGGTAGAACATAGGTTTACGGCTAAGGACATGAAAAACAAATATAGTCACAACCTTTGACTACAAATTTGAGAGGAGGTCATTAAAGAAAATGCTTGTCTATGTAACCATGTAATCTTTGTATCATAAATAATATCTCTACATAGTAGATGCCAAAAAAACATGATAACAGAAGAGCTAGATGAGATAATCCATGATGACATGTAATCCATTGGTTTTAATCCAGATGTACAAGGCTCCATTGATTTGGAATACCACGAGTCGATTAATTTGCCAATCCTAATTTTTGTTCTACAATTTAATTTTAAAGCTGAAGAACTATAAGCAAATACACTGCCTATGTGCAGTAGTATGCTCTCCAGCATAGGGGACCTTGAATCTACTGTCATCATGAAAGCTCCAAGATCTTCTCTATCACCATTCTAGAAGCCCTAAGCTCCTCTCTTTTCTCTTTGTACACAAAGACTGTTGCGAGAGCGAAGATTGCATCTCTCAGCATCCTTTGCATGTCCTCCAAATAATTATAACCAGAGTTCATTCTACACTACCCTCAGACATACCATCTTTCAACATCCTTCACATGTACTCTAAATAATTATTACTAGAGCTCATTCCTACACTACTCTTAGATATACCATCACCTACGTTCAAGATAATGGCTATCTGGGATCAAACATCAACATATGCATACTATGAATTTTTGCCACCACCACATATGTACATGATATAGGCTACAATTTCTTCCCACCACACTTATCCACATTACATAACAAAAAATTCCTTCATGAAAACAAATGCCTATGTGGGTCAAAATTTACACCCATAGGCTATATGATGTGTACCTCTAAGATTGTCCTACTGAAAAAATATTTCAATTTTCTACTCTTTTAACATGCTTAGGTTTACTTAGGGCATCTATAGTTACCATCTTCTACATATATATATGAATACAAGTCTACCTTTACATACCTATAAGTTGACCTCTTTCAACTCTTAGCATTGGTTGTATATCATGCCCACTATCTACTTATGAATAATAGAGCAAATAATTATGTCATCCAAACTGTCAAGGTAAGTATATACTAAAGGATTTACTATTTGGGTCTAGAAATAGACTCAAGGATGTCTATAGATTTTTCATAAATTATGGAGCTTATATTGTTATGTATTCTAATATTGTTTGAGTGCTTATCAAATAATGTGCATATTTATGCATAGTGGTAGAATTTGTCCCAAGAAATTCCATTAAAAAAAGTGTCTTACATTCATGAAATTTATAAAATAAGTTTTTATTTGAAAAAGATTGATATTTCTTTAGTTTATGTAGACTCCTATGTCATTTTGTAAGCCAAGTTTATTTTTATTTCACAAACAATAGCAGTTTATAAATTTACGAAGGTCACACATGTTCTCAATCTTGAAACAAATAGCAAAATTCATGTATTTTTCAAATTTATACATGAAATTCTAGATGTGTTATAAAACTGTTTTTAAGCCATTTTTTAGATTTCACACATTTTGGGAGGGAACGTTTTAGGTAACCCTTGTCAGTTACCTATTTCTCTCCCAATAATGTTCATGTGGTTATCCAGCCTGAGCAGAGAAGACGAGCAAGGGTAGAGACACACAGTGGAATTGGAAAATCCAAGCAAGCTTTGGCAAACTCAGAACAATTTCTAGAGGGAAGCATGGAGTAGATGATCATTGTGCAAAGCATGAAATGGCACAAGAAGCATAGCCCCAACATTAGATGATGTGTGGAGCATACTTCTCAAGAGGAGCAAGAGCTACATAGGCTTTCCCTGTGAGACCTCGCCCCTTCCGCGGTGTCCCCCTCCGAGGGCGCTGGCGGAAGAAGCAGCGTCAGCCTCACACGCGGGGCAGGGATCCACACGCGGGGCCTCACCCACGGATATCCGGACAAGAGACTAGTCCGACGGTTCCTCCGAAACCGAACCCGAAAAAACTTCCCTCACTCAGAAGGCACAGGCGATTCCTCCAAGAAAATCTTCTGATGGGAGAATTAATCTAACGAGTCAAAGTCTTAATTATTCAAACTGATCCAACCAAACCTAAAGTCACATGGTCAGATCAAAGAAGAGACTTACACTTCGTCCATATAATCACCGCTTTTTTCCTCCTTTAAGAAGGCACAGCCGCCACTGATTCCCTCCCACAGAACAAGAGTCTTCTCAGGACTTAATCTAACTAACGCAACTAATCTTATCTTAATGGTATCGCAAGAATCCCCGATCCAGCCTAACCCCAACCAACAACCCATGGGTTAGCCAACCACCCGATTGTATTGGTGGGATTCTTTTATAAAGATTTGGTTATGTTTTGCCTGGGTACCAAGGAAAAGAGTTCCCAGGCTCCCTAGTCGGCGTTTCAAGCAAAATTTAAAGTAGGCATACCACGTACACACCCAATATGAAATTGCCATTTATAACAGATTCGGTTGTCTTTAAAAACTGCACAATGAGGATTGGGGTGGTCATAGTGATTGCATTTAACACAAGGCATTTTGCTCCACACTTTTAGAGGTATTAAGAATGTCTAGTTTTGAAGGTTTTCATTTTCTCTTAGAGATGTTTGCTGTAAGGTCTTAAGTAAGGCTACATAAAACTCTGGAAATATCAATTTCGAGATCGATCTTTCTTTTGCCATTGCTTCACTTGGTTTAGATGAGGAACACCTCGTAACATGCTTATCTTCTAGCATGTTGTCATCTAAACGTATTGCTTCTTTGCAATGTTGATCGAATGTTTCCGGATTGGATATAATGATCAAGTTGTGTAAGCTGTTATTCTTCAAGCCCATCATGAAACATCTCTTGAATTGAACATCATTTAATTTTTTCCATGATCCACAATGTGAGTCCAAAAGTTTTATCTGAAGGATAAAATCGCTAATGGATTCATCGGGTTGACGCTCAATTGAATAGAGTTCTGTTACTACACTCCATTGATCACCTTGTTTAGAAAAGCCATGTATAAAGGCTGATTTCAAGGTTTTGAAGTTGGTCTTCATCGTCGGCATCAATGCGATGAACCATCGACTAGTTGTTCTCTCTAAGCATAAGTTCAATGCATGTACCTTAGTGGGGCAGTTGGGATTTCCAAAGGCTTCACATCTCTGTTAAACATTTGAATGAACTGAACAGGGTCTGTTGTTGTTCCGTCATATTTGTCCATAGTTTTGAAAATTTGTACGGTTGTATTTCTGTATGAATCACTTAGGCCATATGTAAGTTCTCTTGTTGGAAGAAACTCAGTGAGTCCTTGGGCCACCCCCCTTCCCAGACTAGTCATTATATCCAAGGTGTGGGAATCCAGGAAAGGGTTGGTGCTTATGGGATTTCCAAAGGCTTCACATCTCTGTTAAACATTTGAATGAATTGAACAGGGTCTGTTGTTCAGTCATATTTGCCCATAGTTTTAAAAATTTGTACGGTCGTATTTTTGTATGAATCACTTAGACCGTATGTGAGTGCTCTTGTTGGAAGAAACTCAGTGAGTCCTTGGGCCACCCCCCTTCCCAGACTAGTCATTATGTCCAAGGTGTGGGCATCCAGGAAAGGGTTGGTGCTTATGGGACTTGTAGGAATGTTAGGCAAGGGACCAAAGCCCGGTGGGATCGAAGTCATAGGGGGTGTAAAACCCGATTACACGCTTGTTATAGACATGGCCAATGGCATAGGGAGGTGAATTTTTGGCATAGATCTCAATGGCTCGAAAATGTCAGTCTCATTGGGTTTAGTCCTTGTGTGATCCCTGGCACTCCCTCTATCATGGCCATGTCAGAATGTCTAAATGGTCCTTAATGAGCAATCACAAATTTTTTTATTTTTATTTTTTACCTTTTATACTTTCCCACAGCCCATTTATAGCCCCAAGAGGCTTGGTGTACTCTTCGCTGGATCAAATGAGTGTCTGTTTGCCCTAATTAGCGTAGGCGCTATATGCATGTGAACGACCTCTTAGAGAGCATATGCTAGGAACTTCCCAGATGGAAAGAGGAGATCCTAAAACTTATTTTTCATCATTGTCTCAAGATGAAAAAAATTTCTGAGAATTTTTTCCCTGTTTCGCAGCATGTTTTTGAGGGTGTTCCAAAAGGAAATTTGAAAAACTCTGTATGAGGGAGTTGTAGTATTTTTGGAGTACTACAACTTTGTTTCCCTGATTCATCCATGATTTTGTCGTTTAGACCCTCAATGTAGGATTCCTCCCTCCAGTGTTTGAGATGTAAGAACCTCCCCTTCAGTCTTTGTAATCATCTCCTTCTTTAGAATAAAAGAAAACATTGTTTTCCCTTGTTTTTGGCCTAGAGAGAAAAAATATTCTAGAGAGAGGTAATACAATTTTGAAATATTTTTGGATAAGAATTTGCTCCCAGTCAATAGGAAGAGATCCCTTGAAACAATCTTAAAAAGCATTTTCCAATGTGCATTAGAAATTAATTGAATATGTGAATTGGACATCTTGGCCTAGGGGTATATAATTTCTGAAAAATTCTTATTAATGTCGAAAGAGTGTCAAGAAGGGCCAATAAGGTTAATCCAAGTGTTGGGATGAGAAAAATGCAAAGAATAAAAGTAAATCTCCCAAAAATGAGTAAATTCTCACATAAGATGAAGAGTTGACTAGTACAGGGTTTATTAGTTTAAAAAATGGGATTTTTTAGTTAAAAAATGGAATTTTGACACCTCAGAATGGGGAGAAGGGATTCATGAAGGAGGCACCAATAAATCACATCAAGGGGGCATTTTTTAATTTAAAACAGTGAGATATTTCATCTCTCCTCCTTTTAGACCAAATAAAAAAAGTGAGCCAAACTAGTCTAGAACATGTCCAAAATGGATTTAACTGAAGTTGGAAGCCTCTACATCCCAGTTGGACTTGGTTGGTGGCCTCCCTCACCTATAAATAGACCCCCATTCCTTTGTATTTTCATATTGGAGTAACTCTATGCTAGTGTAGTTTTTAATTTATTATATTTCTATTATTGTGAATCGTTGAAGCTTCATTAATCATCTTCTTCTCTTGGAGATTACGATCTTTTACTTGGTGGCCAAGCTTCTTCTTTGAGGGATTCACATTTCCCTAAAGAATCAAGCTAAAAACCAAGGGTAAGCCTAAACAATGGTGTTTTTTTTTCTAAATGGTAATCTTCTTCCCATCCTCCCTAATGCTTGGGAAGCATTTTAATCTATGGGTTTTTCTTTTAAAACCATGTTTTTACTGATTATATTGTGTAAAATGGATTAATGCTAATCTTTTATGCTTAAAAGTAATGTTTTGATTTGTAAATCCCTCTTTTGGTAAGAATACTCACCTGTATTAGATTAATACTGCTTGGAAGGATATATCTTTGTCCTAATCTCTTTTTTAAACCAAATCTCTAGGCCTAACAAGCAAGAGATAAAGATTAGGTATTTTTATGATTTTTAATCCAATTAAAATGAGGATTAATTAATTTATGGTTGTTTTATGTTAGGAAAATTCATATTTATTCATTCTAAAGTGAAAGAAAGCTTAGGCTTATGCATAAACTATTTTTTATATTAAAAGTGTAATTTTAACCATTTTTATGAAAGAGTACCAGGGTAAGAAATTTAAGCTTTTGATGGATTCAGGCAGTACTCATTCTTTTATTTCTCCAGGATGTCTCCGTAAATTAGTCCCAAATCAAAAATCAGGGATAACCCATCAGTTAACATAAGAGACTAGAGAATGGTCATAGGGCCATTCTCGGAAGCACAATGTGCTTTAAAATGGCCCTAGGGCCACTCTACCATCCACAATGTGCTTGAAAGAATGGACCTAGGGCCATTCTAAAGAACATCATGAATGGTATGATGGCATTAGAGTCAATCTCATAAGCAGATTGTGTATGGTAAAATGGCCCTAGGGCACTTCTAAAGCACATTTTTCTTACAATAATGGACCTAGGACCATTCTAAAATTCACCAGTTGTTGGCACAAGAGGATAGGTAATGGCCCTAAGGGCCATTACCTATCCTCTTGTGCTAACTGCTACTGCTGGTGTATATTAGAATGGCTTTAGGGCCATTATCTACATGTTCATGTATAAAATATATAGATTGAATGGACATAGGGTCATTCTTCTACCTTGCCCAAAACGTTACTCCTTCCCCCAAAATGTTACTCTTGAATAACAGTTACATATCTTAACTTCCAAGATCCCAAGACATTGTTAACTTCCAAGATCCCAAGACATTCATCAGACATTCCTACCACCTTATAATTCCAACTTAGCACATATCTGACTTACGAAATATCCGACTAAGCAACATTCAACCTAAGAGAACTATGCCTTCAACACATGGCACATCTCCATGGTAGATTTCAAAGAAATCTGACTCGGATCCATATATCCCTTGATCACATCAAAATGTCAAACAAAAGTAAAATCATGTTGCTACATATCAAACAGTTGTAGCAACATCAAAAGTGTGGTCCACCTCCTTCATAACATCAGGTTGAGCAACCTAAACATCCTTGTCTGTTGCTACTACATCCACACTTTGTAATGAAACTGGTTCCTGGAATTGCTCAGCAACCTGTATCTGCTCTGCACCATGCATCTCTACATCAGGTACTTGGTCTGCAACTATCTCAACTGATTCTGCCAGCAAACCTGCAACTTGTGTCTTCAAACTCTGGTTCTTCTCTAGGTCCTGCACTTTCTGCATCCAAAATTCCTTTTCCTTCTTCAATTGAGCAATATCTTCCACTAATATTGCTTCATGTTCTATAATAAAACCTGTCTTCAACACATCATAAGGATACTTTAACACAAAAGACAGTCTTTTTTGAATTATCCTCCAAATATCCTGCATATTGGAAGTCAACTGCTGCTTCAGCACTGTCACATCACCTTCTGCCACCATCAGAACTCCATTAATGTCCAACTCCTCTTGAGCTAATATCTTCCTCTCCATAATCTACAATGGTTGCAACCTCAAGTTCATCACATCATTATGAACTTGTAACTCTATATTCCTTTGGGCCAACTGTTGCATTTCAAAACCAACCTTCTCTTCTAGCTTCCGTGTCCATTCCTTGAACATTCCCAAAGACCTGTACCATTTCAAGTGTATGATGCTCCAACACATCCTTCATTTCCTTACTATGCTTCTCCTTCACCTGTTGTGCAGCTCATTCTGAAATTGCTATGGGCATGCAGTCCCCAACTCGAGACTTTTGGAAAAAATATTAATTTTAAAAACTCCGAGCCAGTAAAGTCCGACTAGTCTGACTAAGCAACTTCTAACATAGCACAATTCAGTCGAACAAACCCTGACAAAAGCTTTAGCAAATTTCAAGCTCTGCACAAAACACCCTGTGCCAACAATTAAGCTTCTTGCCATCATCTAAACACCTATGTTCTGCCTTAAGAACATCCATCTCTGTGCTATGTTAACTTTTGGTGAGTCGGATCTTACTTCCTCAACATGCACCAAAGTTGAAACTGGCCAATCAAGATGTGGTGGTTTCCCTTGAAACTTCTTCAACCTAAAACCATTGATTGGCTTCTCTACCCTTGTTCCAAAGACATCTTCCACAATAAAGGTTCCTTGACCCAAATCCTCCACAATCTGATAAGGTCCTTTATATCTAAGTGTCAACTTCCCTAGATGAGGTCCCAATCTAGAGTTGTACACCATCACCCAATCACCAACCTGAAACACTTTAAATTTGACATTCGTACTCACCCATGCATGTCGTCTCTTCTAGATCACCTCAGTAATATATGAACTGACCAACCTGTCTTCTTCCAATTGCATCATATATTTCCTCTTGTGCTGAACTGACAATTTAGGAGACATCTTCTCAGCTATGATTCTAAGACTTGGCACCACAAACTCCATAGGCACCATAGCTTCTAATCCATACACCAATCTAAATGGTGTCATCCCTGTGTTACCTTAAAGGCTGTTCTAAAAGACCATAATGCTGAGTCCAATTTGTCATCCCAATCCTTATGATTGTCTGCCACTATCTTCTTCAAAACTCTAACCAATGTTTTGTTAGTACTTTTAGCCTACCCATTAGCCTGAGGATGGTAAGTTGTAGACTTTTTGTGCCTAATAATATGGGTTTTAGTCAATTCATCTATCACCTCATTTAAGAAATGAGATCCCCTATCACTCACAAGCTCCACAGGACACCCAAACCTGGTCATTATGTTGTGATACGAGAACCATGCAACACTTGAAGCTTTATTATCCTTCAAAGCTACAGCTTCTATCCATTTAGTACAATAGTCTGTTGCAACCAAAATATACCTGCATCCTTTCCTTATTGTAGGCTTAACAGGTCCCACAAAATCCATCCCCCACTTTTGGAAAGGCTCTAGTGGTAGAATAGGATGATCTGACATTCTATCCTTATTATCTGGCTGACCAGTCTTTTGACATATGACACACCTCTTAGCATACTCATGTGCACTCTTCAAAACCATGGGCCACCACAATCTAGCCTAGAGAATTTTCTTTCCTGTTATATCTCCTGAGAAATGTCCACCTGTTGCACCAGAATGTGCTTCTTTGAATAACAGCATTCTGTTCAAAATTTGGAACACACCTTCTGATGACTTGATCAATGCCCTTCCTATATAATGCCCCTGCAATTACCAAAAAAGGTCTACTCTTCAAAGCAAACTTCCTCCCCTGATCTGTAGTAAACTCACCTGAGATAGTGCCTTTAGACAGAAATGTCAATAATTCATCATACCAAGAATCCGACACAGTAGCCTGAACTTCACATAATAAAGCATCTGGTAAATCATCATTCACTCCCACTGGTTCTTCACCTATCTCTAACCTACTCAAGTAATCAGAAATGGCATGTTCTTTTCCTGGAGTATGAACAATAACAAAATCAAACTCCTGTAATAACAACATCCACCTAGCCAACCTTCCTATCAGCAATGGCTTCTTGATTAGGTACAACAAAGCTTGGTGGTCAACATGGAAAATTACCCTATTTCCCAACAAATAGTGCCTAAATTTGTTCAAAGCATATACCATGCCCAATGCTTCTCTTTCAGTGACACCATAATTCCTCTTAGCTGATGTGAGTACTCTGCTTGCATAATACACTGGCCTAAACCAACCTCTGACTTTTTCCTGCATCAACACTGCTCCTATGGCCAAATCAGACGCATCCACAAAGACATGAAAAGGCAAAGACCAATCCGGAGACTGTAGAACTGGTGCAACACAGATCATCTTCTTTAAAAGTTGGAATGATCTTTCCTGAGGATCAGCCCAAACAAAAGCCACTTTTTTCTTAGTTAAGTGTGTTAGTGGAAACACACATTAGCTAAATATCTGAGATAACTTGAATGCCACTTAATTTGACCCACATATCTCATCAACTCTTTAACATTGACTGGAGCCTTTGCAGATTGGATGGCTTCAATCTTCTTTACATCAATGGCCATCCCTTCACTTGAAACCACATGACCAAGTAGTACCCCACTTCTAATAGCTATGACACTCTTGTAAGGATTCAGTGCCATTCTGAACTGTCTATCCAAACATAACTTTAGATGCAGCAAATGCAAGTCTTTCTTGCCAAAAACCGAAAAATCATCCACAAAAACCCTCATAAAATCCTGCAAATATGGCTCAAATACCTTATGTGCCACAAAATTGAATGATGGTGGTCCATTCTTTAAGCCAAAACTCATTACTGTATACACAAATGCACCCCACTCAGTAATGAAGGCTGTTTTGTATTGATCCTCCTCAGCAACTTTAATCTCATTATACCCAAAAAACCCATCTAGAAAGCTATACATTTCATAACCTGCAACTGCATCCAAAACTGCATCACAAAATGGCATTGGAAAAGGATCAGTAATAGTTGCTGCATTAAGCTTTCTATAGTCCACACATACTCTCAGCTTCCCATTCTTCTTAGGTACCACTATAATTGGAAACAACCATGACACCTCATTCACTGGCTTGATGAAGCCTACTGCCAACAACTTATCTATCTCCTCCTTAACCTGCTTTGCAAAACTAGGGTTCATTCTGTACCTTTGCTGGGCAATCAGAACTGCATCTTTCTTCAAGTTAATATGATGTTGATGTAATGCAAGGTCTATACCTTTCACCTGAGAATACTCCCAAGCAAATACATCCATGTATTCTTGCAACAACTGTAACAACTCCTTCAAAAACTCTCCTTCAGCACGGACACTCACCTTTACCATTTTTGGGTCAGCCTCTATACCCAAATTAATCTCTTTCAATTCATCCTTCTTAACCCTACTAGAAGTTCCAAACTTCTTGTCATAGATTCTTTCAGCCATAATTCTTTCATCCTTCTCCTCCTGGTCAATCTGTTCCTTGGTAGAAGATTCTGCTTTGTATTCCAGGAGCTATCTGAATTCTGTTCCCTAAATCTCTTGTCCAGGTACTACATCTGACCTTTCCTGAACCTGTTCTTCATCCGACTCTAATATATGTTCCACATCCACGTCAAACACTGGAACAACTGTTGGATTTGCCTTCAGAAACTCCTCTTCCTCATCATCTTTTCTTCTGCCAAATTGATAGTTTGTGCAAACAATGGTTTCTCCTTGAGTGGAATATTCTTCCTCCCTTGCATAGGTATAGTCACTTTCTTCTTCCCTTTTCTCATAACAACCACATTCTCTCCCCAATCTTGTTTGACTTTGGCCATTCTGAGCCAAGGTCTTCCCAATAGCATTTCATAAGAGGACGTTGAATCTGACATTCGAA
Organism: Cibotium barometz; assembly: GCF_041138505.1. Taxonomy (NCBI): domain Eukaryota; kingdom Viridiplantae; phylum Streptophyta; class Polypodiopsida; order Cyatheales; family Cibotiaceae; genus Cibotium; species Cibotium barometz. The sequence goes on along the minus strand of NC_141047.1, from coordinate 53,567,041 downwards.
TGACCACAAAATTGACCAAGAAGGTCATACCTGCAATTGCAATATGTTGCTGCTTGAGAATTCCTAACGGTTGTACTCTTGTTTGATCTGCCATCTTCACCTGAAAAGGTGCTGGGGCATAAGACACTATATATTTTGGCTTAGGTGGAGTAGAGTAACAAAGCATAAGACACTATATATTTTTCAACAAGGGGGAGGCTTCTATTTATAGGAAAAATTGAGCTCCTAACCAAACAAACTAATTCTAGAATTTTCTAAATCAGTTTGGTCAATATTTGACCATTTTTAGGTCAGTTAAGCTAACTTTTTGGAACTAGACTTGAATGAGGAGAGAGGAGAGATGAAATATCTCCATTTTTTTGAGTTTAAAACTCATTCAAGCATGTGAAATATGCACCTCCTTTAAAGAACTCCCCTTCCTTACATATGTGTCATAATGGAATCATTTTAATATTGCTCATAGTTTTTTATTAATAAACCTTGTACATTTTCAACTCTTCATCTTATGTGAAATATGCACCTCCTTTAAAGAACTCCCCTTCCTTACATATGTGTCATAATGGAATCATTTTAATATTGCTCATAGTTTTTTACTAATAAACCTTATATATTTTCAACTCTTCATCTTATGTGAGCATTTAAGGGACTCCCCTTCCTTACATATGAGTCATAATAAAATCATTATTCCCAAAATATCTCATATTTTTAATATTGCTCATAGTTTTTTTACTAATAAACCTTGTACATTTTCAACTCTTCATCTTATGTGAGCATTTAAGGGACTCCCCTTCCTTACATATGAGTCATAATAAAATCATTATTCCCAAAATATCTCATAGTTTTTTACTAATAAACCTTGTACATTTTTAACTCTTCATCTTATGTCACGAGCATTTACTCATTTTTGGGTATCTTCTTTTTACAATTTGGATTTATCTCCTCCCTACACATGGATTGATGCTATTGGCCCATAGGAACCTTAATTGGACCATAATCCAAAGATTTATGAAAATCTAGACCCTTAGACTAAGGTTCTTTATACCTATTTCTAATTAATTCCAATTGCACATTGGAAAATTCTTTTTGAATTTTTGTTTCAGGGGAATTCATCTTAATTATATGAGATATTTTTCTATCCAAAAATATTCAAAATCTGAATATTCTCTCTCTAGAATATTTTCTCTCTCTAGGCTAAAACAGTTAGAAACAAGGCCTTTATATTTCTGAAGAGGGATTGATTATAGGGGAAGATACTAGACATCAAAAAGGGGTTGGGGGAGGAATCTTACATTCTATCCCACTTAAAAAACGCGAGATGTCCTCATCTCGCAACTTGGGTTAATGTCGCAAGATGCACGAATATGAGACTTAGAGAAAAATTTTAATCACGATTAACCACCAAGAAAAGTCTTAAAGAGAGCAAGATTCAAAATAAGAACAAGATTTAAACTTTATTCATTCACGGAACTTATACAGTAAAGATAGAAGAACTCTTTACACTTCCATAAGCCCGTCCATCATATGGTCACAAAAGCAGTCCTCACAAGCTGCACAAGTATAGGGTAACTCATCTATGGGAATGATTCTGCTGGTTATTGCCGCACCTATCTCAGTGGTATGAGGTGATCTAACAAAAGGACCTCTGAGAGGTAAGCCAAAAATGAGGTAAAGGCATATCTTCTCATGAGGAAGAAAACACGCCAGTAAGAAGACCCGCTCAGAAAATCCAAGATGTCTTGATCTCATGACGCAGTAGTATCGGGGACCCAAACCCAAGGCTTCAATAACCATGGCCAAGCGGACATTGTTACGAAAGTGCTGCTGACCCCAGGGTGTTACCCTAGTTATGTTTTGATAGGTTCGCCATTTGGTCTGAGCTACAGAGTCCCCAAGTGAGGGAAAAGTGAGCGCTCATACTGTTCTATAAAATCTTTCTTCACAGACTCGCTTGCGTCTTGAAGGTGAGAAATCATCAAGGATAAAACTTATTCCTGTTGCCAAGCCATGAAGGAGATTAAGAAAGAAAGGAGATTAATGGGAGTAAGATTACTGTGAGCGACAAGTAAAAGTTACGACTTATATAAAGGAAGGAGCTAGCGTAACCTAGAAGCCAACGGTAACTTGCCACTGAAGTTTTACCGTCTTTCCATGATTTGTGTTTGATACATTTTTCTATAGAAGGCATTAAGAATTTTGAGATGAGGAGATAAAAGAAGCTTGTAGGCTAAGTCACCTACTTTCATTGAATTCAGATATAAGGGTCACAATATCTAGGGGATAACTTCTTATACTCCCCAAGAGATAAAAAACTTCTTTTGGGCCGTACTCGAATGAAAGCCAAAACCTTGGTATCCAAAAAACCGATTCTCACTTCCGAACTCATTGTTCTAAATCCTTAAAACAGGTGGGACTCCTGAGAAGTATTCTAGGGAAAGGGTCTTCCTTTTTTTTAAACAGAAACTTTCTTTTATTTTAGAGAGGGAATAATTATGAGATCAGAAGGGAGATTCTTACTTCTGTATACCTCGAAGGCTGGGGAGGAATCTTACATTCTACCCCACTTAAAAAGTGCGAGATGTCCTCATCTCGCAAGGTAGAGGACAGCTCTTTTTCTTAAGATCCAATTTTATTCTAGGGTTCCTTATATTCTGGTCAACCCAACAGAACACTGGGATAAATATCCTTTATATACAACTCATCATTAAATAACAATTCATTCAGATCATGTCATTCATATCTTTAACATGATAATGGTCCATTAGACCGAAAAGTTTCCTTTGGAACATTCCTCCACGGAAATTTCAGTCAAGCAAGTTCTCAATTTGACATCCCTTAACTTGATCTACCGGTCAAGTATTAACAGTAACAATCTAACAGCACAACCCACTAACCTCATAGTGATTTGCTGAATTCATTATCATCATTCTAGTTATGAATAATATCACCGGGACTCGTCCCATTCCCTCTCATTGAGGTTTCATTATATTTCAACTAATTTTTAGAAATCAACATTTTCCAATCAGCATTTTCAATCAGAATCCAAATCAATTCATCAATTCTCAAACACAATTAAAATCATATCAATCACATTCAAAATCATCATTTAGATAGCATTAACGCTTATAATTTCAAGTCTTAGATTTACTCGTATATACTGTCAGTAAAGAGCTGCAGTATACTCTCGGTATATACGGGTAGTCACGGCCCTTGGAATTATAAGGTAAATACTATCATGTCTAGGCCTCAAGCAAGTCAGGGATTCTATATAATTGCGGTACTTCCATCTGAAGACCCAATTACCAAATTACGAGTTTCAGTTTGAATATCAAATTGTATAAAATATCTCACACAATTACAACCTTTTTGTGTTTCTTGATAAATTTTTGATATATTTGTCTTCTCAGTTGATCTTTATTAACCAAATGCTCTGATACCAACTGTAAGATCCCTGTTCCCACCGAGCAACAGATTCGGAATACTAGCAGCGGAAGTAGCACTTCTCGCGCGGGACAGGGGTCCCACATTCGGGGCCTCACCCACGGATATCCGGATAAGAGACTAATCCGTTGGTTGTTCCAAAACTGAACCCGTAAAAACTTCCTTTACTGGAAAGCACGGGCGATTCCAGCAGGATAACTTTTTACTCTGACGTAGTCAAGATCATTTCTGATCGAGCTGATCCAATTACATCTATAAGATACTTGGTCAGATCAAGGAAGAAACTTGCACTTGGATCATTGGGATCAACGCTTTTTTCCCCATTCAAGAGGCACACCCGTTCATTCCTATCCATAGAACATTTACTGTTCGGGATTTATTTTATCTATCGTAAAAACAAAAGTTTGAGTCTCGATTTACGGATCCATCAGTCCAGCCTAACCCCATCCCGATCCCATGGGTTAGCCAACCGCCCAACCACTGTAGTGATGGGATCCAATTAAGAATTTGGTTAGGTTTTGTCCCGGGTACCAAGGAAAAGAGTTCCAAGGCCCCCTAGCCGGATGTTCATGCAAAATAAGACTAGTCACTCCACTCACACACCCAATATGAAATTGCCTTTTTCACAGATTCAACCAGTTTAAAACAATCCTTTAATAAAACCATAGTATCACTGATCACAATCTTCCAATTTATCCAATTGATTCTTAATTTCCCATCGTTCCTTCATCAGAGTATCTATGGCATCACTGGCAACTACAACGCTCAGGAGCCGTTTCGATAGTTCCTAGCCCTTAATACTCGGCAATATAATCACTTATCAAGATGGACTCTCGTTGAAGATCAGCAAGATCAACCAACAGATCCATATAAAGAGCCATGGACTCATCCATTGAAGACCAGCAAGGTCAATCAACCAGATCCATGCCCGATTTCAGAAAACAACTCCAACTCTGTTCCAATATCTTCCTCGACGCACGCGTGGATATCCTAGGCGACCCAGAGCCCGAGCACCGTATGGTCAGCACCCTCTAGGATCCTTCGCAGGTGACCTAGCGCTTCACTCATAGGCCGCTTCCTTGGCCCCTCATCCACCGTACCGGAAGCTCACCATTTTAATCGCACCGAGGCTGGTCAAGACCTCGGCCGGCCTTGCTACGCGAGACGTCCTTCATTGACTCCCCGTCAGCAGTTGCAACTTTATCATCACGACCTTAATCACAAGACGGTCAAAATGCTCCCCCAGCATTCTTGACATAAAACAGTCATTTACAAACAGCATTTACAAACAGTTTACAATACGGTTTCTATTTTAACTTTCATTTTTCCACATTATCCCTCATCAATCCACATTACTTATTTCATATTCGATTTTATATGTATACTCATCCCATCACATCATTTTCCATCTCAACACTTCATATTCCTTCACATCACCTATCGTATATTCACATCCATACATATATCCTCATCCACATCCACATTCACATCCATACATCCACATCTCCATGCATACATCCACCTCCACATTCACACTCACATCCATACATCTACAAATAATGTAAGATTCCTCCCCTAACCCCTTTTTGATGTCTAGTATCTTCCCCTGTAATCAATCCCTCTTCAGAAATATAAAGGCCTTGTTTCTAACTGTTTTAGCCTAGAGAGAGAAAATATTCTAGAGAGAGAATATTCAGATTTTGAATATTTTTGGATAGAAAAATATCTCATATAATTAAGATGAATTCCCCTAAAACAGAAATTCAAAAAGAATTTTCCAATGTGCAATTGGAATTAATTAGAAATAGGTATAAAGAACCTTAGTCTAAGGGTCTAGATTTTTATAAATCTTTGGATTATGGTCCAATTAAGGTTCCTATGGGCCAATAGCATCAATCCATGTATAGGGAGGAGATAAATCCAAATTATAAAAAGAAGATACCCAAAAATGAGTAAATGCTCACATAAGATGAAGAGTTGAAAATGTACAAGGTTTATTAGTAAAAAACTATGAGCAATATTAAAAATATGAGATATTTTGGGAATAATGATTTTATTATGACTCATATGTAAGGAAGGGGAGTCCCTTAAATGCTCACATAAGATGAAGAGTTGAAAATGTACAAGGTTTATTAGTAAAAAACTATGAGCAATATTAAAATGATTCCATTATGACACATATGTAAGGAAGGGGAGTTCTTTAAAGGAGGTGCATATTTCACATAAGATGAAGAGTTGAAAATGTACAAGGTTTATTAATAAAAAACTATGAGCAATATTAAAATGATTCCATTATGACACATATGTAAGGAAGGGGAGTTCTTTAAAGGAGGTGCATATTTCACATGCTTGAATGAGTTTTAAACTCATAAAAATGGAGATATTTCATCTCTCCTCTCTCCTCATTCAAGTCTAGATCCAAAAAGTTAGCTTAACTGACCTAAAAATGGTCAAATATTGACCAAACTGATTTAGAAAATTCTAGAATCAGTTTGTTTGGTTAGGAGCTCAATTTTTCCTATAAATAGAAGCCTCCCCCTTGTTGAAAAATATATAGTGTCTTATGCTTTGTTACTCTACTCCACCTAAGCCAAAATATATAGTGTCTTATGCTTTGTTACTCTACTCCACCTAAGCCAAAATATATAGTGTCTTATGCTTTGTTACTCTAATCCACCTAAGCCAAAATATATAGTGTCTTATGCTTTGTTACTCTACTCCACCTAAGCCAAAATATATAGTGTCTTATGCTTTGTTACTCTACTCCACCTAAGCCAAAATATAGAGTGTCTTATGCATTGTTACTCTACTCTACCTAAGCCAAGAACTGTGAATTCTTTAATAATTCACTAGTTTTTGATACTTCTCTCTTTCTTCAATCCCCATTGGTGGCTCCATCAACATACTAAACCAATTGATTGGTTGGGGGCCTCTACTGTGAATAAAGAATCAAGCAAATTATAAGGTAAGTATATTGAATTTTGATCTTTTCTATAATTTCTCAATGATTCTCTCTTCTCAACCCCTCTCAAGCTTGAGAAGCTGAATTGGTATGGTTTTTTAAATGCTATTGAAGTTAAGTGGTGAATAGTAGTGAAGAGTTACATAATTTAATAAATGCTATTGAAGTTAATTTCCATTTATGTTTAAATTCTAATGGTTTTTATGTAATTTCTCTCTCTCACTCAAGAAATGGTCATACTCATGACCCATTCTCAATCCAAATGAAGCTTTTCATAAAGCTTTTCCTTAATCCAAGATTAAGCTATGCTTGAGGCCAAATTAATGGCTTTTTTCTATGCTTTTAGTTTATGCATGTTGATGATTCAATCCATTATGGATTGATGATCCAATTAGAGACCATTCTAATTATTTCCTTAATGATAAGCTTTATCCCTTAGAAAAAATTGAGATTTATCAGTCATAGTAGTGGAGCTATGGCAAAATTTTTATAGAAATTATGCATAAAATAATTTCATTCAAAGCATAAAAAGAGGACTTCCTACCATATTCTAGGAACTATCATCCTAGATTAATTAAAAGAATTTTATTATGCATGGAGATGTGGATGTTTGCATGTAGATGTAGATGTATGGATGTGAGTGTGAATGTGGAGGTGGATGTATGCATGGAGATGTGGATGTATGGATGTGAATGTGGATGTGGATGAGGATATATGTATGGATGTGAATATACGATAGGTGATGTGAAGGAATATGAAGTGTTGAGATGGAAAATGATGTGATGGGATGAGTATACATATAAATCGAATATGGAATAAGTAATGTGGATTGATGAGGGATAATGTGGAAAAATGAAAGTTAAAATAGAAACCGTATTATAAAGTGTTTGTAAATGCTGTTTGTAAATGACTATTTTATGTCAAGAATGCTGGGGGAGCATTTTGACCGTCTTGTGATTAAGGTCGTGATGATAAAGTTGCAACTGCTGACGGGGAGTCAATGAAGGACGTCTCACGTAGCAAGGTCGGCCGAGGTCTTGACTAGCCTCGGTGCGATTAAAATGGTGAGCTTCCGGTACGGTGGATGAGGGGCCAAGGAAGCGGCCTATGAGTGAAGCGCTAGGTCACCTGCAAAGGATCCTAGAGGGTGCTGACCATACGGTGCTCGGGCTCTGGGTCGCCTAGGATACCCACGCGTGCGTCGAGGAAGATATTGGAACAGAGTTGGAGTTGTTTTCTGAAATCGGGCATGGATCTGGTTGATTGACCTTACTGGTCTTCAATGGATGAGTCCATGGCTCTTTATATGGATCTGTTGGTTGATCTTGCTGATCTTCAACGAGAGTCCATCTTGATAAGTGATTATATTGCCGAGTATTAAGGGCTAGGAACTATCGAAACGGCTCCTGAGCGCTCTAGTTGCCAATGATGCCATAGATACTCTGATGAAGGAACGATGGGAAATTAAGAATCAATTGGATAAATTGGAAGATTGTGATCAGTGATACTATGGTTTTATTAAAGGATTGTTTTAAACTGGTTGAATCTGTGAAAAAGGCAATTTCATATTGGGTGTGTGAGTGGAGTGACTAGTCTTATTTTGCATGAACATCCGGCTAGGGGGCCTTGGAACTCTTTTCCTTGGTACCCGGGACAAAACCTAACCAAATTCTTAATTGGATCCCATCACTACAGTGGTTGGGCGGTTGGCTAACCCATGGGATCGGCGGATGGGGTTAGGCTGGACTGATGGATCCATAAATCGAGACTCAAACTTTTGTTTTTACGATAGATAAAATAAATCCCGGACAGTAACTGTTCTATGGATAGGAATCAACGGCTGTGCCTCTTGAATGGGGAAAAAAGCGTTGATCCCAATGATCCAAGTGCAAGTTTCTTCCTTGATCTGACCAAGTATCTTATAGATGTAATTGGATCAGCTCGATCAAAAATGATCTTGACTACGTTAGAGTAAAAAGTTATCGTGGTGGAATCGCTCGTACTTTCCGATAAAGGAAGTTTTTTCGGGTTCGGTTTTGGAACAACCGACGGATTAGTCTCTTATCCGGATATCCGTGGGTGAGGCCCCGAATGTGGGACCCCCTGTCCCCGCGCGAGAAGTGCTACTTCTGCTGCTAGTATTCCAAATCTGTTGCTCGGTGGGAACAGGGATCTTACAAGTACATTGTGCTTACAATAATGGCCCTAGCACCATTGTACAGTTCACGTGTGTTGATTTTTTATGCATACACATATAGAGATTGTCCCTAAGACCATTCTAAAATTCACCCAATAGTACACTGTAAGAGACTAGAGAATAACCTTAGGGACATTATTGGAAGCACAATGTGCTTTAGAATGGCCCCAACACCATTCCTATAGAACCACAATGTGCTTTAGAATGGCCCCAACACCATTCTTATAGAACCACAATGTGCTTTAGAATGGCCCTAAGGCCACTATACCATGCACAATGTCCTTGAAAGAATGGAACATCATGGATGGTAGAATGGCCTTAAGGGCCAATCTCTTAAGCATATTATGTATGCTAGGCCATTCTAAATCTCATTGTTCTTGCAAGAATGGCCCTAGGAGTATTCTAAAACTCACCAGCTACTATTGGCACAAGAGGATAAACAATGGCCCTAGGGCCATTTTAAAACACATTGTGCTTGCAACTCGTAAAGGTGTACAAAAATGCTTAATAGGATGGTCTACCACATGAAGGATACACATAATCACTTCCTCAGCTAAAAGTAGAGACTTAAGAGGCACATACACACCATGGTGAGGAAGATGAGGGACATTGTGAATCATTTTTCATGTGATCATGATTTTTTTCTCAAAGATACAACTTGGGGAGGAAAGGCTTAGAAAATAGGATTTCACTTTAGGGCTAAGGCTCAGTACACTGGAGGGTGCCAAATTACAAGCAAGTAACTCCTCAATTGTAAGATCCCTGTTCCCACCGAGCAACGGATTCGGGTTACTGGCAGCGGAAGTAGCGCTTCTCGCGCGGGACAGGGGTCCCACACTCGGGGCCTCGCCCACGGATATCCGGATAAGAGACTAATCCGTCGGTTGTTCCAAAAACGAACCCGAAAAAACTTTCTTAGCCGGAAGCACGGGCGATTCCACCAGGATAACTTTTTACTCTAACGTAGTCAAGATCATTTCTGATCGAGATGATCCAATTATATCTATAAGATACTTAGTCAGTTCAAGGAAGAAACTTGCACTTGGATCATTGGGATCAACGCTTTTTTCCCCATTCAAGAGGCACAGCCGTTGATTCCTAACCATAGAACAGTTACTGTCCGGGTTTTTTTTTTTTTTCTATCGTAAAAACAAAAGTTTGAGTCTCGATTTACGGATCCATCAGTCCAGCCTAACCCCATCCGATCCCATGGGTTAGCCAACCGCCCAACCACTGTAGTGATGGGATCCAATTTTTAATTTGGTTAGGTTTTTGTCCTGGGTACCAAGGAAAAGAGTTCCAAGGCCCCCTAGCCGGATGTTCATGCAAAATAAAACTAGTCACACCACTCACACACCCACCAATATGAAATTGCCTTTTTCAACCAGATTCAACCAGTTTAAAACAATCCTTTAATAAAACCATAGTATCATTGATCACCATCTTCCAATTTATCCAATTGATTCTTAATTTTCCATCATTCCTTCATCAGAGTATCTATGGCATCATTGGCAACTAGAACGCTCAGGAGCCGTTTCGATAGTTCCTAGCCCATAATACTCGGTAATATAATAACTTATCAAGATGAACTCTCGTTGAAGATCAGCAAGATCAACCAACGGATCCATATAAGGAGCCATGGACTCATCCATTGAAGACCAGCAAGGTCAATCAACCAGATCCATGCTCGATTTCAGAAAACAACTCCAACCCTGTTCCAATATCTTCCTCGACGCACGCGTGGGTATCCTAGGCAACCCAGAGCCCGAGCACCGTATGGTCAGCACCCTCTAGGATCCTTCGCAGGTAACCTAGCGCTTCACGCATAGGCCGCTTCCTTGGCCCCTCATCCACCGTACCGGAAGCTCACCATTTTAATCGCACCGAGGATGGTCAAGACCTCGGCCGACCTTGCTACGCGAGACGTCCTTCATTGACTCCCCATCAGCAGTTGCAACTTTACCATCACGACTTTAATCACAAGACGGTCAAAATGCTCCCCTTAGCATTCTTGACATAAAACAATCATTTACAAACAGCATTTACAAACAGTATTTACAAACAGTTTACAACACAATTTCTATTTTAACTTTCATTTTTCCACATTATCCCTCATCAATCTACGTTACTTATTCCATATTCCATTTATATGTATACTCATCCCATCACATCATTTCTATCTCATCATTTCAGATTCCCTCACATCACATATCGTATATTCACATCCATACATCCACATCTATATGCGTACATTCACATCTACATGCATACACCTACATCTCTATGCATACATCCACATCTACATTCACATTCACCTCCATACATCTACATCTACATGCATACATCCACATCTCCATTCACATCTACATCTATACATCTACATCTACATGCATCCATCCACCTCCACATCCACATCTACATCTATACATCTACATCTACATGCATACATCCATATCTTCATTCCCATCTACATCTATACATCTACATCTACATGCATCCATCCACCTCCACATCCACATCTACATCTATACATCTACATCTACATGTATACATCCACCTCCACATCCACATCCGTATCTATACATCTACATCTACATGTATACATCCACATCCACATCTATACATCTACATCTACATGCATACATCTACATTTCCATTCACATCCGCATCTATACATCTACATCTACATGCATCCATCCACATCTCTATTTACATCCTCATCTATACATCTACTTCTACATGTATACATCCACATCCACATCTATACATCTACATCTACATGCATACATCTACATTTCCATTCACATCCACATCTATACATCTACATCTACATGCATCCATCCACATCTCTATTTACATCCTCATCTATGCATCTACTTCTACATGTATACAACCACATCTCCATGCATACTTCCACCTCCACATTCACACTCACATCCATACATCTACATCTACATGCAAATATCCACATCTCCATGCATAATAAAATTCTTTTAATTAATCTAGGATGATAGTTCCTAGAATATGGTAGGAAGTCCTCTTTTTATGCTTTGAATGAATTTATTTTATGCGTAATTTCTATAAAAATTTTGCCATAGCTCCGCTACTATGACTGATAAATCTCAATTTTTTTTTTCTAAGGGATAAAGCTCATTATTAAAGAAATAATTAGAATGGTCTCTAATTGGATCATCAATCCATAATGGTCTCTAATTAGATCATTAAGAAAACAATTAGAATGGTCTCTAATTGGGTCATCAATCCATAATGGATTGAATCATCAATGTGCATAAACTAAAAGCATAGCAAAAAGCCATTAATTTGGCCTCAAGCATAGCTTAATCTTGAATTAAGGAAAAGCTTTATGAAAAGCTTCATTTGGATTGAGAATGGGTCATGAGTATGACCATTTCTTGAGTGAGAGAGAGAATTTACATAAAAACCATTAGAATTTAAACATAAATGGAAATTAACTTCTATAGCATTTATTAAATTATGTAACTCTTCACTACTATTCACCAATTAACTTCAATAGCATTTAAAAAACCATACCAATTAAACTTCTCAAGCTTGAGAGGGGTTGAGAAGAGAGAATCATTGAGAAATTATAGAAAAGATCAAAATTCAATATACTTACCTTATGATTTGCTTGATTCTCTATTCACGGTAGAGGCCCCCAACCAATCAATTGGTTTAGTATGTTGATGGAGCCACCAATGGGGATTGAAGAAAGAGAGAAGTATCAAAAACTAGTGAATTATTAAAGAATTCACAACTCTTGGCTTAGGTAGAGTAGAGTAACAATGCATAAGACACTCTATATTTTGGCTTAGGTGGAGTAGAGTAACAAGGCATAAGACTCTATCTAATTTGGCTTAGGTGGAGTAGAGTAACAAAGCATAAGACACTATCTAATTTGGCTTAGGTGGAGTAGAGTAACAAAGCATAAGACACTATCTAATTTGGCTTAGGTGGAGTAGAGTAACAAAGCATAAGACACTATCTAATTTGGCTTAGGTGGAGTAGAGTAACAAAGCATAAGACACTATGTTTTTTTCAACAAGTGAAGGCTTCTATTTATAGGAAAATTTGAGCTCCTAACCAAACAAACTGATTCTAGAATTTTCCAAGTCAGTTTGGTCACTTTTTGACCATTTTTAGGTCAATTAAGCTAACTTTTTGGAACTAGACTTGAATGAGGAGAGAGGAGAGATGAAATATCTTAATTTTTATGAGTTTAAAACTCATTCAAGCATGTGAAATATGCACCTCCTTTAAAGAATTTCCCTTCCTTACATATGTGCCATAATGGAATCATTTTAATATTGCTCATAGTTTTTTACTAATAAGCATTGTACATTTTCAACTCTTCATCTTATGTGAGCATTTAAGGGACTCCCCTTCCTTACATATGTGTCATAATAAAATCATTATTCCCAAAATATCTCATATTTTTAATATTGCTCATAGTTTTTTATTAATAACCCTTGTACATTTTCAACTCTTCATCTTATGTGAAATATGCACCTCCTTTAAAGAACTCTCCTTCCTTACATATGTGTCATAATGGAATCATTTTAATATTGCTCATAGTTTTTTACTAATAAACCTTGTACATTTTCAACTCTTCATCTTATGTGAGCATTTAAGGGACTCCCCTTCCTTACATATGTGTCATAATAAAATCATTATTCCCAAAATATCTCATATTTTTAATATTGCTCATAGTTTTTTACTAATAAACCTTGTACATTTTCAACTCTTCACCTCATGTGAGCATTTACTCATTTTTGGGTATTTTCTTTTTACAATTTGGATTTATCTCCTCCCTACACATGGATTGATGCTATTGGCCCATAGAAACCTTAATTGGACCATAGTCTAAAGATTTCTGAAAATCTAGACCCTTAGGCTAAGGTTCTTTATACCTATTTCCAATTAATTCCAATTGCACATTGGAAAATTCTTTTTAAATTTCTGTTTCAGGGGAACTCATCTGAATTATAAGAGATATTTTTCTATCCAGAAATATTCAAAATCTGAATATTCTCTCTCTAGAATATTTTCTCTCTCTAGGTTAAAACAGTCACAACAAGATCTCTTATATTTCAGAAAAGAAATTGATTACAGGGGAATATACTAGACATCAAAAAGGGGTTGGGGGAGGAATCTTACATCAACAACCAAGAATAAAAAGAAATGCTAACTCTACCTTTGTGACCAATGAAAAACCCATAAAATGTTTGTAATGAAAGCACTCTCAATCAAAAGATATAACTTGCACGCTCACCTAGCCATGTGATCTTCATTTCTATGGTTTTTTATTAAAAATGGTATGAACCTTCCAAACACAATTTTGACCACCAAATCGGGCAAGAGATGTTTGCAAGTAAGCTTGCAAAACACAAAATTTACAAGAACATTCTCTTCTTCCCAAGAAGACCAGCCCACACATGGCAACAAGAGAGATCATTGTCATCCTCATAACTCACTCTCTCCCTCTTCCATGATTGTTGATACAAAGAAGAATCACAAGAGAGAGAGCTTGTTGTTTGCAAGAACCCAAGAGAGGGAAAAAATCACGTGAGAGGGTAAAAAAAGGAAATTCACAAAGTTGCAACTCCTTCAACCACCTCAATCCCACGACTCTCCACTTCTCCCTTTTCTTTGCCTGATTTTTGGTAATGTAGACCATAATATTGTGCCAAATAACGCACAAATTTAGGGGTTTTCAAGGCCGAATGGAAACATGACAAATGCATAGGTGCCCTATTATATGGGAAAATTTACTTTGATCCTATTTAGGTGGCTGATCCCTACGTGATTATAAAACTGCTAAATCCATCCATGAATTGAGATTCTCTTGGAGGATCTAAATGGTTGGCCCATTGAAAGGTGGCCAAGGTGTTTTAGAGGTCAAATGGGATAATAACATATGCATAGGTGTGCCTTGCTATGTGATACAAGGCATTTTGAGCCTATCTAGATGATCGATCACTATGGCTTGGAGCCACAGAAGCCATCCATGAATAAGAAGAGTACGTGACCTAGATACACCCTCCCTCCTAGGCTCTCTTAAGGGGGAATCCATCCTTGATCATGCACTTATTGAGTGTTTTGAAGTTTACACAGATGCATAACTTATTGTTCTTCATCTTAGGGATGACCGATATAGGAGATATAGCCATTGTGAATGCTCAATGAGCACAATGTTCCCAACTTCTTGCATCTTATCCAGAATTCTTTGTTTGACATAATGAAAATCTTCGACATAATAGAGATCTTTTTATAAAAATGAATACCTCATTGTCATAATGGTTTGTTGTGCCTACATGCAACTCACTTACCATGAGATGGGTTCATGAAAGTCATACCCAAGCCATTATCATGAAGAATCCCTAATCAAATGAATATATTTTGGGGTAGTGGATGCAACTTAATGTGAAGGTTAAGGCCATGGGTTTGAGTCCCACCTCCAAAATTACACATTTATTTCCACCCACATGAAACTTAGAAAGAGTTCAAGGAGTCCTAATGAGATAAAATGTGCACGTGTAAGAATTTGTGTGCACAAGAGAACTCAGAAGGAACCTTTTTGTTGATAGAGGGAGTGGGGGAGTTATAGCAACACGTGGTTTTGCATGTTATCATCCACAAGGTACATGACCATAGTCCTCTCATGCATGGGAGATGGAGGATGCATGGGCTCAAGGAGGGGATGAGGGTGTTGGATACAAAGGAGACATAATAAGTAATGAAGTGCACATGTGGAGAAGCTGGTGAAGGTAGAGAGAGGGATCCAAAGAAGTTGCACCCAGATTGGATTGCAACATGACTTAATGCTCAGACTCAGAGAACACAGGTAGAGAAGTGCAAGGTATGTATGAAAGTCTCTTTGGAACTAATAATGAGATAGGTAGGTCTCTTCTCAATTTGCAATTCCATAGTATTCTATCCTGGTAGACCACCAGCAAAAGTAGACCTAGGGAAGTGGCTACAAGAGGACATATTCCATGATAAGGTGGTGTCTCAGGTCTTTTACCTTGGAAAGAGTTTCTTAAATGTGCTGTTCATGAAAGGCCAAGTTGTATATGATCTATTTGCGAGGCCCCCATTCTTTATGAGATAGAAACTCATTTATGCTCTACTCTTTGGCCCTCTATTTAATGTAAATAAGAGTTTATAGGAAGCTTTCCCTGTTTGTGTTGAGATAGTAGGCCTACCACCTTGGTTAAAGCCGATGCTGGGAGAACTTGCTAGCGCACTTGTCTTGGCACTTTATATTCCAAAGGATGAGGATAGCGGGCGCCAGTCAAACCATGTGTGTATTACTTGAATACCTTGAAAGAATCCCTTAGAACTTTGGAAGTGGATCTGGGCAAGCTAGGGAGACCTACGTAGCATTATACGGGTTGTATAATGGATTTAGTATGAATAACACGGGTTATTCATCGTTTTCTTATTTAAATAGATGAAAAATGTTTTTTTATTTTGTATTTCAATTGAAAAAATTATCGATCAATAATTTATCGATCGATAATATATCGATCTAAAACAATATCGAACAATAATATATCGATAAATTATAGATCGAAAAAATGGCTTTAAAAGCAACCGAAAGCTTATTCGATCGATCATATTTTCAAAAGCTTTGTGTGTGATAGAGAGAGAGAGAGATATTAGAGAGAGAGAGAGAGAGAGAGAGAGAGAGAGAGAGATTATAGTGCATGTTTAGGGTGATTAGCAAGTAATTTTTTGACGCTTTTTTTTGCTTTTTGTTTTTCTTTTTATGCAAAAAAAAAAGCTAGTTGTGTTCACTCTAGCACTTATATGGGGTAGTTCTGTGACCACTCTAGTTGTTTAAGGTTACTTTGTCCAGTCTGGTCTTCACCAACTAGTCATGTCCACTTTAAGTTCAATTTGTAGGAAGCCACTTATTGTGTCCACTCTGGCTTTAGCGACCAGTTGTGTCCATTTTAAGTTATCATTAGAGAAATCCACTTACTGTGTCCACTCTGGTCTTTACCGACCAATTGTGTCCACTTTAAAATATCCTCACATTAAAGCCACTTATTGTGTCCACTCTGGTCTTACCGACCAGCTATGTCCACTTTAAGTTATCTTCACACGGAGCCAATTACTATGTCCACTCTGGTCTTTACTGAGACTAGTTGTGTTCACTATAAATTTTCCTCACACAAAAGGACGTATTAGGTCCACTCTGGTCTTTACCAACTAGTTGTGTCCACTTTAAGTTCACTGTATAGGATCCCTTATTGTGCCCACTATAAGGTTAGGTATGCCCACTTTAAGATTAGGTGTGTTGACCTATAGTTCAGGTTCAAGGGTCATACTTTCGGTCATACATTGTGTCACTCTGGTCTTTACCAAATAGTTGTGTCCACTTTAAGTTCACTGTATAGGATCCCTTATTATGTCCACTATAAGGTTAGGTATTCCCACTTTAAGATTAGGTGTGTTGACCTATAGTTCAGGTTCAAGGGTCATACTTTCGGTCATACATTGTGTCATGTGATCAATCGTACATCATCTATAATTTTTATGTTGTGCGATAAAATTATATATAATGTTTCTTGAAACAAAAATCACATTGTGATGAAATGAATGTTTGAAATTTATCATGTGATTAATTTAAATCTTTTACATTTTGTAGATCATGGCCAAGTCAATTAACAGGCCTTCATGCAAACTCCTTTTAGAGATTGTTTGCATGTATTTAATAAACATGCCTTGAGATGAGCTTAGATCATGTTTTAATCCAAAGAGGAAGGAGATTTTTGAGAACATGGTAGGTGAAGTTAGTAGGAGGGCGTTTAGAGCTCTTTCAGAGACTTGGGCAATTTTTGACAAGCAAGTTGACTTGCTAACATTAGGCAAGATCCGCATATGGTGTATTTGTGCTTTGGGCCAGCTTCTGGTCACAAAGAATATGCCCATAGAGAAGACAAGTGCTCAGGGTTTTGCTACCAGATTAAAATTAATCATCACAAATTTATATAATAGCTACAAAGGTAAAGGCAAAGCTAAAGCCATAGTCAAAGAAGATCAAGAGGTTGGTTGTCCTGCAAAAAATGCTAAAACAGAGGTCATTGCCATAGCCAATGCACTACCTCTACGGTTGTTTAGTTCGTGCCTAGAGTTCTTGCCAGTTGTTGCCAGTTGTTAGCCAGATTGGGTGAAGGTGCATTTGGCTTTGTGTGCAAGGAAAGTGCATGACCTGGCCTTCCCAGATAATTGCTATGCTATGAAGTGCATCACTCGTGGTGGTGGGGAATCATTCATGTCACCAGAGATGATGGCAATACATGAGGCTACTCGAGTGCATATCACTCATCGTGGTATCATTTCGGCAAAGGGATTAGTGCATATTCAGAGGATAGACCAACAATCATCTATCCATTTTGGAATGGTGGACATCTAAAAATATGGATGAGCCAACTTCGAATTGATGGATCAAGACCTGTGCCAAGGGATTTCGAGGACGGGCCAACAAATGGAAGCACAACACGGACATTTAGAAGTCACATCCTACAAATCATTAATGGCCCCTTAAAAACCCTTGAGTACATTCATGAGTGATAAGGATCTCTTGCACAATGATCTGCATGACAGGAATATTATTTTTCATTTTGATGAGAACATACGTAATGTTTATATGGGACTGGCAGACTGGGGTCAGGCAACACACACACAAAGCACATCTCATTTTTCAAAGCTTCCAAATGAAAGAACAGAGATAAAGATCGAGTAACAACAAAAATACAAACATGTGATGCCTAAATGCTTTTCTACAAGTCCTCCTCTTGTACGAGAAATGAGGGAGAGACAAAGCTGAAACTGAAACTGAAATGAGAGCAAGACTAGAAGGAGACACAAAGCATAGAGATACCTTGAGATGAGTGTAGACAAGACACAAGATTGATCCTTCTTATGATGTGACACCCACAATATATAGGTGTGTAGTACAAGAGATAGTAGCCATGCTGATATGTGGGACAAATAAGATGCCACGTGGTAGACACACAAGACTAAAGACAAAAGTTTATACTAGACTAGGAAAAGAGTACACCTAGTGTGCACTTATTTCCAACACCCTCCTTAAGTGGACACTAGGAGGAAGACAAAAGACAGACAAGACAAGACCAAGACAAGACTGAAAGACAGACAAGACAAGACAAGACTAAAAGACAAGATAGAAGACAAGATAGAAAAGATCCTGAGACACCCCCTCAAGTGATATCCTCATATGGGTCCACAAGGGTAGGGACAAGAGTGGATCATAGACAGATAGAGAGAGAGGCAATCAGCCAGTAGAGTGGTCCCACAGAGAGAGAGACTGTCAGATAGACATGAGAGAGTGTGATAGATAGAAGATAAATGGGGACATAGACAAAAAATGCCAAGAAAATGTGGGTTGCTAATCCACAAAAGAGAGGCTTATAGACTGCTAGACAGAGTGTCAGAGACATGTGACTGTAAGATCACACAAGATAGACACATAGACAAAGAGACTGACTGATTGTAGATAGACAGAGAGATGGACCTTTATAGATAATCCCTCCTCAAGGGCAATCCTCCTGCTAGAGTGAGTAATGCAGGGGTGCCTCTTGGATAGGGACAAAGATAAGTCCATGTAGACAAATAGACATGTAATTACCCCTTGATCTACATCATTGGTGATCAATGGTGGTAGATAGTATGAAAAGCATAGACAAATATGAGAGAGATGGGAAGGTCTTACCATATTTGGCAGTGTCTAATCTTGTACATGAGAGACAGATAGATGAAGGGAAGGTCTTACCACTTGCTGAAATGCAAGGGCAGTATGTAATCCCATGAAAACTGAAAATTAAATTTTTATATTTTGAGTTTTTTCGAAAGTAGAAGACTGAAAATTACATCTAGATATCCTGATTTGAGTAACCACGAGCTAAGAAACGTTGAGGATGAGGTGAAGAGAGCTGAAGTAGAAGCAGAGAGTTGAGGCGAGTTGAAGCGGGTTGAAGTGAACTGAAGCTTGAGGCAAGGATGAGGGGAGCCAGGATAAACCTGCTCTGATACCATGTACGAGAAATGAGGGAGAGACAAAGCTGAAACTGAAACTGAAATGAGAGCAAGACTAGAAGGAGACACAAAGCATAGAGATACCTTGAGATGAGTGTAGACAAGACACAAGATTGATCCTTCTTATGATGTGACACCCACAATATATAGGTGTAGTACAAGAGATAGTAGCCACGCTGATATGTGGGACAAATAAGATGCCACGTGGCAGACAGACAAGACTCAAGACAAAAGTTTATACTAGACTAGGAAAAGAGTACACCTAGTGTGCACTTATTTCCTCTTACAATAAGGCCCAAGATGTATATCCTATGAGTTTCCAAATCAAGCACTTGCTTGATTGTATTCCAAAGCCATTTCCACATGAAGAAGTTACTGCATGAAGACGTTGCTACATTAATCACTCGGATAAGCAAAACCATACGATTAGGGATGTCAATATATATCCTATCAAGGCCATTAGCAACAACAGATTTAGCTTTGTGTATGCATGGAGCCCAAAGAACTGGGCTAGACATTAATAGGTTCTCAGGCTTGTGTCTATATGATGGCTAGTTGCCTTGTATTCACAAGGAACATGGATTTATTGTAAATCTCCGATTTGTATTTCAAAGAGTCTATCTAAATTGTCTCAAATATTGTCTAAAATATTAATGGCAATGTTACTGTAAATTGTCTAAAAAATTTATATTTCAAAGAGTCTATCTAAATTGTCTCAAATATTAATGATGGAAATGTTACTATAAATCATCTAAAAAATTGAAGTGTGACTACTGTGACTATGCATCTTTAAAATATCTCAAATATTTAAGTGTGACTAGTGTCACTAGTGTGACTATACTAAATTGTCTCGAATATTTAAGTGTGACTAGTGTGACTATACTAAATTCTCTCTAAATTGTCTGCATATGATTATCTCTAAATTTTTGGCATATTGATTGTTTATTTGTATATGGTTTTTTCATTATATATAATAAAATCAATTATATTTTTTATGAGTACAGATTAACCAAATGGTGGGTGAAGCAACTGGTAAAGGATATAGACCTTTGCAGATTGAGGGATTAGATCATGCAGAGTCCCAACGCATATTAAAAGAGGAGACTCATCGATTTGGTGAGAAAGATCTGTTAAATCTCTTTGAGGACATTTCAAATGAAGAAGGGTTAGAGGAAGATCCCCTAGCACTTAAAGACGTGAAGAAGCTATGTCCTTCCCACTTTGTACATGACACTTTGTTATAGCTCAGCCCCTTGAAACACATCCAACAAGAGATTACCTGGTGAACCACAAATTAGCCCCATGAGGATCTTTCCAATAGTCAAACTCGTAACCCTTGAGGTCTCCAAGCTCTGCAACTCCTTGCAAAGCAATTCTAGTGTGCCTCCCATGAGCGTTGTCACACCACCGCATTGCACTACAGGTACTCGTTCCTCCTCTCACCTCACTTCACTCACACATACTCACTGGCATGCATTAGGAGAGATATTAGCAATAGGATTAGCAAGAGCAAGACTCTATTGCAAAATGAGAGAGTAAGTTGTATTATGAGAGAAATTCACTTATATACATGGCTTTAAGTGTTCACACTCACTTAAATTGTGGCTGGCCAGACACTTTAGGCTCATAAGAGTCCTAATGCTATTACAATGACTACTCTCATAGTATATCCATGAAGTACATCACTTGGGACTTCATCCTAACTTACTACCACATGCTCTTGAAGCACGAATCACCCTTAAGTATTCCATTGGACCATTACGAGCGCCCGTCTAAGTTGTAGCTTTGGACACCACTCTAGGAATGGGTCGATGGCTTTGATGTTGATTGACGTGCAATGGTCGTTGCTTGCTCCTGTGGAAGGATTGAGAAAGGTTAGTTAGTAAATGAAAAGGTTAGCGGTTTATTGGGAGGGGTGGGAGTTTTTGCCAATGATTACATTGTTATATTTTTGTGAGTTTTTTTTGGGGTTATTTGCTCACTTTGTTTTTGGAAATCATAAGTAAGGTTACATGTGATTTGTGTTAATGGGGACGCTAAGAGATGTTAATAATAGGAGAGAAGAGAGGGAATTATCCGGAGGAACGCAAACATAATCATCAGAACGAGATGATGATTCTCAGTACATCATTTGATTCATTGAAGCGACTTTCATCATTTGAAGAAATTGGCTTTTTGATGACGTCCCTTTGTGTGGCATGAGTCTTATTAAATGTTGTTGAGTAGGACCTGTTCTTGCATGCTTCTTTCCATGCGCTTTTTATGTTTTTATGTATATGTAAGTGGTCTTATGAAGAAGATACACATGAAGTACAAGAAGTGAGTCATATAGACTTTTATTGGATTGCTCTAGGGGGTTGAAGTTGCCACTTGTTGGCAAGGATTGAATTAGTCGACTTGTGAGGCTAATATAGATATCTTTATTAAGTATTAGAGATCATTGATTTGTGAAGATGGTAGCATCGTTTGGATAGATTTGTAATTTGAAGGACAATTCCAGGTGATGGGTTGTACCATTGACCAAGGTTTCACCCATCATGCCCCCCCCATCTAGAGATGTATCTAGAAGTTGTCAATGGTGAGGCTTTGGTGCAAATATCCTCCAATGCATGAGTATGGATATGTACTCATGGAGCAGTTGTTGCTACATTAATATAGCCAAAACAATAGTAAGCGATAAACTTAAGAAGATATAATGGCTATTGAAGATCCTTGGCAGTTGCCATATGCGCTGCTCCCTTGTTTTTGTGTGTGTGTGTTTTTTTTTACTACCACCTTGGTTCTTGTGGCTACTCTCCTTTTTGAGAGAATAGTTTCTTATGTCTTTCGCATAGCTTCTGCACTTGCACTTTATATCCAAAGGGATGAAAAGAGCATTGTGAGTTTGAGTTTGATGCACTCATAAGTCTCCATTCCAGACATGGGAATTGATTCATGGATTCTTGGCTCAAATGTTGTCGAGGCGGTAAGTAAGACTACTAGGTGGTTACCATTGAGGTTTCTTGAACACACAAGCTCTTATGTAGGTGCTAAATGCACGAGAGTGTTTGAGTGACCTGCTGGGGCCTAACTTCATGTCGAACTTTAGGTGAAGCTGTTGGGGTTAAAGTCGATAGCGAGATTGTCTTCACTTTGTTCGATTTTGGCAACCGTATGATGGGATTACCATCAAAGTATCCTTGTTGTGTTGAAGTACGTTCACAAAGGCACCCATCTTTGATGGACATTATAATGTGGTGGTGGTGGGGCTGATTCTTTTGCTGTTGAGGTTTCCTTCTTTGTGCAAGCTTAGGGGACTTTGTGATGCGCTTGGAAATCCAAGCATTGGTATTTCCTTGGTGTGACCTTTTCAAGTGCCCATCTTTCCATTCCAACTGTTGCCTCTCTCGGGGCAAGAGCCAATAAAACCCCATTCCTCAGGGAAGGATTTAGACCATATAAATTTCTAAACACATGGAACCCATGCACTCTGCCATCCCTGAGGCACCCATAACCCATCACCTCCCTTTGCCGGTGCCTCACATAGACCCTAAACTAATTGTGCACAACATTGTTGAACCAGGGAAACTACCTCTTCTGTGTTTCCTCTGTCAGGGACCCCATCGAGTGGCTGAATGCCCTCAAAAGAAATGCATGATGCAGTCAGTGACACCATAATGTCATGGCTATGGAATTGACCATTACTACAAGGATTACCCTTTGCAATCAGTTTCTCACTCCACAGTAGAAGGCATGCCATCCCTCAATGTGTTGAGCATTCTCAAGATATCGAGACTGTCCCATTGAATGTCATGACATGGTTGTAGGACAAACTAAAGAGGTCACATCCTAAAAGAAACAACACTCAAAGCACATTGTCCAAGGTGATGATCAAGTTAGCATCTGCACTGGCTCATTCAACCAAGGTCACATCATTCTCCGGTGGGAGCAATGATCGTGCTGAATTGCCACTCCCTCATGTAGACCCCCAAAAACTCACCAAATGGAAAAAATGTCTGGTCGCATATCCCAATGCCATCCTCAAAAAGTAACGTCTTTGGGAGGTCCAAGCACTGCTAGAGCACTACTAGGCTCAACTTGAGCCGCCCCCATTTTTGTGACCTTTGACCTAGTACTTGAGTGTGCACGATCCCCCATAGAACCTGAACTTCCCCACCAAGTAAAGCATGAGCCCCCACTTACGCTCAAGGCCAAGGAAGATCCATTCACCAACATGACATTGAAAAATGAAGATCTTGCCCCACATGTGCCTCCTAATCCTCCGATGCCTATTCCACTAGCGGCCAAGCCCAAATCCCACGTTCACATCGAGCAACTCGATATGAGAATAGTGATATAGAGTCCAAAAAAGACTCACGTGGAGTTTGACAAAGACTCATGTGGTGCCCACATAGGATTTTCTGAGATATTTTACCCTTATACGAAACCCAAATCTTTAACTCCACCCTCGTCAAATAAGGACCACATTCAGCTTCCATATATTATTGCCGGTCCATTCAAGCCCCCACACCTATGGAAGCTCCTCATCAACACAACCTAGACAGCCTCTCAACCTTCCCTTGGGGGGTTCACTATATGTAGACTCTCTATATCATGTGTGTTCAAGGCCTAGTTTAAATACCCCTTATTTGTAAAATTTTCATGTGAATAAAACACACCCTATTTCTATTTAATCTATAAATACCCCCTTTAAATGGTACCCTTATGTATGTAAAAAATGTGTAAAAAAGGGATAAAAAACCCCTTCTATTGAACCCACATGCTACGCTTACATATTTATGAGAGACCCCCTCGAGAGACTTCCTTTCCTCAATGCTCATTGGAACCTTGTTAAAAGGTAATCTAGATTTATGGAATGACCTTCGAGATTGGATGGAATGAAAACTACATGCTTTCGTGGATAAGAGAGCTTGCTCAGATTCCTTGCATGGATCTGAGCCCCATCATCCTAAACTACTCCATCACCACAACCCACAGCCCACCAACAATTTGAGTAAATTCGTTGGGCCACTACTTTGAAGGTGATGACACAAATGTAGCCCTGCCCATTTCCTATAATAGACATGTGGTCAAAGGCATCCTGGATGGTGGTATTGTCCCAGCGCCTCACTAGATGAGCTCGATATCTCAACACCCCCCCTCGAGCGAAGCCCTGAATTTGCGGAGCTTCTTTGTACCCAATGCTTTGGTAAAGATGTCAGCGACCTGATCCTGTGTGGTGCTGACATAAACAAGGTCAACGTCTCCTCCCAAAACCTTCTCTTTGACAAAATGGTAGTGGACCTCTATACTGCTTATGTTGTCACAGAAAATGACAACTTGTCTATCCCCACTGATAGACCCAAATCTACAAGTAGCTTTCTCAACCAAGCTACCTCACATGCTGCCATAGCAACACCTCTGTACTTGGCCTCTGTACTCAATAGAGAAACCGTAGGCTGCTTCTTGCTGCTCCAAGTCATAACAGCACTCCCCAAAGAAAACATGAAGCCACTAGTAGATCTTCTATTTGAGATACTAATAGCCCAATCAGCATCTGTGTACCCATGTACACATATCTCTGTCCCAGTTTAATAAAATAGTCCGCAATGCAAAGTAGACCTCACATACCTCAGTATGCGTGTCAATGCATCCAAATGTGGCTTCTGAGGAACCTGCATAAACTGACTCACGAACCCAACAACATAGTTCAAATCTGGCCTGGTGTGATCATCATGTAGATTAAGCTTCCTACTATGTGCCTATACATAGTAGGATCCTCCAAAATCTCTCTTGAATCTGCACTCAACTTGCCATTCTGATCCAATGGCACTGAGATAAGCTTACAGCCTGTCATACCATACTTGGACCATATTGTCTCTATAGTAATCCAATACCATGTGGTGACCTAATCACCTCAATGCCCAAGAAATATCTGAGCTCCCCCAGATCCTTCGTCTCAAATTTTTGTCTAAGCAAGATCTTTACATCAAAGATCTCTGCATCATGGTCCCTCGTAATGATCAGGTCATCTACACAGATGACAACAAGCACAACCCCTCTATCACTGTGTCTCACATACAGCGAGAAATCTACATTAGCTACATGAAAGCCAATAGTGACAAGATATTCAAAAATCTTGTCAGACCATGCTCTTGGTGCTTGTTTTAAGCCATACAAGGCCTTCCTAAATCTGCAAACATGTTCAGGGTGACTCACATCCTCATAACTAGGTGGTTGCAACATATACACCTCTTCTTGCAAATCCCCATGCAAGAATTCATTCTTTACATCCATCTGATGTAAAGACCATTAGTTTGATGCAGCCACTGCTATCACAACTCTCACTGTTGCCATCTTGGCAAAACTGGGCTGAAAGTTTCCTCATAATCAATGCCATATGTCTGCGCATATTCTTTGGCTACCAATCTAGCCTTGTACCTGCTTATGCTTCCATCACTGTTATGTTTTACTTTGTACACCCACTTGCATCCAATGGCTTTCTTGCCTTCAGGCAATTGCACTAAATCCCAAGTCTCATTTCCATATAGTGCATCCATCTCCTCATCCTCCATCGCTTTCTCTCAACATGTAAGATTCCTCCCCCACCCCCTTTTTGATGTCTAGTATCTTTCCCTGTAATCAATCCCTCTTCAGAAATATAAAGACCTTGTTTCTATCTGTTTTAGCCTAGAGAGAGAAAAATATTCTAGAGAGAGAATATTCAGATTTTGAATATTTTTGGATAGAAAAATATCTCTTCTAATTCAGATGAGTTCCCCTGAAACAGAAATTCAAAAAAGAATTTTCCAATGTGCAATTGGAATTAATTGAAAATAGGTATAAAGAACCTTAGCCTAAGGGTCTAGATTTTCAGAAATCTTTAGACTATGGTCCAATTAAGGTTCCTATGGACCAATAGCATCAATCCATGTGTAGGGAGGAGATAAATCCAACTTGTAAAAAGAAAATACCCAAAAATGAGTAAATGCTCACATGAGGTGAAGAGTTGAAAATGTACAAGGTTTATTAGTAAAAAACTATGTGCAATATTAAAAATATGAGATATTTTGAGTATAATGATTTTATTATGACACATATGTAAGGAAGGGGAGTCCCTTAAATGCTCACATAAGATGAAGAGTTGAAAATGTACAAGGTTTATTAGTAAAAAACTATGAGCAATATTAAAATGATTCCATTATGACACATATGTAAGGAAGGGGAGTTCTTTAAAGGAGGTGCATATTTCACATGCTTGAATGAGTTTTAAACTCATAAAAATTGAGATATTTCATCTCTCCTCTCTCCTCATTCAAGTCTAGTTCCAAAAAGTTAGCTTAACTGACCTAAAAATGGTTAATTATTGACCAAACTGATTTAGAAAATTCTAGAATCAGTTTGTTTGGTTAGGAGCTCAATTTTTCCTATAAATAGAAGCCTCCCCCTTGTTGAAAAATATATAGTGTTTATGCATCGTTACTCTACTCCACCTAAGCCAAGAACTGTGAATTCATTTAATAATTCACTAGTTTTTTGGAGCTTTCCTCTTTCTTCAATCCCCATTAGTGGCTCCATCAACATACTTAACCAATTGATTGGTTGGGGGCCTCTACCGTGAACAAAGAATCAAGCAAGTTGTAAGGTAATTAGTGAATATTGATCTTTCTATAATTTCTCAATGTTTCTCTCTTCTCAACCCCTCTCAAGCTTGAGAAGTTTAATTGGTATGGTTTTTTTTAAATGCTATTGAAGTTTGAATAGTAGTGAAGAGTTACATAATGCTATTGAAGTTAATTTTCATTTATGTTTAAATTCTAATGATTTTTATGTAAATTCTCTCCCTCACTCAAGAAATGGTCATACTCATGACCCGTTCTCAATCCAAATCAAGCTTTTCATAAAGCTTTTTCTTAACCCAAGATTAAGCTATGCTTGAGGCCAAATTAATGGCTTTTTTCTATGCTTTTAGTTTATGTATATTAATGATTCAATCCATTATGGATTAATAATCCAATTAGAGATTATTTTAATTATTTCCTTAATGATAAGCATTATCCCTTAGAAAATTTGAGATTTATCAGTCATAGCAGCGGAGCTATGGCAAAATTTTTATAAAAATTATGCATAAAATAATCTCATTCAAAGCATAAAAAGAGGACTTCCTACCATATTCTAGGAATTATCATCCTAGATTAATTGAAAGAATTTCATTACAATCATGGAGAAATTGAATTTTAATACCATGCATAATGGATAAATTTTTATATCAAAAGTGTTATTTTTATCATTTTTAATTTTCATGCATAGAAGTATGCATAAAGGAAATTTTTTTATATCAAAAGTGTTACTTTTATCATTTTAATTTTCATGCATAGAAGTATGCATAAAGGAAAAATTTTTATATCAAAAGTGTTACTTTTATCATTTTTAATTTTCATGCATAGAAGTATGCATAAAAGAAATTTTTTTATATCAAAAGTGTTACTTTTATCATTTTTAATTTTGATGCATAGAAGTATGCATAAAAGTTGATTATTTTATTATAAAAGTGTGACTTTTATCATAATTGAATTTCATGCATAGAGGTATGCATAAAAGTTGATTATTTTATTGTAAGAGTGTTACTTTTATCATATTGGATTTCATGCATAGTGGTATGCATAAAAGATATTCTTTTTATACTAAAACTGTGATTTTCCTCATAAATGGATTTTATGCATAACTTAGATGCATAAGAGAAATTCTTTTATTCTAAAAGTGTAATTCCTACCAAATTGAACTTATGCATAAGAAGATGCATAAAAGATTGATTTTAATTTCGAAACTGTTAGTCTCTTTAAATGGAATTTATGCATAAATAAAAGTGTAGAGAAATCTTATACTAAATATAAGAATTCTCTTAAAAAAGATATGAAATGTGATAAGATGTGATAAGAGGTGTATGAGATGTGATAAGAATTGATAAGATGCGTATGGAAAGTGATAGGAGGTGATAAGAGGTGTATGAGATGTGATAAGATTTGATAAGATGCGTATGGAAAGTGATAGGATGTGATAAGAGGTGTATGAGATGTAAAAAGATGTGATAAGATGTGTATGAGATGTGATAGAATGTGTTAAGATGAGTTAGGATGTGTTAAGATGTATATGGGATGTGTTAGAACGAGAATGAATGTAATGTGGTTGTATGAATGTGATGTGGATGTATACATGTAGATGTATATGTATGAATGTGAATGTTGATGTGGATGTGGATGTATGTGAATGTGGATGTGAATGTGGATGTATAGATGTGAAAGGGAATGTGGATGTGGATGTATATATGTATATGGATATGGATGTGGATGTATAGATGTGAATGGGAATGTGGATGGGAATGTGGATGTATAGATGTGAATGGGAATGTGGATGCGGATGTATATGAATGTGGATGTATAGATGTGAATGGGAATGTGGATGTGGATGTAGATGTGGATGTATAGATGTGAATGGGAATGTGGATGTGGATGTTTGTATGTATGTGGATGTAGATGTGGATGTATAGATGTGAATGGGAATGTGGATGTGGATATATATGAATGTGGATGTATAGATGTTAATGGGAATGTGGATGTGGATGTATGTGAATGTGGATGTAGATGTGGATGTATAGATGTTAATGGGAATGTGGATGTGGATGTATGTGAATGTGGATGTAGATGTGAATGGGAATGTGGATGTAGATGTGGATGTATAGATGTGAATGGGAATGTGGATGTGGATGTATGTATGTATGTGGATGTAGATGTGGATGTATAGATGTGAATGGAAATGTGGATGTGGATGTATGTGAATGGAAATGTGGATGTGGATGTATATGAATATGGATGTAGATGTGGATGTATACATGTGAATGGGAATGTGGATGTGGATGTATGTGAATGTGGATGTAGATATGGATATGGAATGTGAATGTGGATGTATGTATGTATGTGGATGTAGATGTATAGATATGAATGGGAATGTGGATGTGGATGTATGTGTGTGGATGTGGATGTATGTGTGTGGATGAGGATGTATGAATGAGGACGTGATAGTGGAGGTATACATGTGGATGTGGATGTATGGATGTGAAAATGGATGTGTATGTATGAATGTGGATATGAGATGTGGATGTATAAATGAGGATGTGAAAATGGAGGTAAACATGTAGATGTAGATGTATGGATGTGGATGTGGATGTGGATGTGGAGATGGATGTGGATATGGATGTGTATGTATGAATGTGGATATGGGATGTGGATGTATAAATGAGGATGTAAAAATGGATGTATGCATGTAGATGTGGATGTAGGGGTGTGAATGTGAATGTGTCTGTGAATTAATGTGTCGCCGATATGAGGAAATGGATGAGAATGAGTACACATTAAATGGAATGTGGAATAAGTAATGTGGACTAAGGAGGGATAATGTGGAAAGACGAGAGTTTGATTTAGAAACTGTATTTTGTGACTGTTTGTAAATGACTGTTTTATGTCATGAATGCTGGGGAAGCATTTTGACCATCTTGTGGATTAAGGTCATGAAGACCTAACTGTTAAAGTTGCAACTGCTGACGGAGAGTCAATGGAGGACGTCTCGCGTAGCAAGGTCGACCGAGGTCTTGACTAGCCTCGGTTCGATTTAAATGGTGAGCTTCCGGTACGGTGGATGAGGGACCAAGGAAGCGGCCTATGAGTGAAGCGCTAGGTCACCTGCGAAGGATCCTAGAGGGTGCTCACCATACGGTGCTCGGGCTCTGGGTCGCCGAAGATACCCACACGTGCGTCGTGGAAGATATTGGAACAAGGAGTAAGAGTTGTTTTGTGAAACCGGGCATGGATCTGGTTGATTGACCTTGCTGGTCTTCAATGGATGAGTCCATGGCTCTTTATATGGATCTGTTGGTTGATCTTGCTGATCTTCAACGAGAGTCCATCTTGATTTTTATAAGTGATTATATTGCCGAGTATTATGGGCTAGGAACTATTGAAAAGGCCCCTGTGTGGACAGGTGGTGAGCGTTCTAGTTGCCAATGATGCCATAGATACTCTGATGATGGGAAATTATGAATCAACCGGATAAATTGGAAGATTATGATCAGTGGTACTATGGTTTCATTAAAGGATTGTTTTAAAGTTAGCTGATGCTAAGAAAAAGGTAATTTCATATTAGGTGTGTAAGTGGTGTGGCTAGTTTTATGTTGCATGAACTTCCAGCTAGGGGGCCTGTGGTTGGCTAACCCATGGGATCGGATGGGGTTAGGCTGGATTGATGGATCCGTAAATCGAGACTCAATTTCCGTTATTACGATAAATAAAGTAAGTCCCGGATAGTAATTGTTCTATGGATAGGAATCAACGGCTGTGCCTCTTGATGGGGAAAAAAGCATTGATCCCAATGATCCAAGTGCAAGTTTCTTCCTTGATCTGACCGAGTATCTTTATAGGTGCAGTCGGATCAGTTTGATCATTATTAATGGTCTTGACTACGTTAGAGTAAAAAGTTATCCTGGAGGAATTGCCCATGCTTTCCGGATAAGGGAAGTTTTTCCGGGTTCGGTTTTGGAAAAACCGACGGATTAGTCTTTTGTCCGGATATCCGTGGACGAGGCCCCAAGTGTGGGACCCTGCCTCGCGCAAGAAGTGCTACTTCCGCTGCTAGTACCCCGAATCCGTTGCGCGGTGGGAATAGGGATCTTACACAACACACATTTCCAATAGCCTCATCAATGCATGTGGGCTCTACAACCTGTATAACTTTTGCCATGTACGCATAGTGATGTGCCACATAACCATCATAGGTAAACCTCTGCATAGGATTTTTCACTCTCCCAGATCTTTGCAGCTTTGCATTCATGGCTTTCATAGCCTACTTTACACTAAGTGTTCTCATAAGTTGGTATCCCAAGATCCTCATCAAGGCTCATCTCTGAGCCACTAGACTCTCCATCAACATGAGAATTCCCTGTAGAAATGTCAGGCATACTAAGGGGCTCAACCACTTTCTCTTTGCCTTTATGTGATGTACTAATCACATTTGTAGGACTGGTATTATGATGCAGCCTACCACTCCATGGTCTATCAATTGAACCACTAGATGAGGACTGGAAAGACGGTCGTCTCCCTACGTATGCAATATGGGCAAGTAGACTACGCTCCTAGCTCACCAATGGAATGATAAACACTCCTTTCATCGCTAGGGGATTCAACCCAGTTAGGTGCATGGAAGCTTATCCCTTTCGGGAGAGAATGCTATGAACACCACTACCTTAACATAGACTTTACACACACAAGCTCAATCTTGCCATAGCTCATTCACTCATCATCCCACTCATTCATGCATCCAATACAAGAAGAAAGCTAAGCTAATGCACACACAAGATCACTCATAAGCACACAAGCTCAAAGCACTCTTCATTCTCAAGCACTTACTTCCCTAGCATGCACACAAACCTTGAAGCTTAATGGAACTTGAAATAAACATGCATTCTCATTCACTACTCGAGCAATGCCTTGCCCATGGATAAGCTACAAGCTATGGAGAAGCTTAAGCTTCAATCCACTACCACACAAAGCCTAATAGAGAATCCACAAGCATCAACAAAGAAGCATGCACACTAGATAATAGAGATGAGAAGAGAGAAAAACATAATCTCATTGCATTGATTTGTTGGACTCTTTTTGGTACCCCTTTCAGAGTACTTGCAAGAGATTGAAGTTTAGTCGGAGGTGAGATTTTAGCGATAGGCATAAGAAATGCATTGGGACAAATAGGAGGAGGTGTGAATGGAGATGTTTGAACACTTCTGAGCTTTGGCAACCATATGGCAGCTATGTTCTTGCCATCCCATTGGGCTTTCAAAATTTTCTTAGGTCTTTAGAGTGCCCAACTCTAACACCTATGCCTGTAGACTTATGGCTGGTAATGTAATTTGATTAGGGAAAGAGTAGAATATCGACGACATTCCAAATAGTTGGAGTTGTAGGAAGAACGCTCTTTCCTTGATAGTCAGGGAGTCTACTTGTGTAGGAGCCTGATTGAAAGTTGTCGGCTTTGTAAGACAAACTTTGACATTGCTTGTGTTTTGAGAAATAGACTCTGAACTTGATTCGGTTGCAATATCCTCCTTCTGATGTGTTGCCTCTGAGATAGAAGTGAGTAAAGGTACCCACTTGCCTTTTTCTTCCCATGTCAATTTGGAGTATCCCTTCTTGTTCGAGACCTTCTGATGATGTCCAATTGACGCGTTAGCTTGTGTTTCCACCTGGACTCTTTCAGGCTTGGTAAGGTGTGGTTTCCAGTATTTATTTGGTTTCTGTAAGTGAGGTGGTATTGACTGCTTTTGTTCTTGAGTAGATTCAAGAACATAATTATGTTTTGCTGCAGTAGTCCCTGCATTCTTTTTTGGTAGCCACAAGGTAGTAGCACCCTCGTAGTAGCCTTGTGCTTGCAGAACCTTCTTTGGGATCCACCGTTGTTGAGTGGTCTTGTTGGAGGTGGAACTGTTGGTTTTGGTGAACCTCCTCTTTAGCTTTGTATTCCTTGGATGTTCCTTGGCAGCATTGGGTCTTGGCTTGCAAGCTGCTTTAGGTAACCAGATTTGAATTCTAAGTGCTTCCCCCCTTCCGTAGCCTTGTGCATATAAGAGAGATGTTGGCACATGCCATCCTTGAGTATTGTCACTGTCATTATTCACCCAAATCATTGGATCTTTGGAGGTTGTCTCTATCACAGTAGTGATGGTTTCCACCTTTTGAAAAGATGGGAGTGCCGAAGCACTTGATCCTGTAAGGTGAGTAGAATTTACCAACAAGATGTATTGTCGTGAGTTCCAGTCCATACCGCATCTGGTGGTTCTAATCCATGATCTGCCTAGAACAACATCCACCACTGCTTGGTTCTTGTTAGCAACATAAAAAGTCATGTGCATAGATTGATCTTGAATGGACATATTAATACAGCACTTGCCTAGGACTGGGGTTTCATCACCAGAGAAACTCTGGAAGTTCAATGATGCATGAGCAAAGGTTGGCCTAATGATGTACACGCTTCATAAGACAAAACATTGCAGTCGGCTCCCGAATCTATAAGTGCAGACGCTGCAAAGATTGCTCTTTGAGTAGGGATCCTTACATCAATATGAAAGGGATCTACAAAGTCTTCATCATCATTCAAGTGGATGGCCATGATAGCTGCCTTGCGGCGCTCTCGTGCTAGTGCTACTCTAGCCTTAGCTTCTTCTTTTGCTTGACTTTATAACAAAACTTGAGCTTTTTTACGTGTCTGACTAGCATGTATGCGTATCAGCATATCATCTGTTTAGAGGTTCTTCATAGCGCTTCAAGCGGCTACCATTGATGAAGTTAGTCATTGGCTCTCCGTCTAAGGTTTCCAACCTTACTGCACCACTCGCACTAAGCTCATTGATCACAAATGGACCAAGTCCTTGCATTTTCAGCTTGCATTTTTTGTTTCTTCAATGTGTAAAGCAGCACTAGATCACCTCTCCTGAAGCGACCTTTCTTCACATGCGTATCATGCCAATGCTTTTGGCGTCGTTTTTCAGCATACATGCCAATGACTGCCAATAGCCTATCTTCATCTAGCCTCTCCAATTCATCGATCCGTGTAGAGAATTCATGATCCGTCCACTCAAGTTGTTTTGCAACTCGAAGTGTAGGTACAATAAATTCTATCGGAAGGATAGCGTACAATCCAAAAACTAGATTGAAAGGTGTCGTGCCTATGGATGTTTTGTAAGCAATTCGGTAAGCCCATAGAACTGAGTGAAGTTTCTGTTCCCAATCTGTTCTATGTCCCTCAACAATCTTTGTAAGTGCAGTGCAAAGAGTCTTGTTTGTACTCTTAGCTTGACCATTTGCTTGCGGGTGATAAGGAAATGACCTCTTATGGATGACCATAAAGTATTCCAAAAGAAAGGTAATGACTTCATTGATAAAATGCACACCTTGGTCACTCACAATCTCAATAGGTAAACCGTAGCGTGTAAACACATGTTCGTATAAAAACTTTGCAGTGGTCCTAGCATTGTTTTTTACTGTGGCTTTTGCTTCTACCCACTTTGTAAGATAATCTGTGGCTACAATGATATACTCAGCATGTGTATGGCATGCTGGTTGTTTAATCGGTCCCACAAAATCAATTTCCCATTTGACAAAAGCTCTAACCCCCATAATTGGTCTCAGTGGCATGTCCTCATACTTGGTAGGAGGTTTGGCTCTTTGACATTGATCACATCATTTGACATACTCTATTGCATCATGAAAATCGTAGGCCACCATAGTCCTGACCATAGTATAAGTTTGGCAGTTGTTTCTCTACAAAAATGTCCACCCCCAACTCTTGAATGTGCATGAGTCAATACGCTAAGGTAGTCACTCTCACAAAAACAAGTTCGTAGGTTTCCATCTTTGCCCCTTTTGTACAGCTAGCCTTCAATAATCTGAAAACTCGCTGCTTCTATCTCTATGGCTCTCTTTCTATGCCTAGGCATCTTATCATCCGTATGACCCTGTGTCAAATACTTCACAATGTACGAACTCCAATTGGGTGTTGTTGAAATATAAAATAGAGTCACATGAGGAATGGGTTTCCTTTGTTGACAAATTTTACAATTCCGTACGTACTCTTCTGTATCAGCATGAAGTGTTGGCCACCAATATCATTCCCACAAAACTCTTTTAACCGTATTCTTTCTAGAGACATGTCTGCCTCCTAAGCTCACGTGGACATATGAGATAATCTCATCATATTGATCAGGGTCAGGGCATAGACAAAGTATTCCATCTTCTCCTAATTTATATAATCGTCTAGCAAGAAGCTTATAAGGAGCACAATGCTCTATGGTCATTATCTTTTCATTGGTGGGACTAATGGAGTTAACAAATCCTGTCTCGTTAAAACTTGAATGATGGGTTCT
Organism: Cibotium barometz; assembly: GCF_041138505.1. Lineage (NCBI taxonomy): Eukaryota > Viridiplantae > Streptophyta > Polypodiopsida > Cyatheales > Cibotiaceae > Cibotium > Cibotium barometz. The sequence goes on along the minus strand of NC_141047.1, from coordinate 53,531,416 downwards.
GCCCATCTTGGTGCTGTCTCAACCAAGAATAGAGTAGCGTCAGGAATATCATCATCTATACCAATGGGTGCTTCTCCTGAAGTTATCTTGGAAAGATGATCAGCCCGCTGATGCATTTTTCCCTTCTTTACCACTACTTCAAATTCAAATTCAAGTAGAATAACAAACCAGCATACAATCCCTCCGATTGCACATGGCTTTTTCACAAGGTAAAGCAAAGCTTGATGATCTACAAAGAATGTAAATTTGTTGGCCAAAATGTAATGCCAAAACTTCTTCACAGCATAGATCATAGCTAAGCCTTCTCTTTCTGTGGTGGTGTAATTCTCTTCAGCACTATTCAACTGGTGGCTAGCATATGAGACTCAAAAGTCCATTTTGTTATCGCCTGGGCTAAAATACAGCCAATTGCAGAAGCCGAAGCATCTATATGTACGTGGAATAAATTATCCCAATCCGGCGACCTGAGAATAGGTGCCGTCATTAATGCTTTCTTCAGCTTTTCAAAGGCTTCTTCACAATCCTCTGTCCATTCAAATACAACAAGGAGTGCGTACAATGGCCATGCTATTTTAGCATACATGTAGATAAATCTACGAGAGTAGCCGCAATGACCCATGAAAACTTGTACCCCTTTTGCATTGTAAGGTCTAGGTAGCTCAACAATAACAGCTATCTTTTCCGCATCCGGCCGTGGATATACCATTCCTAGACACAATGTGGCCTAGAATCTTCCCTTGCCTAACCATAAACTTGCATTTATCAGGGTTAAGGCATATGCGATACACTTTGCATTTCTCAAAGATTTTTTTGAGATGCTCTATGTGTTCTTCTCTGTTTATGGAATGCACACACAAGTCATCCATGAATATTTCAAGAAATAATCGCAGGTATTCTTTGAGCGCATGGCTCATCAACCTCTGAAAGGTGGCTGGAGCGTTAGTCAAACCAAAAGGCATGACTCTATATGCAAACACTCCCCATTCTGTAGCAAATGTGGTTTTGTGTTGATCCTTTGGATCAATAGATACCTGGTTGTAGCCTGAAAATCCATCAAGAAAACTATATGCCTTCTTACCAGCTACCCTCTCTAATACATGATCAGTGAGTGGAAGCGAATAGTGGTCTTGGATAGTAGCAACATTTACTTTCTTTAGATTGACACATACTCGTAGTTTTCCATTCTTCTTAGGTACTACCACAATCAGTGAAACCCATTCTGTATGTTCAATCTCATAAATAAATTCAGCGCTAACAGCTTGTCAATCTCTTCTTTGATCTTTTTGGTAAAATTGAAAACTTGTACCCCTTTTGCATTGTAAGGTCTAGGTAACTTAACAATAACAGCTATCTTTTCCGCATCCGTGGATATACTATTCCTAGACACAATGTGGCCTAGAATCTTCCCTTGCCTAACCATAAACTTGCATTTATCAGGGTTAAGGCATATGCGATACACTTTGCATTTCTCAAAGATTTTTTTGAGATGCTCTATGTGTTCTTCTCTGTTTATGGAATGCACACACAAGTCATCCACCATGAATACTTCAAGAAATAATCATAGGTATTCTTTGAATGCATGGCTCATCAACCTCTGAAAGGTGGCTGGAGCATTAGTCAAACCAAAAGGCATGACTCTATATGCAAACACTCCCCATTCTATAGCAAATGTGGTTTTGTGTTGATCCTTTGGATAATAGATACTTGGTTGTAGCCCAAAAATCCATCAAGAAAACTGTATGCCTTCTTACCAGCTACCCTCTCCAATACATGATCAGTGAGTGGAAGCGGATAGTGGTCCTTAACAGTAGCAGCATTTACTTTCTTTAGATTGACACATACTCGTAGTTTTTCATTCTTCTTAGGTACTACCACAATCGGTGAAACCCATTCTGTATGTTCAATCTCATAAATAAATTCAGCCGCTAACAGCTTGTCAATCTGTTCTTTGATCTTTTTGGCAAAATTATCGTTATACGTATAAGGACGCTGCTTGGATGGCTTGGCATTCTCTCGCATGGGAATTGTATGCTGCAGATCTTTGGATCTACCCCTTTAAGGTCTTTGTAACTCCAAGCAAATATGTCTCGATACTCTCTCAGAGTAGAGATTAGCAATTCTTGCTTTGCTTGGGTTAAGTTTGTGGCAATCCACACGTTACGTGACTCTTCGCTTGGTTCTGCTAGGTCTATTTTCTTGGCATCCTCAGGGCCATCATAGGAAACTCCTCGTTCCTCAGGTTTCTGTCAAATAGGTTCTTGCAAGACTATTTTCCGATCTTGTATGGTGAATTTCTTGAAGTTTGAGGGGATATTTGTGGTATCCTCTTCTTCCTTTGAGTCATCACGCATGGAAGACCATGCTGCTTTTAGCATTCTCTTCATTTCTTGAACTAGAGCTTTACGCTCCACTCTCGTCATGGTGCTTTGTTCAGTCTTGACTAAATGCACTGAAGCCTTAGATTTAAGATTCGGTTTCCTTTTCCTCTTCTTCTTTGGGTTGTCACTCTCCTTCTCATTTAGCTTTTGCACTAATTGAAAGCCGTATCTCCATTTCATCTCATCTTTGATGCAATCATTAGCTCCCAAGTAGTACAAGTACTCGTTCTTACCTACAAAGGTTGGAGATGGAATAAAGTCTTCTTTATCCACATCTTCTCTTTCTTTTTGTTGTTGTTGTCTCTTTTCCTTGACTTTTTGTTTGCGAAACTTCCGGTGACTTGCAAAACTTACGTTTCGGTTTGTCACTAGGAATACTCAACAAGACCTCTCTGCCCTTTAACAACAATCTTATCTTCTCTAACTCTGATTCAGGGACTATGGCATCGTCATCAGAATCCTTTCCATCAGAGGATTCTAAGCATCTATCCTCATCTCCTTTGTCAGCTGAGCTGTACTCAAGAGGGGATACTTCCTCTACAGATACCATATCTCCTCGCAATAATGATTTGTTTGCTTCATTCGTAGGGACTTCTTGAGGTTCCTCTGCATAGATTGGTCTTAGCATTCTTATGGGAATAATGTCATAACCATCTGGATCAGAGAATTGTGTTTGCCTTGGCAATGCACAAGTGTCTATGGTAGCTAAAACATGGTTCCATTCTAAGGGATCTATCAAGTTCTCAGGAAAAGGTATAGGGATATATGCCTCATCCGTCACACTTGTGTCTATGGTAACATTTCCAGGTTGCAAGTCTTGACAAGATGCTCCACAGATCCATAGATCAGCTCTTCCTTCAGACATAGTTGCTCCCGATGCTTCTGAAGAAGCGGAATCAAACTCATCCACAGGAGAGTGCATCACATCTGGATATGCATGGTTTTTCAGATTCACCCTCGTGATTACATTCTCATGTCTGAGGTACAAGTAATTGTAACCCCAGTCTTGAATCATTTTGAATTGGCGCATGAATGGCCTTCCTAGGATCACTTAGTAATTTGTGTTCTTGCCAAAGTCTACGATAGCAAAGGTATGTCCGTACTCAATGCCACATGACTTGACTATAACGTTCTCAAGCAATCCTATGGGACTCTTCCGTCTGCCAATTGCAAACTCATCCTTGTTCTTCTAATTGCAGGTTTTCCCCACATTTCCCATATAGTTTTTGTTGCTATACTCACCCCTGCTCCGCTATCTAGAATAGCTATAGATTCAATCTTGTTGATCTCCACAGGAAGCATAGTATTTCCTTCATCGTCCTCACAATGCTTGCCAAACCGGAATTGTTTGCTTAAGCATTAGCTCAGAAGCCTTTGCCTTCAACAACTCCTTAACCTGGATATTCTGGTTCCACAATCCTTGCTCAGTTAATTGTGTAGCCACTTCTCCCCACAATCTTGGCCTAAGCTTTAAGAACTCTGCGAGTGGAATGGTACACGTAACTGGTGCCGACATTAAAGCTTATAAACTCCCTATGTCTCGTTCCTGATGAGGTTGTCGTGTCATTGATGGTACTCGCATGATTTGGCTATGTGCTTCGTACAGTCCTAAATATGTGCTTCGTATAGTCCTAAATATGAGGGCACTGTCTTGCATGTGAGCTTGTTGCTCCGAGCTGAGACAACAGTCTGAGCATCATCTGGTAGAGATAAAGCATCTAATTCTTGAACCCTTTGATTCGAGAATTCTACTATAGAGAACGGTGGTGACATGTCAGAAGATGCTAGATCCTCAACTTGTTTTTGCACCGCTTCCCACATCTCCCTTGCTACTGCTTCCTCTATTTCAAGAATTTCATCTCCAAAATCCACGGTAGTCAATGGTTTTGACTCGTCGGCATTGGTATGAGGTAAATCATCTCCTTCAGGCATTTCTGGGAAATGTAGATATACAACTTCACTTCCCTTTTCCATGCTTGGCGTGGCTTCTGGTATCGTCTCTAAGTTAGGCTTCAGAGAAGCAGGTCCTCTTGCGTACATAGGTGGTGGGCCGTCTATTAGAGTCTGAGTATCCCTAATCAACTGCTTATGGATAGCCAAGTTGATTGTCTCTTCACGAGGGTTGGGATATTCTTGCAGCTTCTTAGGCAGCTCGGTCAGAGCTGTGATCCTACTATTATATGCTTGAAGCGCTGCATCTAAAGGCTCGTACACCTTGTCCACAAGGACTGTTCCTCTTGAGCTTTTCTCAGACTCGGATGCTTTTCCCTTTTGCTCAGTTTGAGTTTTCTCTCCTATTTGTTTTGTTTTCACAACATTCCTTCTAGCTCTTTTGGGATAGAATATCCTCCATCAGAGCTCTTCTGCTCCTTCGACTTCCTACTCCTCTTGCTGTGTGGTATACGTCGAGTTGATTTCTTTCTCTCTTTTCCATCTTTGGATAGAACCTTAATCTCAGAGGGTTTCTCGACAACGTCACTACTCTTAGCGACACTAGTTCGTTCTCCTCCTCAGATGTCGTGGGTGAAGGAATCACTTCAACATAGTTAAGGGGCACTTTAGCTTTTTGTGCTGCCGGATCCACAGGCTTCAACAAGCAATCCTTTGGTAGATGGTCAATGCTACACCCTTGGCAAAACCTCTCTATAGGTGGAAACGTAGATGTGCCTATGTTAGCTAAGAGGGGTCGTTTCTTGTTTGGACATTCTCTCGTCCAATGTGGCCCACCACATTCGTAGCATGGTCGTGTTTGTTGCGTGGGGTATAGTCTCTTTGTAGGATATGGTCTTGGATAACCTTGAGTCTTGGTTGGCTGAGATCCTATAAGCATCAAAGAGCTTGGGTCTCCATTAAAGTCATGAACTAGGCTTGGTCCGGTTGGGTTCTCAAAGTAGGGTTCAACAAGAGGATGCTCCATTTTGATGTAGTATGGTTGAGAGCTAACCATCTCCATTCCTGATTCAGGATTCTCATATTCCACATATCTAAAGGAAACTGTGCCACGTGGAGGAGGTTGAGCTCCTAGCATCGACCGTGCTTGCCCTTGAGCAACTAATTTTCTCTCATGGTTCACAACTTGCTGTCTAGGTGCAGAGTTGTTTGCTTGTTCCCTTTGTATCCTTGCAATGTGATTGCAGTCCGAAGTCACATGTGTGTAGTTCCATTTATAAAGCTAGCACCACTTCTTTGTTGGTTGATTGCCAACCAATGGTGAGAAGGTTGGGCACTGCTCGGTTTTATGGCTACCTCCACATCCTCCACAGACATAGGGGCCTGTAGGTACAGCATGCATGTATGATGGTTGGGGTCGGTAGGACGGTCTGTAGTATTGCCCCATCTTTTTCAGTACTATCTCGGCAATCTGATCTGTATTAACTAATGGCACACTAGAGTCAGAGCCCTTCCCAGAGCTACATTTATCGTCCGGATGACTATCTTGGTTTCCCATGCCAGTCATGTCAAAGTTGTCATCGTAATCCATGGCATCCATGCAACACTCATTGAAGATGACATGCTTCTTTGCTTACAAGTGAGCGTGAAGCATCTTGTTTCGTAAGCCTTCTAGAAAGATAGAAATTAATCTTCCTTGGCTTGGCTTCTCATCGTCAGGGCATCAATTGATGTACTGCTTTAGCCTATTTACGCAATCTCGCAGAGATTCTTGATCTTTTTGCTTAAAAGCGTAAATTTGAGCTACCACATTGTGCTTAATTCCCATTTTTGAAAACGCAGCTATAAAGCTCTTTTCGAGCCCATCAAAAGATCGCTTTGCCTGAAGCTCTAAAGTCTGAAACCATGATAAAGACTTACTCTCTAGCGTCAAGCCAAATCCTTCGATTTGCGTATGCATATCCGTCACTTGCTCTGCATGTATAGTGTGAGATCCCTCTGCCCCCTCTGCGCGAGGCAGGGTTTCTCACTCGGGGTCTCGCCCTTGAATGTCCGGGCACAAGACTAAGCTGGTGGTCACTCTCCAAAAACTAAAATCGGAAAAAACTCCCATGCCTGGAAAGCAGAGACGATTCCACCTTTAGATTTTTTTTATTTTTATTTTTTAAAAAAATAAATTTTTCTAACGTGAACAATTCTACGCTATCCTTCAACTGAATAAATCAGATAGAAGGAAACTACCACTAATATATTTTGATCATTTTAGTAAATTCAACGCTTTTTTCTTGATCAAGGTCAGGCACAGCCGTTGATCCACTTATTTGAAAAATTTATCAGGGAATTGTCTAACTATTCGAATCTTAGCGTAATTCTAAGATTTTTCAGTTTGATTATTAAAACTCCACTGATTCCAGCCTAACCCCATCCGGCCCATGGGTTAGCCACCACCCTACCACTGGAATCGGTGGAACCAAACAAGTACTCACCCACCCATAATTGAAATGCCTTTCTTAACTTTAGCTTTAGAAAACAGATACGCACACACTCCTCTTTATTAAACTTTAATAAAAACAATCCTTGATAAACAATTTACGGGTTATACATGTCATACTTCAAAATTTCCCATTGAGTCTTTGTTTCTCAACAAAACAGTATCACTCTGGACTCTCCGTTGAGACCAGCGAGTCAACAAGCAGCTCCAGTGATAGATTTACAAAAAACATAGGTCCATCATATAATATCTTCCTCGACATTCGCATGGATGTCCTCGGCACCGCGAGCCCGTGCATCGCCTGGTCAGAACCCTCAAAGATCCTCCTTAGGTGTCCTGGCACTTCACTCAGGGACCGCTTCGTCGGCCCTCGTCCATCGTACCGGAAGCGCACCATTTTAACCATATCGAGGCTGGTCAAGACCTCGGCAAGCCTTGCCGCGTGAGCTGTCCCTCGAACACTCCCCGCCAGCTGTTGCAACCGAACTTCCCTTAGATAAACATATATGCCAAATGCTCCCTCCAGCATTCTGGCGTAAGACAGTCTTTTAAGAAGGCAGGGTTTCTATGCAAGTTTACAGTTTTGATCTTGTTTGAATACCATGAGTATATCTTTAATCCGTATCTCATTACTTCTAGATCCAGTTCTAAAGTCTAAACAGAATTCCTCGAATTCTGTTAACTTAATCCTTAGATCAAAATCACAAGTCTTAACTTAGTTTCAGCTTCTTTCTCGAAGTTACTATCTCAATTTCTCTTTTTTTTTTTAAAATTTCTTTCAACGAATATTTGTTTATAGATTTCAAAAACATGGATTTCTTGAGGAATATTCGTTTACGTCGATCTCCGATTAAAATTTATCTTTATGCATACTTCTATGCATTAAAATCAAATATGATAAAAGTAACACTTTTATAATAAAAATTTATCTTTTATGCATACTTCTATGCATTAAAATCAACTATAATAAAAGTAACACTTTTATAATAAAAAATTATCTTTTATGCATACTTCTATGCATTAAAATCAAATATGATAAAAGTAACACTTTTATAATAAAATTTTATCTTTTATGCATACTTCTATGCATTAAAATCAAATATGATAAAAGTAACACTTTTATAATAAAATTTTATCTTTTATGCATACTTCTATGCATTAAAATCAATTATGATAAAAGTAACACTTTTATAATAAAAATTTATCTTTTATGCATACTTCTATGCATTAAAATCAAATATGATAAAAGTAACACTTTTATAATAAAAAATATCTTTTATGCATACTTCTATGCATTAAAATCGAATATGATAAAAGTAACACTTTTATAATAAAAAATTATCTTTTATGCATACTTCTATGCATTAAAATCAATTATGATAAAAGTAACACTTTTATAATAAAAATTTATCTTTTATGCATACCTCTATGCATTAAAATCGAATATGATAAAAGTAACACTTTTAAAATAAAAAATTATCTTTTATGCATACTTCTATGTATTAAAATAAAAAATGATGAAAAGAACACTTTTGATATAAAAAAATTATCCTTTATGCATACTTCTATGCATGATAAAAGTAACACTTTTGATATAAAAATTATCCTTTATGCATACTTCTATGTATAAAAATTAAAAATGATAAAAGTAACACTTTTGATATAAAAAAATTATCCTTTATGCATACTTCCATGCATGAAAATTAAAAATGATAAAAGTAACACTTTTGATATAAAAAAAATTATCCTTTATGCATACTTCTATGCATGAAAATTTAAAATGATAAAAGTAACACTTTTGAAATAAAAACAATTATCTTTTATGCATACTTCTATGCATGAAAATTAAAAATGATAAAAGTAACACTCTTGATATAAAAAAAATTATCCTTTATGCATACTTCTATGCATTAAAATTAAAAATGATAAAAGTAACACTTTTGATATAAAAAAATTATCCTTTATGCATACTTCTATGCATGAAAATTAAAAATGATAAAAGTAACACTTTTGATATATAAAAAATTATCCTTTATGCATACTTCTATGCATGATAAAAGTAACACTTTTGATATAAAAATTATCCTTTATGCATACTTCTATGTATGAAAATTAAAAATGATAAAAATAACACTTTTGATATAAAAAAAGTATCCTTTTTGCATACTTCTATGCATGAAAATTAAAAATGATAAAAGTAACACTTTTGATATAAAAAAAATTATTCTTTATGCATACTTCTATGCATGAAAATTAAAAATGATAAAAGTAACACTTTTGAAATAAAAAAAATTATCTTTTATGCATACTTCTATGCATGAAAATTAAAAATGATAAAAGTAACACTCTTGATATAAAAAAAATTATCCTTTATGCATACTTCTATGCATTAAAATTAAAAATGATAAAAGTAACACTTTTGATATAAAAAAATTATCCTTTATGCATACTTCTATGCATGAAAATTAAAAATGATAAAAGTAACACTTTTGATATAAAAAAATTTATCCTTTATGCATACTTCTATGCATGATAAAAGTAACACTTTTGATATAAAAATTACCCTTTATGCATACTTCTATGTATGAAAATTAAAAATGATAAAAGTAACACTTTTGATATAAAAAAATTATCCTTTTTGCATACTTCTATGCATGAAAATTAAAAATGATAAAAGTAACACTTTTGGTATAAAAAAATTATCCTTTATGCATACTTCTATGCATGAAAATTAAAAATGATAAAAGTAACACTTTTGATATAAAAAAATTATCCTTTATGCATACTTCTATGCAGTAAAATTAAAAATGATAAAAGTAACACTTTTGATATAAATGTTTTTTTCCTTTATACATACTTCTATGCATTAAAATTAAAAATAATTTTTAGAATATAAAAACCATAAGGATTAGGGTGGTTGCAAGATGAGGGTACTCACTTTCGTTCACTCTCTCCAAAATTGGGACATCCATCCATCTCGGGTGGAGTACCTTGATCGTGATAGTACCGCGAATCAAAAGACGACACGTGCCTCCCGAGCCTAAATCGACATATCTCGATCGAGATGCCAACTAATGCCACGCTAGCAGGTCCGGCTTTCCAGGCGTCATCCATGTCACCAATACATGTCACCGCCACCACAATATCTCGATCGAGATATCTATGCCACTCGGATCCACATCAGGGCCACGCTGTATCCCCGTAGGCATATTTGACTACCACATCTCCATCGTCCACGTATCTCGAACGAGAAATATACATCCAATCGCGACCATTCATTGTTCGAGGTAATCGGATACAATCTCCACCGTCCCCATATCTCGATCGAGATACTGAGCTCAAATCTCAGCCGTCCAAATATCTCGATCGTGATACAGAGATTCAATCTGCACCGTCCGAATATCTCGATCGAGATACGTAGATGCAATATCCACCGTCCAATTATCTCGATCGAGATATGGAAAAGCAATCTAAACCGTCCATTCACGTACGCTGGAAGATGCGATCTCGGCCGTTTAAATATCTCGATCGAGGTATATAATGAATCTTGACCGTCGAGATACCTTGTCGTGGTAATGCCTTTAAATCGTGGCCGTCCATTTACCTCGATCGAGATATTAATATCAAATCTCAGCCGTCGATCCTTCCCCAACCCTAGAATTAGGTGTGTATCTTGGCCGTATGTTGCACTAACCCTAATATCCAGAGCGTTAATCTTGCAAACCCTAAATTACATGATGTTTCCGAACCTCGATCGAGGTTATAAAACCGGAAAACTTTTTTTTTTGCCTCATTTTCACAAGTCGTTTTCACTCCCTTGCTCTCTCTTGATTTGGATTAGTGTTAGTGAGCCCATTAGCTTTGTTTTTAGCTTCATTAGTGCTACTTAGCACTAAGCATTAGACCTTTCACATTAGACCCTTCACATTGGACCCTTCACATTGGGCTTAGGTTTTAGCATGGAGGGCCACGAGGAGGGCCACGAGGAGGGCCGCTCATCTATTGCGGACCTCATTGCGGAGATAGACCGTGAGTTAGCGGCTATCCGTAGGAGTGCTAGAGACACTCCGTCTACATTACATATCGTGGCAGACTTGGAGGCGATGCTTGCGTCCCTTCGTAGCCTTCACGATATTGTTTATGTAGATGAGTGGATAGCCCACCATCGCGCTGCTCCGGTGTCACATGGCCTGACATATCGTCAGGTCTGTGATCTTGCTCCTATTAGGGATGGGGCTTTCCTAGATCTTTTCCTCGATAGTCGTGGGATGAGGCCCGGGGCGGGGAATCCCCTCACTATTTCGCGGTGTTCGCATCCTCGTATGGCGGCACATATCTATAGTCGATATGTTGCCGCATATGGGAGGATGCCGAACAACCGCCAGATCCCCATATACTTCGCAAAGCAGTTATATGCGGAGTTTGTCTTAGGGGAGGAGGTCGATTACACCAGCCATCGTCCGGGTGGTGGTGCTGGCCGAGGCCGTCTCCAGGACCAGGGTAGGCGGCCTCCACCAGCACTTCGTGTAGCACCTGCCACCACAGATCCTTCATTTGTGCCATTGTCGACAGTAGAGGCTCTTGGCACGCAGGTCGGCATTGACGTACGGAGTACCACGGAGAGCATCCAGCACGTGGTGCGCCTATTCTCACGAGCTATACCGACGACAGATGTGGAGGTATTTACATATATATTACGTCTTAAGTTTTTTTGGTCATTTATCTTCATGTTTATATGTACTTTTCTATATTTTTACATGAGCAGCATGGTTGATTGTGTCACGCAGGTTCCCACACCTGCCACTCAGAGGCTCACTCAGGAGTTGGTAGAGGCGAGAGCGGAGATAGACCGCCTCCGAGCTGCATTAGAGATGGCAGAGGCAGCTACTGCAGAGGCACAGCATCTGAGAGAGTCCGACATCCAGCAGGTAGGTTTCTCTTGCACGTTTAAGTTACAAATTTCTTTAAGTAATACCTAATGAGAGACTAATCAAATATTTTAATGCTTTACTTTTTTGCGTAGGCTCGGACCGAGGTAGAGAGCTCCAGAGCTGAGGCACAGCATCATCAGATTATGGAGCAGATTGCCCAGCACAGGGCAGAGCAGCTGATGCTGCATGTTCGAGAGTATCGTAGATCATCGGACGTGACAGTGCCTTACCTACCGTTATATCCACGGCCTATCACACAGAGGTTTTTCGACGACCTCTCCCTCAGGATGCACCTCCCTTCCTACGTGATGCGTGCTGCTGTTTATGTATCGAGGACATTGATAGTACAGGAGGATATGCCCTAGGATGTGGACATATTTTCCACTTGTCTTGCATCACCCAGGAGCTCGTCCGATTCTCAGCATGCCCATCCTGCCGTGCACGCGTCGACTTAGCGACGTACAGGGTATTGGGCATCGATGATCTTCACCCAGGCCTTGTACGAGTAGATGCCAGGACTGGGAGGCCTGTCGACTTTACATCAGCTACGGACTTGGGACTCGACGCCTTCGACGATAGAGCCCAGGAGCCTGAGGTGCCTCCTGAGATAGAGTGGAGCTCACATGAGTTCGACGCTTACCAGAGAGTCCTACATGAGAGCCAGGTGACAGCATTTGAGCACGTGGGTGGTGCTGGCCCTAGTGGCACAGCGGGTGATGGTGCTAGCAGCAGTGCTGCTTCTCATGAGCAGCGTGTCCTTACAGCAGAGGAGCTTACACGAGCAGAGTGGCAGACACGCACCATTGCAGATTATAGATTTTGGGTTTACAGACAGAGGCGTCTTGCATTAGCACGACGTAGAGAGAGAGAGAGGGCCATAGCAGCTTTTGGGACTCGTGAGCTCCCGAGTATACCGGCACCAACTCACAATCCTTCCTTTGAGGCAGACCTCCCCGCAGACATTCGACGACCCCCGCAGCCGGCACAGCCTCCTCGACGTGCACAGGAGCCTCGACGCGCACGTCGACCGGCAGTTAGAGATGACGATTTTGATTGGGTTGCTGTTGATAGTGACTAAACTCAGACTAGCTGGGTTAGCTCACTTACATTGTACTTAGATTTTTGGGCAGTGACTAACCTCAGGCTAGCTGGGGTAGCTCATTTTCATTCTGATGTACTTATTTGATGTTTATATCATTATGAGTTTTCTCATTATTGAGTATCATTACATTTTAGTTGATGTTCTTGATTTTATTATATTTCTTAACACTTTGGCTATCATATTGTTTGTTGAAAATCTCCATGCCATCGTACCCAAACATGCTCCGATGGGGACCAAACGTTGCAAGCATGTGGGGGTGGGCCCCCCCCACATGCATGCAAAGTTTGGTCACAATCAGAGCATGTTTGGATTGGCAATTGGTGCCGAGTGCGGGTTTTTCAAGTCTCTTGGTGCTTAAGAGGCCATGGAAAATCCGGGCCTTCCCCATACCATCGTACCCAAACATGCTCCGATGGGGACCAAACTTTGCAAGCATGTGGGGGTGGGTCCCCCCCACATGCTTGCAAAGTTTGGTCCCCATCGGAGCATGTTTGGATTGGCAATTGGCGCCCAGTGCGGGTTTTTCAAGTCTCTTGGTGCTTAAGAGGCCATGGAAAATCCGGGCCTTCCCCATACCATCGTACCCAAACATGCTCCGATGGGGACCAAACTTTGCAAGCATGTGGGGGTGGGTCCCCCCCACATGCTTGCATAGTTTGGTCCCCATCGGAGCATGTTTGGATTGGCAATCGGCGCCCAGTGCGGGTTTTTCAAGTCTTTTGGTGCTTAAGAGGCCATGGAAAATCCGGGCCTTCCCCATACCATCGTACCCAAACATGCTCCGATGGGGACCAAACTTTGCAAGCATGTGGGGGTGGGTCCCCCCCACATGCTTGCATAGTTTGGTCCCCATCGGAGCATGTTTGGATTGGCAATCGGCGCCCAGTGCGGGTTTTTCATGTCTCTTGGTGCTTAAGAGGCCATGGAAAATCCGGGCCTTCCCCCATACCATCGTACCCAAACATGCTCCGATGTGGGGACCAAACTTTGCAAGCATGTGGGGGTGGGTCCCCCCCACATGCTTGCAAAGTTTGGTCACAATCAGAGCATGTTTGGGTTGGCAATCGGCGCCCACTGCGGGTTTTTCAAGTCTCTTGGTGCTTAAGAGGCCATGGAAAATCCGGGCCTTCCCCATACCATCGTACCCAAACATGCTCCGATGGGGACCAAACTTTGCAAGCATGTGGGGGTGGGTCCCCCCCACATGCTTACAAAGTTTGGTCACAATCAGAGCATGTTTGGGTTGGCAATCGGCGCCCAGTGCGGGTTTTTCAAGTCTCTTGGTGCTTAAGAGGACATGGAAAATCCGGGCCTTCCCCATACCATCGTACCCAAACATGCTCCGATGGGGACAAAACTTTGCAAGCATGTGGGGGTGGGTCCCCCCCACATGCTTGCAAAGTTTGGTCACAATCAGAGCATGTTTGGGTTGGCAATCGGCGCCCAGTGCGGGTTTTTCAAGTCTCTTGGTGCTTAAGAGGCCATGGAAAATCCGGGCCTTCCCCATACCATCGTACCCAAACATGCTCCGATGGGGACCAAACTTTGCAAGCATGTGGGGGTGGGTCCCCCCCACATGCTTGCATAGTTTGGTCCCCATCGGAGCATGTTTGGATTAGCAATCGGCGCCCAGTGCGGGTTTTTCAAGTCTCTTGGTGCTTAAGAGGCCATGGAAAATCCGGGCCTTCCCCATACCATCGTACCCAAACATGCTCCGATGGGGACCAAACTTTGCAAGCATGTGGGGGTGGGTCCCCCCCACATGCTTGCAAAGTTTGGTCCCCATCGGAGCATGTTTGGGTTGGCAATCGGCGCCCAGTGCGGGTTTTTCAAGTCTCTTGGTGCTTAAGAGGCCATGGAAAATCCGGGCCTTCCCCATACCATCGTACCCTAACATGATCCGATGGGGACCAAACTTTGCAAGCATGTGGGGGTGGGCCCCCCCCACATGCTTGCAAAGTTTGGTCCCCATCAGAGCATGTTTCGATTGGCAATCGGCGCCCAGTGCGGGTTTTTCAAGACTCTTGGTGCTTAAGAGGCCATGGAAAATCTGGGCCTTCCCCATACCATCGTACCCAAACATGCTCCGATGGGGACCAAACTTTGCAAGCATGTGGGGGTGGGTCCCCCCCACATGCTTGCAAAGTTTGGTCACAATCAGAGCATGTTTGGGTTGGCAATCGGCGCCCAGTGCGGGTTTTTCAAGTCTCTTGCTGCTTAAGAGGCCATGGAAAATCCGGGCCTTCCCCATACCATCGTACCCAAACATGCTCCGATGGGGACCAAACTTTGCAAGAATGTGGGGGTGGGTCCCCCCCACATGCTTGCATAGTTTGGTCCCCATCGGAGCATGTTAGGGTACGATGGCATGGAGATTTTCAACAAACAATATGATAGCCAAAGTGTTAAAAAATATAATAAAATCAAGAACATCAACTAAAATGTAATGATACTCAATAATGAGAAAACTCATAATGATATAAACATCAAATAAGTACATCAGAATGAAAATGAGCTACCCCAACTAGTCTGAGGTTAGTCACTGCCCAAAAATCTAAGTACAATGTAAGTGAGCTAACCCAGCTAGTCTGAGTTTAGTCACTATCAAGATAGAGATCTAGTCAGCAGCACCCTCTCTAGCTCTCAACTGCTCTAGAATGCTCTCATGGTCATCCACTCGAAGCCGAAAACGAGGGTGAGAACTGTGTTTTCGGCTCTGTACTCGAACAAGAGTGAGCCTGGTAGCAACCACTAGATGAGAGAACTGAAATGCCTCTAACTCCCACTTCCACTGCTGGAACTCAAGACTCCCCCGATGAAGTCGAATCTGCTGGTAGAACCGGCCTGCCACAATCATGCTATGGGCGTCATAAGAAAACCCATGATCATCCACTGTATCCTGGTCAAGCATGCACTTTGGCCTAGTGCAACTCATCAGATAGTAGTCTACTCCCTCCGTGTTTCCCTCACTGGCAATAACAGCAAATACATCACCCTCCTGTAGCAAATCTGTTAGGTCATCATAACTGACCATGAACGCAGGACCTGTGTGCTCATCAGACACCACTGGATGTGAAGGATGCTCGGGGGAGAGGAATGTCTGTATCCATGCATCTGCCCATCCTCTCGAGGCACAATGTGACCAATCGCCATCCATACATGCTCCACAGAAGCATGCAAACCGTCGTGTGTAAATCGTGGGGGCCGCCATGCACGTGCTCCTGATGGAATGTAAGCCCAAGGTGCCAGGTACTGTGTCACAATCATGGGAGGCTCTGCGGTCAATCGTGCCACCATCCACATGCCAAAAAAATCTCCTGACAATCCGAGCATCACGTCTAGGGTACGATGATGCTGCACTCCCACACAAATGTTGGGAGCACCACTCGACTACGTGGCCCGCATCTCTGAACCGCTGAGCATCCTATTCGCAGCTGATGACGCCTCAAGGCACGTTTCACACACGCGCTTACACCATCATGCTCACCCTTCCCGTGACCAGTCTCAAAGAATGACCAAATCACTGGGATCTAGACTGGACATGCCACCTATAAATCCATAAAAGATAGTCTTAGTTATTGTTTTCTTTAAGATGTTCTAGTGAATTTAGTTTAATTGAAAATGTAAGAAAGCCATAAGTACAACCTGTAGAGCCAATAGAATTGACGTGATGACTTGAACTGTGCGCCACAACCATCCGACCAAACCCATCGCTGGACATGTCTGATCCCACAATCTCCTAAAAAATCGTCATGGAGACGAAAGCAGTGTTGCACAAAATTTGCATCATGTGAACGATCATCACTGATATAGAAATGATACTCTCGAATAATGACACGGGTCTCGGGGGTACTCGCTATCCCATCTACATGAGCCTCTGCATGTCGATAGCTAATGTGGACCAAAATAGCAACCTGGTGAGGGAAGCAATACATACGTTTAGGACACAAAAAATCAATTAAGTAATGAAGCTCAAACATAAAACAAATAGTACAAAATATAACCATTACCTGCTCTGAGAAGTAATACTCAGATTGTATCTCCTGAAAAGGTGTGAAAGTGTAGTTCTCTGCAAAATCAATCACAGAGACGACCACACCAATAGGAAACTCTGCTAGGCATGCTCGGAACTGACGATCCTGCCACTTGGCACAATGACTGTGCCGTATGTAGGGGTAGATCTGCTCCCTAAATGTGGCTGTGAAGTGACAACGTGGTGTATGTTTGTCCACGAGCTGCAACTTCCTGGACTATCCACCACTCTGGAGCTGGTGTGTCACATACTCATAACGTTGCCATGCCACTATCTCTTGGTCACTTGCATCAAGATCTACCATCTGTAGATGTGCAAGTGAACCACATGATGTGCAATTGCTCTCCACACAAGGCATCCTATGGAACTGGGCATCCTCCGTGCGTGCACACAAAAGAGAGTGGATGAAATCACGTGGACTACGAGGCAACTCTCTATGCCCACTAAGAGAACGGAACACATCATAAAAAAGATTGAACTCAACATGGTAGCGACAACAACATGTGTCACGCTGACGTGAGTACCTCACAAACCAAGGCTTACACCCCTCAAATGACCTTTGCCCAATTTTAAGCTCTGGATACGAAGCCACAAACTGAGAATACAACTCAGTTTGGGACATTTCAAGAAAGCAAGCACCGTGCTCAATGAACACTCCTCTTGTCACTCTCTTACGCAAAGCTTTCTTGAAAACTGGCGATGCACGACAATTCTCCTCCCAAAAACTTTCTATCAAGGTTCTAGTGGTTTCATCTAGTAGGCGATCATGCCTAGCTACACGACCACTACTCGCCCACATAGCACCAACCTCATTGGCATCTAAACTTTGTCGCCTAATAGACCCAACTCTAAGTGCGTGTGGTGCTATGGAAAGGATGCGAGATGTGGCACTAACCTTACCCTTCATTTGGGAGCTACTTATGGCTGCCACAATAGCCCATCGAGCAGCCAAAGCGTCCGCAGAGTTCCTCTTCTTGTTAACTATATAGGAATGATGAACACTTTGTAGCACTGCCATGCTAGCTCTCCTCTCTCTTCGACCTCCGATGTCGGAAAGCGCCCTGCAGTTGGCCATGTTGGGCAGATCAATCAAAGCATCAAGCACACATGCCTGTGATGAAGACGTGAGGTCTTTGAAATAGGATTGGAAGATTGCATGGGCACGACGATGTGCCCCTGACTTTGATAGTTCTTTCCTATCCACACGAAGGGCGCCCAAAGGAGGGGGGGTGGGTTCTTGTAGAAGAGAGGACTCAAGAAGGGCGGGTTCATGTGGATTATCTAAACTAAGGGGTAGTGGGGGGGAAGAGGGAGAAGGGAGAGGAAGTGGAAGAGGAGGAGCAAGGCTTGGATCATCGCCAACGGAAGGTGTTGCTCGTTGACGTGCTCTCCACTCTCTCTTTCTCTCACGAGCTACCCTTCTCCTCTCCTCCTCTTGAACTTGGTGGATGGGGGGGAGTCTAGTCCTATCACGTTTCCGACTCCTACGACTTTGAGAACCCATTCTCAAGGAAGCTAAGAGAGAAAATATTATAAGGGCTCAATGATGGGATAGTACTACAGATAAGTGTGGGATAGTACTAGAGATGTGTGATTATATAGGAAAAATAGGTTATCCACTTCAAATCTCACTGGATTTCCTATCTAAGATTGATTGGATAACTAAGATAAACATAAAGATATTTAAAGATAAACTATTATCCACTTAAAAATTAATATTATTTATAATATTTATTAACAAGTCTAAATATTTATCATTACCAGATATATAAATATATCTTTAAAGAAATCTTTTATTTTATAATTATATAACTGCTTTTTTTAAATAAAGTATTTTTTTCATATTTTATTCAAAGGTTTATTCTACATAAAAAAATTTCAAGAAATATAAAAATAAAAAATTTATTTTTTTAAAAAATTAATAATATGATCTTTAATAATATTTTTATTGATCTAATCCCAAAATATAATCCTTTTAAATTAGTGATTTTAAATTCTTTTATTTAATAAGTTACATATATTTTATTATTTAAATTTCTATATTCTATTTCTCTAAATTACTAAATTAACTTTTCCAAAAATATGTTTTTGAAAAAAGAGAGGAGGTGGGAAGGAGATGCCACGTGTCACAAGCGTGCATGACACGTGGCATTCTCTTGACATGTGGCACTATTATGGTTGATGTGGCAATTCCATGATGTGGCATGCCATGTCACCATGTGCGAGGTGGCATGCAAAGGTGGCAAGATGATGTGGCATTAATGATGACTAGGATGATGAGGTGGGGAGTCAACTAGGTTGACCATGTTGACATGGAGGGTGGAGGTTGTTGAAAATACAAGTGAATAGGGTGTGTGTGGGAACAAGCTCTTGGATAGAGGCTGTAAAAGAGGAGATGTAATTGTGAAAGAACCTGTGAAAAGGTGAGAAGAATCTACTGGGAGAGAATAATGGGTAGCATGAGGGAATTTAGGAGTGTGGAGATATTCTGGGAGATAATCTGGGAAAAGAGAAGAGGTGGAGAGAATCAGGCAAAAGGTGGAGATATTCAGGGAGTGAATCATGGAGAAATCAATGGGATTTTATGCTTGATGTAAACTCTATAAATTGAGGCATAGCCCTAATGAGAATTTGCTGGTTTTTGAGTATCCATGCCTACATTAATCTATCTGCTAATTACCCACTAATTACATCTTAATCATTTCTTAATCACTTTGTTAATCATGTTGATTCTAGTGTATGATCCACCCTAGCTCATCATTTAGCTCAAATTTCAACATGGTATCAGAGCCATGCCTAGAATCAACCAGATTTATGAGCCCATTAGTGAATTAATTAGGATTAGTAAAATAATTAGCAAAAAAAATCAGTTTTTAGTAAGCTTTCACTCTTCCCCTTCACCCCCAGCCAGTGGAGGGTCTCTAGCACTTAGCATACTTCAAATTAGGTCATGAGCTTCTAGCTTAAGCTAGCTAAGGTCCTTGGCTACCAGCCCATCTACTCCACGCAGCAAACCGCCGGCGGAAGCATCGATTTTTCGCTAATTAACAGGCGCCGTTTTTCTGCAGAAGAATGAAGATTGCTCTTTGCTCACTTCAAATGTCTTCAATTCCTTTTAGCACAAAGGGTAATCAAGCATGCTCTATAAGCTGGTGAAGACAAAAATCAATTTCATCAAGTCTACAGAGAGATCAAAGCTCTTCATCAAATCTGCAGGTGACTTTGGTAAAACAGAGATTAAGCTTTCATTATTTGGTCAAATCTTGTGTTTCTTGGCTTAATCCTCTACTAGACTCATTTCTATTGATGCCTTTGAAAGCATTTGAGCTCATTTGAAGTGGAAGGCATCAGATTTGGGCTCCCCGCATACTCTGTTTTCTGCACACAAACCAGAGCATTAATTTGCTAATCAGTGATTAATCAGTGCTAATCACTGTACTTTGGTGCAATTGAGGGTTCAAATTAACCATTAGGTATCTGATACAGATCCCTATAACTTCAGATTTCAAATCGGAGTTGGTTTGATACTCCAACCATCCCGTACAAATTGGTTACCCTTAATTTAGTGTAATTTCTGGAAAATTGTGCTGATAAAATTTGTGAAAATCATCATTTTGCATTTAACCCTCTGTTAATGCCTGTAAATCTCACTCAAATTCAAGATTATTCACAGCCAAAATTGCATTTGGAATGTGCATGAGAATGAATGCTATACGCATTATGTATTGGGCACATTTTATCAGTGTAAAAATGGGAACAGACACTGCCCTTGTCCAGATTAAGGCAAGAGGTAAGACCTCCCGCATAAATTTGGGTTTGCATTGCATAATGATACAAAATAAACATAAAAAGCCCAAAGGAACTGTCAGCAAAACATTGAAACATGTTGCTCACATGGAGCAAAAAGACCTGATGGACGAGCTCATGGCCCCAGCCATGGAAAAAGAAGAATATCTCTTCCCAAGAAGAGGATCCACACCGAGAAGAAGACCTGAAGGAAGACATGGACACGAGAAGAGAAGCTGCCACAAGAAGAGAAGCTGCCCCGAGAAGACTGAAAGAAGAGACGGACGTGTGGAGAGATGCTGCCACGAGAAGAAGACTGAAGAAAAGAGAAGATGTGAGGCTCCAAAGAGTGAGGAGCCATGTGAAAATCTCTGAGAGAGAGAGAGAGAGAGAGCCCACAACCCAATGTAACCTGCCCCAATAAAGTAAAACCACCTCTGAGCCACCGATGATGTAGGCCACGTGGTAGATGTATGTGTGAGCACTTTAGTCAAGGTCGCGGGCACTTATAGTAGCCTTGGACACACAGAGAGAGAGAGAGTGTCAAGGACTATGGAGTTTAGGGACTCGAGGCACTGGTCGCGGACTGTCAAGTAAGAAAGAAATTTGATATAGGGTCCAGGTGTGCTGAGATAACTTGAGGGGAGGAGTAGACACTGGTCGCGGACTACCAAGTAAGGGGAGGCAAACTTGGTATAGGGTCTAGGTGTACTAGGAGTATTCACTTGAGGGGAGGTGTTGAAAATACAAGTGAATAGGGTGTGTGTGGGAACAAGCTCTTGGATAGAGGCTGTAAAAGAGGAGATGTAATTGTGAAAGAACCTGTGAAAAGGTGAGAAGAATCTACTGGGAGAGAATAATGGGTAGCATGAGGGAATTTAGGAGTGTGGAGATATTCTGGGAGATAATCTGGGCAAAGAGAAGAGGTGGAGAGAATCAAGCAAAAGGTGGAGATATTCAGGGAGTAAATCATGGAGAAATCAATGGGATTTGATGCTTGATGTAAACTCTATAAATTGAGGCATAGCCCTAATGAGAATTTGCTGGTTTTTGAGTATCCATGCCTACATTAATCTATCTGCTAATTACCCACTAATTACGTCTTAATCATTTCTTAATCACTTTGTTAATCATGTTGATTCTAGTGTATGATCCACCCTAGCTCATCATTTAGCTCAAATTTCAACAGAGGTGGCAAGCTGAGGTGGCAAGCTGCTTATGTGGATCCTCTCGATGCTCACGTGGACATAAAGTGGCATGCATGTATAAGGTTTGGGCCTACCCAAGCCTCACACATGGAATGAAACCTAAGCTGTGAAGTTTACCAAGCCTAGATTTCCAAACCTAACTAGGATTAGTTTTAGACTTGAAAAGGGGAGAGTGGACACAATATGGGAATTTTCACTTGGGAGGATTGAAAATGGACCTTCCCATACTCAAATCAAGCCAAATTTTTTTTAATAAATTCATGGCAACAAGAGTATTGATCCCATGAGTTTTTAGATTGAAAGATCCAATATTTAATTTTCTAGAATTAAATTACTATTGATTTAATGGGCCTCTAACAATCATAATAAATTTTCCAAAGTAAATCTACAAAAATCAAACCGTTAGATTTGTAATTTTATCTTATACCCACATTATACTAATCTTTCCCAATCTAATCATCACTAGATCCATACAATTTGAGCATTTTAAATGGTAGATGTGGTGGGAGGATAAAATAGTATGTTTTTTAACAATTCTAATATATTTTAAATAATATAGAAAATAGTAGAACACATCAAAAATTACTCGATAAATCAAGTTAAGCTCTATGTTATTTGTATTTGTGATATGCAAAGTGGGAATATCGTATGAGTAATAATGTAAAAGTTATAGGCAATTTACTCACATTCACTATACCTGTCTAAACCTAGGACAGGGCCTGTATACAAACTTGGTTCCCAAAGAAAAGGGGATTTGCAATTATTGGATATTCGATCAGATTATAGTTTTAGGTGCCCAACTTTGCATATGATGTTTCATTAGAAGACCTTGAAGTGAAACTCCTTGGCTAACTATGAGAGATTGGCTATTCTTCTTGAAAAAATGCCTGTTTTTCAGCTAAAGCCAAGGGCGCCCACGACATGAAACTAGATAGCCTCATCTTGCAACCACCCATTACTCTTTTAGAATAAATAAAGGATGAATTTTATTTTACTAATTTCTATAAATTTTGCCATAACCTCCTTTGTATGGCTAGATTTTTAGAATATAAAAACCATAAGGATTACTCTTTTAGAATAAATAAAGGATGAATTTTATTTCACTAATTTCTACAAATTTTGCCATAACCTCCTTTGTATGGCTGGGTTTTTAGAATATAAAAACCATAAGGATTACTCTTTTAGAATAAATAAAGGATGAATTTTATTTCACTAATTTCTACAAATTTTGCCATAACCTCCTTTGTATGGCTGGATTTTTAGAATATAAAAACCATAAAGATTACTCTTTAGAATAAATAAAGGATGAATTTTATTTCACTAATTTCTACAAATTTTGCCATAACCTCCTTTGTATGGCTGACCATTTTTCAAGTTCCTAAGTCTTTAGAACTAATTAAAAGTACACCAAAGTATTGAAATATCCTAAAGTAAACATTTATCCATTTACTTAAAACAACATTATAAAAATTTGACATTGATCAATTAACCATTCACCTAGGATAAAGAAAGGTTGGTTTTGCTAGAGATGAGAGGGGAATGCCTTTTGTAATGAGGCCTAACATTATAGAGAAGACATAAAGCATAAAAACCATAAAAATCCATAAAATAATTGAAAGAAAGAAGAATCACCAACTTACTAATGACTTGGCTTGATGGTTTGAGGGTTCAACTCTTGTTTGAACAAGAGTGGCCACCAATCTTTGGAAGAGGGAAATGTCAAAAACTAGTGAATTATTAATGAATTCACAGTTCTTGGCTTGGGTGGAGTAGAGTAACAGTGCATAAAACACTATTGAGTTTTAACAAAGGGGAAGGCCTCTATTTATAGGAAAAAGTGAGCTCCTAACCAAACAAACTGATTCTAGAATTTTCCAATTTAGTACATCTTTGGATGGGGGGACCATGGTGGGTGCAAGCTTGGTCAATGGTATGACCCATCACATGGATTTTCTTAATCACCCCTAATTCATCCTACCCCTAACTTCTTATTCTCAACATCTCTTGATCATCACCATTGACTACCACTCCTAACAAAATAGGATCCTAGTTCCACGAGCTACAATGACATAAGAAGATAACCCACAAAAAGAAAAAGAGAGAACACCACAACCTGATACCTCAACATCCCCCCCACGGGAGCCAAAATACCCATCATGGTGTCTTAACAAAGATTCTAGAGCTTCCTCAACATCACCATCAACATACAGCATCTCAGAGCGCAAGAGCAGTTACCATGTGCGCTTACCATGTGCGCTGCCTTCTTGTCGCTCTAGAATTCCCTCCTCGCTCGCCAATTGCTTACTAACACCATTACTTTACTAACTCTTCCTACATCATAGCACCTAAAACATGGATACTCGTCACTCATTAATTATTCCGTGCTAGTCTACTCATTTACGCACTTTGACTCCTCTAAAGAGGATGTCTCACCGTGCAAAGGCGACAAAAAAGAAAAAACACCAAAAACAAAATAAAGAGTACTATTGGGCATGCACAAAAACATGAATTCATAAGAGCCCATCAGACTAGCGAAATACTTAATCTCTAGTACTCCACTGACTTCTTTCCATCTTACTAACTTCCCCACCCCCTCTCATTCATAAGAGCACATCAAATTAGCAAAATACTTAATTGCGAGTCGTCCACTAATGTCTTTCCATCTTACTAACTCCCCCACCCCCTCTCATTTTCGGAGAGACAAGAGAAAAAAACAAGTGCGACACTTCCCCGTGTGCCTCGATAACCTCTTATTGATCATGAGGCCGTGATTGATTTTAGGAAGGGGAGTATGTTATCCACATACTTGTTAACACATTCCTATGACAACTATGTCCGTACACTTATGTAATGGGCACCCATTCTATATTGTAAATCCTGTCATTTGATGAGGGAAATGCCCTAAAGATGCTCCCAAGTATTGAGCTTCAAAGGATAGACAAGAGGACCTTGGTCAGTTGGCTAAACCATAGAGAAAAGACTTGTAACTATGATAACTATGTCCATACACTTATGTAATGGGAACCCATTCTATATTGTAAATCCTGTCATTTGATGAGGAAAATGCCCTAAAGATGCTCCCAAGTATTGAGCTTCAAAGGATAGACAAGAGGACCTTGGTCAGTTGGCTAAACCATAGAGAAAAGACTTGTAACTATGTTTTGGGTGCCTTGGGTCACTAATCCCAAACGGCCTAGTGGGAAAAGGCTTGGAACTATAAAAGCCAATTTCTCTTGTTTGTAACTCATTCTTCCATTTATGAAATAGAAGTGGATTTTTCTCGCTCCCTCTCTCTTGCAACTCTAATCTAGCATGTGTGGTGTGATTAGGGTTAGGATTTGGGAGTGATTAGTGCTAATCACTTGTTCTCTCATGCTTCCCTCTTCCTTCTTCTCTCCCTCTTGCTTGAGTGATTAGGCTACCAACGCGATTGTCTTTCACGGAGATCCCACATGATCTTCGTGAGAGAGGTTGCACCACCCGTTGGATTAGAGCAACCACCTCAGTGTGACAACAATGACTGTGGGAGGATGGTGGTGGACGAGAGGCTATGGTGGAGCTAAAAAACGAATCCAAGCTGAAAATAAACGTCTAGGACTAATCAATCAAAGGGTGGATGCTGACAAGGCCAGATGGCTAGAGAGAGCTGGAATTAGATGAATGCTGGGCTGGCCCTGCAAAAGCTAGGGAAAGAGAAGTCCCCTAGATGGGATGGGTTGTCTGTAGAGTTCTTTATTGATTTTGGGCCCTCCATAATGGATTTGGTATGGAATATATGTCCAATAGCCTCATCAATGCATGTGGGCTCTATAACCTGCACAACTTTTGCCATGTATGCATAGTGATGTGCCACATAACCAGCATAGGTAAACCTCTGCACAAGATTCTTCACTCTTCCAGATCTTCGTAGCTTTGCATTCATGGCTTCCATAGCCTTCTTTACACCAAATGTTCTTATAGCTAGTATCCTAAGATCCTCATCAAGGTGCATCTTTAAGCCACTAGACTCTCCATCAACATGAGAATGCCCTGCAGAAATGTCAGGCATACTAAGGGGCTCAACCACTTTCTCTTTGCCTTTATGTGATGTACTAATCACATTTGTACGACTGGTATTATGACGTAGCCTGCCACTCCAATCAAGCAACTGAACCACTAGATGAGGACTCTCCTGGTCCACTCAAAGATTGTGATTACCAACTTGCATTCTGTGCAACCACATTTCCACTCACATCAGTCCCAACAGCTTCTTTTTCAGTAGCATACCAGCTGCTCATCTCATCAAAAACAACATCCCTCCTTACCCTCAACTCATGTGTAGCAGGGTTATAAAACCTGTATCCCTTTTGCTCAAGGGAATACCAAATAAACACACATTTTTTAGCTTTTACATCCAGCTTAGTTCTCAACTCATCTGGCACATGCACATATGCAATGCATCCACCAAAGACTTTCAGATGAGACAAATCAGGTTTTCTGCTAGTAAACCTCTCCTCTAGAGTTACATCATGTATGGCTACAGTTGGAGTCCTGTTCATGATGTAAACTGCTGTAGAAACAGCCTCAGCCCAAAAGCTATGCGACATATTCTTCTCTCCTATCAATGCTCACGCAATCTCAACAATGTGCCTATTTTTTCGCTCAGCAACTCCATTTTGCTATGGAGTGTATCTGCATGTAAACTGTCTCCGAATACCATTCTTCTTCAAAAAATCAGAGAACTCATTAGAGAAGTACTCTCCCCCTCCATCTGACCTTAGGCACTTTACATATTTCCCTCTTTGCTTTTCAACCATAACTTGAAAATTCTGAAAATGAGTGAACACTTCACCCTTCTCCTTCATGAAGTATACCCACACTTTCCTTGTGTGGTTCATCAATAAATGTCACATAATACCTGCAGCCTCCCATAGACATGGTCTTCGTAGGACCCCATACATATGAATGCACAACATCTAGTGCATTTCTGCTCACATTTCTGTCACGTGGAAATACATGCTTTGTTTGCTTTCCAAATTGGCACGCTTCACATATTTTCTACATACCTTCAACTTTAAACTTTGGCAGCCTTATCACAATTCCTTTAGTCTGCATAGACTTCATTCTCAGCACATTCACATGCCCAATTCTTTTATGCCAAATGTATGTGTCTGGAACAATTCCTGAACCATTTGCAAACATCCCAGCACTCACTTTAGGCATGTTTACATTTAATGTAAACATTCTGCCCACTCTGTTGCCTTTTGCAACCAACCTGCACTTGTCTTTAAAGTCTTCAACATAACAACCATCAGGGTTAAACCGAACCTGCAAACCCTGCTCAATCATCTGGCCAATTGAAACCAGATTCTTTGTTATGTTTGGAACATGAAGTATATCTCCAAGGTACTTCACTTTGCCATCCTGCATAGCAAATGGCACATCTCCAACATGGGCAACTGGATGAGCACTATCATCCCCTGTTTCCACAAAACCTGGTCTTTTAAGGTTTATCATCTCCTTGAACCACTCCCCATGACTTGTCATGTGGTTCAAAGCACCTGAATCAACATTCAATGTACCATACATCATCTTTATGTGCTGCTTCAACATTTTTAGACATGGCATTGACGACATGCTGCATAACAAACAACCTTTCATTATCCTCATTGTTTCTGCTTGAGGATGCATAGTTGTTTTGCTGCAATTTTTCATTTTGCATGTTAGTCTACTTCTTATAACAATCTACCTGCACATGTCCAGGGGCTTACCACAATAGAAGCATCCACATGTATCACTATACTGCCTTTGCCAACTTCCATGACCTCTTTGACTCCCCCTACCTCTAAATTGGCCTCTTCCACCTGCCTGTTGTTGCTGTTGTGAATTCTGGGATTGTTGTTATTGCTACTGCTGGCCATAATTTTGATTACCTATTTGGCCACCTCCTTGGCCACGTTCACGGCCTCCTCTACCTCATCCTCTTCGTGAACTTGTGTAGAAGGCATGTTGCTCTAAACTGTTTTTGTTTTCTGAAGGCTGTTGGTCTTCACCCAAGCTCTTCTCTTCTATAATCAATATAGACACCAAATCTATGAAATTGGGAATGTTTTTTTGAGTCTGAATAGACATCTTGATATTGTGGCCCGAGACCATGTAGATAGACTTCCACCTTATCATCATCATCTATTGAAACACCAATAGATGCAAGGGATTCCACAATACCCTTGATCTTCAATGCATAGTCATTCACAGACATACTCTTTTTCTCCACAGTATGAAGTTCATTCTTTAAGTGTATCTTTCGTGCCTTGGTATTCGTTTCATAGAGTTTTACACCAAGGTGTCCCATGCCTCCTTGGGGGACTTAGCATCCTGTATGTGCCCAATCATGGTGTCCTGTATACTGATAGAGAGCCAATACATAACTTTTTTGGCTCCTTGGTTCCAATCCTTGAAGTCTTTCACATCAGCAGAGCAGTCGGATTGATCTCCGGTATCTCCGCTGCCTCTTCATGCTCACCTTCTATGTAGTCCCAGTAATCCTTTCCCATGAGGAAATTTGTCAACTTGAATCTCCAAGCATGGAAGTTGTTCTTATCAAGCTTTTCAGCCACAATCCTGTTTATGCCATCATTTGACATCTTGCCAGACATACAAATTTACCAGAAACAGCACTCTCGTTTGCACAAACTGCTATATTTTCTGCCAGCAGTACAGTACTACACTCAAATGTTGACCTCCTTGCAGCGCGCACAATGTTTGCACAACCAATCTATCTTCCTGCAATTCTTAAAACAGAGTTCTGCATAGAATCGATGACTTACCCGCAATGCTCGAAATCACTTGCTTTCCAAAAAACGGAGGTCCTAACGCATCTGAAATGCGTTTTTGGCCCCGAAAATTTCTGTCTGATGGGACAATATAGTTGCCCGATAGCTTTACTCCTGCAAAAGCTCCTTAATCAGAGATCGTTTGCTGGTGCCTCCCGTAGAGCTCCCAACAAGGGTATAGTCGCCAAGACAAACAGGGAAGAGTAGATGAAGCTCTTACCCTCATACTGATTCTTGTGCTTCTCTTTCTTGCAGCTCAGCCCTTAGCATGAGCTAGGCTCTGGTACCATGAAAAGATGCAGGGGTGAAGAGAGCTTGAGCTCTTGCAAGCACACACACACTCACAAAACTCTAAAAGAGAACACACAAGGTGAGAGGCTGAAAATCTTCTTCTTCTTCACACAACACAACACACCATATACAAAGATAAGAGTACACACAATATGAAAAGGTACTCAACCAAATACATACTAGGGCTCTCTATAGTGTGAACCCAACTAAATGAGCTGGCACTATAACTATGACGGTCTCTAGAATAGTAGTCACACAGCCTGTCATCCCACCCATGATCTCACCAACCATGCCAGTGGTGTAAGTGTGGGGCCGATCCCCCATGCGGGTCATCAGTGTCCACCGCCTCACTAGACGAGCTCCATATCTCAACAGACCAATGCGTCCATCTCAACATCCATTGCCTTCTCCCATACATACTTCCCAATAGCTTCTGCATAGCATGTAGGTTCCACATGCTTCACCAAAGAGGTCATATATGCGTAATGCATAGTAAAGTCACGATATGTCAACCTGTAAACTGGATACTTGACCCTTTGGGATCTCCGCAATGCATGCGGATCACTCTGAACACCTTTCACTCTAGCATGTGGGGGCACATATCTATCCTGCCTTGCACTTGGTGTGCGTACAACTCGTATGCCAAGTTCCTCATCCAAAATTTGTGAACTTGATGACTCATAACTTGTAATGCCAATTCCTTCAAGCTTCTTTTTCCCTTTATCCACAACACTACTCCCAGTGCTCACACTCTCAACATGTCTCAGGCATACTGAGACCATGGACGTAAAGTGCTACTCTCAGACTCTGCTAGCCTAGACATAGAAATAGAACTTGCTTGTGGCAAGTTCACATGCACATCAGCATCAACGGAATCAATGACACCCTCATCCTTTGCCTTGTACCAAACTGTTGAGAGGTAGAGATTGCGTTTGTGCAATGCTACATTGATATGGGTGATGGATGATGGGTGAGTTGTGGAAACCCTCCATTAAGAGGGGGTGTTGAGAGATGTGATCGTGGTGTTGTGTGTATGTGGGAAAGCACCCTAGAGGTGCAAGATATTGTGGCAAGGTAAGAATGCCCTATGTAATATTGTATGGTGTGTGAGTGTTGACCAAAAGAGTGGAAAAGGAGTTGCCACATGGATGATGACATGTAAAGTGGGATAAGGCTAGAAAGCCTATATCATTGTATGGTTCATTGTGAATGCAATAGAGCAATAGAACTTGTGTTGAGTGTGCAATATCTCTCTCTCTCTCTCATGGAGTTTTTAGTGTGGTATAATCCACCTTAATTATGTTGCTTAATCTATGTCTATCACCATGATCAATCCCATTTTTGGATTGTTAACATGGTATCAGAGCTTGGGTTGGCTCTTCGTCATGGTAAATATCTATTTATAGTTTTTCTTGGTAATGAGTTCTTTGGTTAAGCATTATTTTCAGTTATTATTATGAAAAAAAAATTATGCACACTCTATTATTAATCTCTATTTGCATTTGAGAGAGGAGTTCAAAGCTGCCTATGAAGCTGAAAATCAAGATTTTAGCATTATGAAGACTATGGAGTCTTCATCAAACATCAAAGAAGCTACCCAAGAGAGTTGCAAATGGGAGTTTTGCAACATGAAAATCTTGCTCATCATCATGGAAGCTGAAAATGGAGATTTCAGTAAGTGTGAAGACTATGGAGTCTTTGGTGTCAACACAAGGAAGCTGCGAAGGAGACAAAGGTGTCTCAAGAAGGATGGTTTTGTGAAGTTTTGCCTCAACTTTTTGGTTTTGATCATGGAAAAATGCTCATTGTTGAAGGGTTTCTGGTTGTTGGGATATGTGGATCCCATGGCTCCTGCATTTGGGCAAAGAGCATGTTTTAAGGTGCATGTTTTGCTTGGCTAGAGAAGCAAGCAAGGTTTGAGACTCAAGATGAAGTCCATGTATGTGCATCAAGAGGAGGATGCACATGTGTTCGCTCATAGAAAATGAGTGAGTGGTGGAAGTAGTGGAAACTTTCACATGTGAATGCACCTATGGTTTCTCATAGGGAGAAACTCAGAGAAAGAACCCTTGAAGGAGCATGCAAGATACCATGCATTGTGGAGCTTGTTTGGGGGCTCATGTAGCTATATTGATGGCTAAGTAAACCCGAAGAAAAATTCATGCAAGAAAACAAAGAAGAGGCAATGATGTTTGAGGTAAGGAAGGATTGCACATGCAGCATCTTCAAGAAGGTAACACCAAAGAGCTTGCAAGAGGCGGAAGTCACTACATTGAAGTGAAGAAGAAAGCTCTAATGCCTAGATAAAGAGAGCAAGAAGGCGCTCACAGCAATCTTTGTGACTTGTGATTCGAGGAGAGGCAGCACAGAAAATCTTGAGGAGAAGAAAGCCGCAACAGGTCGCTAACATCAACAAATAGAAGCTCAAGTCAACAACACCACCAACCTAGCACAGCTATAACTCCATTTGCTAGCTCCCTTCAACAATAGGAGTTGTAGCACGATGCAGTAAGCTAGGTAGACGGAGCAACCAAAAATGAAACAAGAAGGGAAAATTTCCTCGAGTTACATTGAGTAAAGCTCGACTCTTACATCCATAGAACAAGACTATGAGAGCAGCCCATGCGAGAGTGCTTACTGGCCACACCCTAGCCCAATAGTAGTAGTGTGAGCGACAGCTTGTGTACAACAAGCAAAGGGGGCATAGAGGTGGTAGCTGAGGAAGGCAGAGTCAGTGGGGGAGCTTTCTCATGAGAAAAAGGCACAAGAGAAGGCAACTCGTCTCATCGTCAGGGTCACGATAGAGAGTATAGCTTGGCATTCACCATGAAGGAGACATCGAGAAAAGTAGGTGGAGGGTCTCGACAATAGCAACTCCGCCCCCACCCCAATGCATAAGAGAGAGATAGACAGCAAGAGAGGAGAAAGAGGTGGGTGGATAAGGGCCACCCACCACAGCCCATCATTGGCAACCCATAGTAGCTGCAAGAACACCTTCTGCTAGCCGCCGCACATCTCATTTTTTTAATGGCTCAAAGTAACCCTAAGGGTTATCCTTAGAGGTTGTGTAAATTGTCCTTCACAAGGGGTACTCACATGCAGGATAAAGGCGATAGATGAGTAAATGGTATTGTGTTTTTTTTGGTTTTGGTGGAAGGTTAACGCTAGTTCACACACACTTGGGTTCGCTGCCCACAAACGGCTTCAGCCAAAAGGCATTATATTTGTTTCACCCATGATTATGAGATGGGTAACCGTACGTGAGCTTGAAGCTCAAAACGAGATGTGTATTCACCCATGGTATGAGGGTCGCCCTGCCTGAGCTCACCCAGAAGCTTGAAATAGTTGTTGTGCGTGTTGTGTGCATGAGCGATGCACGTGTGAGGTGCATGCACATGGGTTGGCTCCCACCCGAGATTCTACGTTCAAATCGGACTCAGTGGCTCCACTGCTCTGGGCGAGTTGGCTCAAAACAAACTTGGTGTCTAAGATGGTAGACACGCTGTCATGCCATGGCACGTCTATGGCGTGAAACCATGCATATGAGGCCATTAAATGCAAATCCAGATGCATGGGATTAAGTGCCATGACTTGAGTCATTATATGATGCCTAAGTACATATGTTCATATTGTAAATGAGGTTCAATAAGAGGAGCTGAGACTAAGTCAGGTCTCAAAGCCTGTGTACATAACGGGTGTAGTAGGTGTTTTAACACTTGGATAGTGTGATGTTTTTAGTGGAGGAAAAGGGCAGTCTTTTGCTGTGCAGATGCATGCTTGAAGGCCAGGCAATCAATGGAGAAATGTGTGAGTTTTTGTGAAGTGCACAGGCTGATAAGGAGCCATTTTGGAGGGCAGATAGCAGGAGCTGGGAGTGCCTGATGGGTATGTGATGAACTGAAGAGTTGTGGTCAGACATGCTATGAACAACTTCCTAGAAGGAAATTTTTGCAGAGGAGCTATAGTTTGAGATCTTTTTAGCACCCAAGGTGCGTACTTTTCATCCGGAATAGCTACAGATGATAGATGGCTAGTTTGAAGTGGCTTTTGTGTGCACATGATGAGCATGCTATGGTGAGACCCAGGTGTCTGGACATAGGTGGTCATATGGAATTCAAGGCCATGAAGTTGGATTGGTGATCGGGTGCGTGAGCGGTGAGATATGGACACACCAACTGGGGCACCTTTCATGATGTGTAGGGAAGAACTAGATTTTTTGTAAGTGTTGAGTACAGGGATGGCAACTAGAACTCTTGCAGTCGCCATAGCCGAACTTGTCCAGCTTGGTTTTGGCAGCTTGCACGCCTAGCCGGGCGTGACTTTGTCCGCCCGTAGATTTCTCCCTTCCATACATTTCTTTCTTTGTATGCTTGCCCTAAAACAGAACGGCATAGCTTCCATGGATACCAGCACCACCACTAGCTATGGTGGGTTTCCTGAGGCCTTCAGTAATGGCGCTTCCTCTGCTGCCGAAAATGGTCATGAAATCAACCATGGCTGGCAGAAAGTTACCAAGCCAAAGAAGAACAAGCGGCGTCGGCGGGCCGGAGAGCAAGGTTTTCCATGCTCTGGAGCGAGAGGCGGAGGAGAGAAGATCCCACAGGGAGGCCCTCCTTCGAGTGGCGGCAATTGGAGCATCCACACCAGCCAATGCGCAATCAGACAGCGAAGCTGATGAAGAAAATCATCACCAAGCAGAGGGCAACTGGCAGACGCAAGGTGGCGGCTTGCGTGGCAATAAAAGGATTTTTTTAAAAATGGAATATCCAAGTATTAAGCTGGAAAAAAGGAGGCGCAAGCGTATTTTAATTTTGGGAAATTTGCATTTTTAGCTGCAAAAGTAAAAGGAGCCCGATTCTCTTGCGGGAAAAAATGGGGGGAAAAAACCAGAAATGGGAGGAAGAGAGAACCAGAGAAGAATTCTACCAGAGGTTCAAAAAATGTGAGGAGCGCTACTGTTTAGGGCATCCTGGGTTTAGAATTAAAGAGAGAATGAAGTGCTATCAAAGGAGATGATCTTCAAAAAAATCACACAATACATGATGAATACTGATCTTGGCGCATACTGCAGTGAAGCAGAACGTGGGAAAAAGCGATATGCATAAATTCGCTTCTTTTTTTCTGAGATAAGTAATATTTTGGTTGTTTTGTTACTTACGATTTCAAATAAAAATCGTATAGCCCTTGGATAAATACACTACCCCTTTAAGGCTTTTGGGTAAGGCTTTGGGTAAGTTTTTTTTTTGTTGTTTTGAAGAGTCTTGGAATAAGAAAGCATCAAAATACAAAGAGATTCCTGGGATTTGGATTTTATTTTCTACTCGGTTGGATTTTGGATTGCTAGACATGGAGTTTTCTAAAATCACATGAATATGTTGTACATATGCCATATGTCTTTTTTTGCTTTGTGAGTTGTTGGAATCTGAAAGCAGGTTTTCACGTGATCAAGAGACACCTTGAAATGATGGAATTGGCAATATATGATATATGTGATGTGAATGGTCACATGTATATGGAAATCTTTTGTAGATCGTATTATGCCTACATGTGATATGTTTGAAGCATTTGGAAAAAGAATCAGGAGACCTATGCTTGGAACTGGTCATGCTCTTGACACACAATTTATGTGCAATCATCAAGCTGAATTTGGGGATGTAATGAAGTGAATTGGCACATGTACATGTCATCAAAAATGGAGATGTCTTATGCTCCTTGAAGAGTTATGTATTTTTGTTTCCTTGCTGGGATTTTGGAAGCTACTCTCACAGCCAGAAGTCTCGCACTTGCCCAGCGACACCGTCCATGTCACGACAATGCGCACACATGTTTGGTTGATGGACGCTCCAATGTATCATTGAGGGGGGGAGTGTTGAGAGGTAGCGATTGTGTTTGTGCAATGCTACATTGATATGGGTGATGGGTGATGGGTGAGTTGTGGAATACCTCGATTAACAAGGGGTGTTGAGAGATGTAATCGTGGTGTTGTGTGTATGTGGGAAAGCACCCTAGAGGTGCAAGATATTGTGTCAAGGTAAGAATGCCACATGTAATATTGTATGGTGTGTGAGTGTTGACCAAAAGAGTGAAAAAGGAGTTGCCACACGGATGATGACATGTAAAGTGGGATAAGGCTAGAAAGCCTATATCATTGTATGGTTCATTGTTGTGAATGCAATAGAGCAATAGAACTTGTGTTGAGTGTGCAATCTCTCTTTCTCTCTTATGGCGTTTTTAGTGTGGTATAATCCACCTTAATTATGTTGCTTAATCTATGTATATCACCATGATCAATCCCATTTTTGGATTGTTAACACCAACTAGCAAGTTCATCAAACACCGCATCTCGTGAGATAACCACTTGCCTAGTTTGTGGATTGTAACATTTATATGCCTTGCGATCCTGTGCATACCCAACAAAAATGCACTTTTTTGCCTTCGGATCCAACTTTCTCCTTCTCTCATCAGGCACATGCACATAAGCTACGCAACCAAACACTTTGAGGTGTCTAATGTCTGGCCTAAAACCTATAAGCCGCATCTCTGGCGTACTTCCATGTATGGCTACTGTGGGTATCTTATTAAGTACATACACCATTGTGGCACACGCTTCTACCCAATAATAATCTGGCATGCTCTTTTCATTGAGCATCGCCCTACCACATCATAAACGACTCTATTTTTCCTCTTAGCAACACCATTTTGCTGAGGTGTATACCTGTAAGTTAACTACCTTCTTATGCCATGCTTTCTCAAGACATTCTCAAAAGCATGTGAGGTGTATTCACCACCTCCATCTGTCCTCAAACATTTTATCTAAGAGCCATATTGCTTCTCTGCAAAAGCTTTGAAGTCCATAAACTTTCCCAACACTTCACTTTTCTCTCTAAGAAAGTAAATCCAAGTCATTCTGTTGAAATCATCAATGAATGTCACATAATACAAGCTGCCTTTATAATGGATGGGTTTTGTGCAGGACCCCATACATCACTATGAACTATCTCAAGTAGCCTGCTACTCATGTTGCCTTCTTTAGTAACTGGCAACCTTGCTTGCTTTCCAAACTGGCAAGCATCACAGACATGCATATTCCCATCATACTTGAATCTAGGCAGCCCACTAACAATGCCTCTTTCCTGCATGTTCTTTAACCTTTGTATGTTCACATGTCCAATCCTTTTATGCCACATGTGAATGTCCTGTACCACATTTCGGCTTTTAGAGAACATGGCTGATTTCAACTCAGGAATCCCAACATCCAACTTAAATAACCTGCCTTCTTTCTTGCCTTTGGCAATGACTCTACATCCATTTTTGAAATCCTCAATGAAGCATCCATGCTCGTTTGAAACGAACCTGTAAACCTTGTTCCACCATTTGACCAACTGAGGCCAAACTTTTTGTAATAGAAGGCACATACAAGACATCTGCCATAGACTTTGTTTCACCATTGTGCATAACCAATGGTACACTTCCAACATGTGTGATAGCATGCTGGGTATCACCTCCTCTCTCCACATAGCCTTTCACATCCATAGGCTTCATATGTTCAAACCATTTTCCATGACAAGTCATATGGTTTGATGCTCCAAAGTCCATATACCAAGTGTCATCACTTTCACCATTTGTCATCATAGATCCCACAACATGTTTCATGGAAAACAAGTGATTTGCGTTGCCATCATTACTGCTTGATGCAAAATTTCCACCATTTGCATAATTTCCACCATGTTGTGCATAATGTCCACCATGTTATGCTCTACCCCCTCTCAAATCATTTTGTTTGCAGAAATAATCACGTGCCATATGACCAAACTTCCCATAGTAATGGCATTCCACATTTTGCATAGATGTTTGTTGGCCTTGCCAATGTCGTCTACCACGAGGATTACCTCTACCTCTTTAAGGTGTATATTCGACCACCTCTAGCACCATATGTGGGCTGAAAATTTTGTTGTGGTGACCTATCCTGCCATCCACGACCATTACCACGACCTCATGATGCAAATCTCCCCCTGCCTCTGAATCCCCTTTGTGAAAAGAAAGCCTGATTTCTGCCATTATCATCATGGCTAGTAGATGCATCATGAAAAGAGTCACTGAGTTTGATTTCCTCAACAAGCAAGAGTGAAACCAACTCATCAAAATCAAGTAAACCTGTACTTCAAACAGAAATAGATGTATCAAAAGACTTGTACTCCTTGTGCCAAGACCACACAAGGCAATGTCTACCAAATCATCATCAAGCATGGGGGCATTGATAGTTGCCAATGCATCTACTTCTTTATCTCTTGTACATAATCATGGATACTCCTTCCTTTCCGCTTCACATTCTGGATCTGTTGTCTCAACTGAGACTTACAAGCACTAGTATCTGTATCAAATAGCTTCACCAATGTGCCCCATGCATCCTTGGGATTCTCAACATCATGTATACGTATGAGTAAAGCATCCGAGATACATATAGACAAGTAATGCAAAACTTTGGCTGCTCTCTCTGACCATTGCTTATGAGCTACAACCTATTGTTGTGTAGGTTGTCGGGGTAGTTCCGGCTCTGGCTCTGCACCTGTAACAAAGTTCTAAAACCCTTTTCCTTTCAGAAAACTTTTAATCATGTACGTCCATGCATGGAAGTTCTTTCTATCCAACTTCTCACCCACAATCTTTACTAGGTTGTCTGACATATTTGCTCAATGCAAATGCACCTTCGACACACGTCCAATTCTGTAAATGAGCCTTCCTCAGATCAACCATGCTCTAATAAGTGTTCCAGATACTCCAAAGTACTCTCAAAAAACTTCACTGTTGATGTAGAAAATCAAACTGCTTGCATTCAAATTGGACTGGCATACACAGTCCAAAGTACCTTGCTTTGGCACGCTTTCCAAGGCTTCCAATTGCAATGTAGTGGTTCAATCAAGAGTGGATAACTTGCATTGACACCTAAAGAAGCACAATGTTGCATATCAACACCAACCAAGGTGCGTACATACCATAATTATCAAATCCCCTTCTCTGTTTTGAGAAAAACCAGTAAAAGCTAGTAGTAAAAGTGCTCTAATTCCTTTGATTCTTGTCCAAATTGGGGAACTAGGCATTCATTAGCTTAGCAATAATGTCTACCAACTCCATGTAAAAGGAATTAGACCAATTTCTTAAGTCGAGAGAGTAATTAGGCGATTAATGACCCTCTTTTTCACTAATCACTTTAGACAACCTGTTTAATCAGCTCAAAATCACCTCCATAATGCATAATTTCTCCAATTATTCATATAGAAACCTTCTCAAGTATGTGTATCACAAAATTGCTAAGCAAGTTTTGGGTTTAATCAATCACACAAGTAGAATTTGGCCTCCACCTTGCAAGAGGATGAGTTTTCAGCTCTATTTCTTCCATACAGTCTACAAAGCCTGCTATAGGGGTGATTTGACAAGTGTATAGTGGTAATTGAAGGTATAAGTAGATGCCCAAGACACCTAGGCATGTACCCAATCCATCAATGTAGTGATTTTTGCAAAAAACCAGCTCCAATTTCATCCACAGTGGACATCTCTTCTCTGTTTTTGTGAGGGCTTCAAAACAGTGAATTCCAATCACATAAATTCATCAACTTTGCTCCGTAGGGCTTGCACATGAGTTGCCAATACATTCCCATTTTTTAGATACATGATTCTTTGTCAGATTTGCAACCATTTGCCTCATACATTCACCACTCTCACTTGCTTCAATGGAGAGCTTGCAGAAATTTCGCTTTGCTCAAATCTGGTGTTGTTTGTGTTTTTGCACCTACAATCCACTCAAGGATTTTTAGGAGTCCTTACCTAATAGGACAAGCTCTCAGATTTGATGGAAATCTTTGATGGAAATCGGTGTGCTTGAAGCTTCACAGCTCCAATGGCAAGCTTCCTAGCTTTTCTTCATAGCTTCTTCTCCCTCTTCTCTCACTCACTCATAAACCCTAATAGAGAGCACCAGCTCTGATACCATGATAAAAAATAGGTAGAGGGAGAGGAGACACACACAGAGGAGAAAACCCTAATCACTACATGTGTTGTGTCCACACACTGCTAACCCTAGCTAATGTCCACATACTATGACCAGCTAGACGCGGTCATTTATGTCACACATGTTACTACCTACCATGCCAGCACATAGTGCAACTGGCACAAGTTGACATCGAGCTTGAATCTCAACACTTCATTTGATATATCTTTAGTAAAATGTGCTTGGCAATTTATTAGAGCGGGTCCACAATTATATTGAATTATAAATATACAATAATATAATATTGCTCTTTTGAGATCTTTATTATAATAATCTTGTGCATCTCATGAATGGTAAGGTTATAACTTCTATAATCTTTCTAGTCCAAAGCATAAAGGGTATGGAATGGCTCTAGGGCCACTCTACCATGCGCATTGTTTTTCTTGTAAAGTGCAAGGGGTTCTAGAATGGCCATAGGGCCATTCTACCTAATTATTGGCTACATCAAACATTTCTTAACAGGCACCCTCCAGTGTGTACTGTTGAGCCTTAGCCCTAAATTGAAATCCTATTTCCTAAGCCTTAGTCCTCCCAAGTTTGTATCCTTGATAAACAAATCATGATCACATGAGAAATGATTCACAATGTTCGTCATCTTCCTCACCATGGTGTGTTTGTGCCTCTTAAGTCTTCGCATTTAGCTGAGGAAGTAATTATGTGTATCCTTCATGTGGTAGACTAACCTATTAAGCATTTTTGTACACATGTAGGGGTTGCAAGCACAATGTGTTTTAGAATGGCCCTAGGGCCATTCTAGCATCCATGATGTGTTTAGAATGGCCATGTGGGCCATTCCAAATCACATTGTAGATTGTAGAATGGCCCTAGGGCCATTGTTTACCCTCTTGTGCCAACAACATAGAATGCCTACCGTACATAATACGCTTAGAATGGCCTCACCAAGAACAATGAGATTTAGAATGGCCTACCATACGCAATGTGCTTAAGAGATTGACCCCTAAGGCCATTCTACCATCCATGATGTTATTTAAAAATGGCTCTAGGTCCATTCTTTCAAGGACATTGTGCATGGTATAGTGGTTGTAGGGCCATTCTAAAGCACATTGTGGTTCTAAGAATGGCGTTGGGGCCATTCTAAAGCACATTGTGCTTTTTCCAATAATGGCCCTGGGGTTATTCTCTAGTCTCTTATACTGTCAACTCTTAGTGAATTTTAGAATGGTCTTAGGGCCAATCTCTACATGTGCATGTATAAAAAATCAACATTGTAAACTATATAATAGCGTTAGGGCCATTCTTGTAAGCACAATGTGCTATAGAACTTCCCTAGGGTGCTTAGAATGGCCCTAGGGCCATTCTTACCACAGTGTGCTTACAAGAATGGCTCTATTTCCACTCAATCTAGATATTTTATACATGCACATGTATAGAATGGCCCTAAAGCCATTCTAATATACAAAAGAAGTTTGTATGAAAGGGTAGAGAATGGACCTAGGGCCATTTTTGCAAGAACAAGGTGTTTTAGAATGGCCCTACGACCATTGGTAGATAATGGCCCTAGGTCCATTCTCTACCCTCTTATGCCAACAACTCTAGGGCCATTTTGTACCCTCTTGTTTGTTCAACTGGTGAATTTTAGAATGGTCCTAGGTCCATTCTTGTAAGAACAATGTGCTTTAGAATGGCCCAAGGGCCATTATACCATACGCAATGTGCTTAAGAGATTGGCCCTAGGGCCATTATACCATACGCAATGTGCTTAAGAGATTGGCCCTAGGGCCATTATACCATACGCAATGTGCTTAAGAGATTGGCCCTAAGGCCATTCTACCATCCATGATGTTCTTTAGAATGGCCCTACGTCCATTCTTTCAGGCACATTGTGGATGGTAGAGTGGCCCTAGGGCCATTTTAAAGCACATTGTGCTTCCAAGAATGGCCCTAGGACCATTCTCTAGTCTCTTATGTTAACTGATGGTGAATTTTATAATGGTCTTAGGGCCAATCTCTACATGTGCAATCATAAAACATTAACATTGTGATGGTAGAATGGTGTTAGGGCCTTTCTTGTAGGCACACTGTGTTATAGAATAGGCCTAGGGCCATTCTACCATCCATGATGTGCTTGCAAGAATGGCCCTATGTCCATTCATTCTTGATATTTTATACATGCACATGTAGAGAATGGCCCTAAAGCCATTCTAATATACACCAGTAGGTTGGCATGAGAGGATAGAGAATGCTCTTAGGGCCATTCTACCATCCATGACGTGTTGTAGAATGGCCCTAGGGTCATTCTACCATCCATAATGTGCTTTAAATTGGTCCTAAATCCATTGTTTCAATCACATTGTGCATGGTAGAATGACCATGTGGCCGTTCTAAAACACATTGTGCTTGCAAGGCCAAATTGGCCATAGGGACATTTTACCATGCATAATCTTCATATATTATGCATGGACATGTAGAGAATATTTTATGATTATGTTTTATGATAGTCTTACATTAAAATGACAAGGATGGATGTTCAACCTGGAGTCAAGGTCTATATGATGCTAGAAAACAAATGTGTTGGTATTGGTTGCATGTCTAGAGTAGATCGAGCTTGTTTTTGCAGTAGTACAGAGATTGGGCAGGGGAATGTGTCTGTGTTTATGGAGGAGTGTGTGAGGGATGCACATCTTCCCTTTCCTATAACGGATACAAGTGATCTAAGAGGTGAAATCTGGAGTACCATCCGGTGGGGCCAAAAATGTTGTTAAGGCCTTTTGGTGACTTTGTGAGTTTTGGGGGGCCTATTGAAAGCCAGGGGAAAAAATAAGAGCTAATCTTTGCCAATTGGCTATTTTGGGGTTTTCCAAAAAAAAAGATTCGCCCAACCTCTTAAAACATTCACCCAATTTTTGGCCATTTTGAAGGGTTTTAGAAAATATTCGCCCAATT
This sequence comes from Cibotium barometz, assembly GCF_041138505.1. NCBI lineage: Eukaryota > Viridiplantae > Streptophyta > Polypodiopsida > Cyatheales > Cibotiaceae > Cibotium > Cibotium barometz. The sequence continues at coordinate 53,489,545 of NC_141047.1, read as the reverse complement.
TTAGACATTTTAGGACATTTTTTGAAAGCATTCACCCCATTTTCTATAAATTTAGGTGGCATCTAATTTTTTACCCTGATTGAAAGTGAAGATGAAAAAATGGATCTTATGGAACCTCCAATTGTAGATGCAATGCCAATAACATCTTTAGAGAATGATCAAAAAAATTGGGAATCCCGAAAGAACAAAAAGGTCCTTTTATGGGATGAGAGCAAGACTCAAATGATGTATAAGGGGTTGATCTTCTATGTGTTTCCAAACAACTGTGTCAACTTTGAGCAACTTGGTGACGATTATGTAGGTGTGGCTATTGAAAGGGCACATGAGAGTACATCGAGAAGAAATATACTCGATGTTGATAGCATCAGCTTAGTTAAATGGCCCATTAAATAGACTACAATGCTAGAAAACAACCCATTACAACACTATCTAGCCATTAAGACCATGCAAGTTGATGGAGAATAGATCACTAATAATGAGTTTCCAATGGTGGTTAATGATGCCCCAATATAAAAAAAAAGATCTACACTTTCATAAATAGAATTCCAAAAGAGAGAGCACCACCAACTTGTAGTTTTTATGTATCAGTTGAATCAATACAAAGGGTTTCCCACTATTGATTGTTATCAAAGTAAATGTTGTCAGCTTGCGGACGGTGCATGGTATTGGGCATACGTGAAGAGTTTTGGGGCACTCTCAAGAAACATGTACACACTATGTATATGATGTGCTCTCCATATCTTGGCTTCAAGACTCAAAATCTCAAAAGATTAAATATGAATTTAAGCCCAATGGGATGATTGTGTGTTGTTGAGCATGGTATGAAGTGTGTGAATGAATGATGAGATGTAGGGTGACCAGCTCTTTGATGACATCATTGACAAAGTGATTTCCTTCATCACTTATCAACTTGATCGGGCATCCAAAACAAGTGATGATCATCTCGTATAGAAATAAATAGTTTATTGTACCATGTTATCTCGGAGAGCATGGGCTTCTACCCGTTTGGATCTATAGTTTGTTGCTACTAAGATATACTTGTGACCGGTGAAGCGGGTTGGGGGCTTAACTAGGCCAACAAAGTCAAGGCCCCATTTCCGGAGTGGTTCTAGGGGAAGGATTGTGTTTTGTAGCATCCTATCTCTATCTATTAGCTCGCCAGACGTTGGCATATGTCACACAGCTTGGCCCATTTGCAGGCATCACCAAGTATTATCAGCCACACCACCAGAGTCCTTGTTGGAGGATTTTCCTTTCGCTAATTTATGTAGCGAAGTGTCCTCCAGTAATTCCTTGGTGAGCTTCTCTGAGAATAGGTTCTGCTCATGTGGTGGGATACACCTCCGGATGATTTGGTCAATCCCATTCTTGTAAAGCTGGCAGGCTATGACTTGAAAGTATCGGCTGCAGATTGCAATCTGCTTCCAAAAGATTATCCTCCATCAGACATGTGACAACAAATGTTAGCATTTCATCATACCATGTCTGGGGAAGGGAGTGATTGTGTGAGTTGTGAAGAGTTCATCATCTGCATCCGCAACTCCAATTGGGGCTTCTCCTCCAGACTCAAGCTAGGATAAGTAATCTGCCACTTATGACTAGCCGTGGGGTGTGCACTATTGTGAACTCAAATTCTTGGAGTATTAATATCCGTCTTGCTAGCTTTCCTACTAGACTTTTCTTATCTACCAAATACAGCAAGGCAGAGGGATCTACATGGAAGGTAAATTTATTACCCTATGATAGATAGTGTCGGAACTTGGTTGCTGAGTAGATCATACCAAGGGCTTCTCTGTGTGTGGTTGAGTAGTTCTGCTCAACTTTAGAGAGCATTCAACAGGCATAATAGATAGGCCGGAACCATTTCTTCTGGACCTCTTGCATTCGCACACTTCCAATTGCAACATAATAGACATACAAAGAGATGAAAGGGTAGGTCCCAGTTTGGAGGTTGGACCACCGGTGCTTCTCACAACATGACCTTAAGATGCTAGAATGCGAGGTCGTATTCCTTTCATGTCCAATTGAAATTTTACTGCCTTAATTGCTTAGTCAGAGGTTTTTTTTATCTATACCATTCTTTGATTTAAAGGGACTACTACATGGGCAAGGTATCTGAGCATTCAGTTGTGCCATCTGACTTGGCCCAAAAATCTTCTAAGATCTTTGTCATTTTCTGAAGGTGGGGCTTTCTTGATTACCTTGACCTTGGTCAGGACGATTGCTATTCCTTCTTTGTACATAATGTGGCCTAGTAGCATTCTGCTTTGGATAGCAAAGACACATTTGGTTGGGGGTTTAGACTTAATCTAGAGTTTCTACATTTGGCCAAGCACAGCTATAGATGCATCAAATGTTGAGATGTTTTACTAAAAACAATGAAGTCATCAATGAATACTCGCATGAAGGAGGTCACGAAATTGGTAAAAATTCCTGAACCATGCGCTGAAATGTGGTAGGAGCATTCTTGAGGCCAAAGGTCATGACGTTTGATGTAAAAGCTCCCCATTTTATGATGAAAGCTATTTTGTGCCGATCTTACGGGGCCATTTATACCTGATTATATCCACTGAACCCATTGTAGCTTCAAGAGAAGAAATCTTTGAAAGAAACACCCAAACCTCTTCTTAAAACTCAATGTCTAGCTTTGCACTTACCTGGATCATTTTGGGGTCATTATCAATTCCAAGGTTCATTTCTACGAGTTCATCCTCTTTGATGCTCTTGGAGTATCTAAGATCTTTGTTAAAAGCTTTTTCTACTGCAATGAGTTGCTGCAGGCTTGGAGAAGTGTTGTCCTCAACCAGAGCCTCATAAAAATCTTCTTCTATTTTTGGACTATATTCCTCCGTCTCGCTGGGGCAGATTGATCCTTAAGAACCTCATCCTTGTGGGTATTTCTTGGTCGATATCTATCCATTATCTGGAATACATCAACCTCAAACATGCTAATCAAATGAGCATTTTGTTGGAGATACTCCTCGCCCTTCAAGCATGTTGACTCCTTCGGCTACTTCAGGCCGGGTTTTGTTTTCCACATTTCGCCTACTGGCAATAGAGATCTTGATTTTCTTCTTACCATGTTAGACAATAATCATATCCACGCCAATAATGCTTGATCCATGCTTGGCAAAGCCAGGGTATGCTGAGCAACATTGGATAAGCACCTTTGATATCTTCCATCCAAAGAACCACAAGTGCTATTTGAAAGCTGTATCTGGACACCACGAGTGTGAGCTCACGGATTAATCCAAGTGGTTGTACTCGTCGCGTTTGTTTTTACAAGGACAAGCTACATGGAGAATTAATAAATCACTAAAATAAATCAAAGATACCATAGCAAAACTCAAGATCATAAATTCAAGGAGGAACACAAGATTGGGTGCAATCTCCCCCCTCATGCATGTAGCTCCACTTCCATGACATGAGTATTTTGAGAATTGTATTCAATAAATAGCCCCAGGAGCTATTAATAGTTGTGCGTAGAAATTAGGCTTGCTTTTTCCACTTTGGGTTTTGCTTTACATATTATTAACCGTCTCAATGTTCCTAAGGTTTGTACATATAAAAACCTTTGCCCAAATATAAATGCTAATGGGCCTTTACACATGAAAGAACCTTGTGTACATTTGCATATATAATAATCTTGTGCACATTCGCACATTCCATTAAGTTGATTTCTTCATACATTAAATTAAGATCAGTATGCATTAAAAATATGATAAAATATAAACCTATAACAATCCTCCCATTAGGGGAAGCAATTGTCCTCAGTTGTGTAGAAGAAAATGCTACAACAACAAAAACTTGTGTGACACCTAAATTGGTGACCCTCGCACTCATCATAAAATCACAAATAATAATGCAAAATAATATGATATAGACAAGATCCCTTATGTGTGACACATGCACTGCTCATCACCTATTTCTATAAACATATCCCAATCAATTGCCTTCTGCAAAATGAGACGGTGGCCATCCTTAAAGGAAGAATAGTACAAAACTACTCAAAGCTTAACACTAGTTCTGTAATTGGACACTAAAGTGTCATGAGGACACTAAAATGTCCTGAAAGTTAGCATTTTTCTTGAATTTTTGTGGGCAATCTGTTAAGAGTTTTGAAATGCTTAACATCCACAGATGTTCCTCAAGACCCAAAAAAAATTTGAGATTTTTTAAATTGCACTTTTCTTAGCTTTTGCAAGGCAATATTTTAATTTTCTTAGACGCATGCTGATAAAACGCATGATTTTTGCTGTTTTCAAAATAGTAGTAATTTGTACATAACTTTTAGAAGGGACATAGTTTGATCATGAAACTTGGCTTGATGGAAAGCCCATGATGTAAACTAAATCTTGGAATCATCAAACGATAATTATTGGATAAATTTTTGACTCGCTAATATTGAAATGATGTTTTTTATACAGGTGGAGCATGAATTTTTCTCCTTCCATATGCAAGCTAATAATGTAAAACTTGAGGTGCACCCATGTTATATAGGGTAAATACTACTTTGTTTTGAATTTTCCAAAACTTTAGAGCCACTTTTTGGGCCTCTTCTCATACATGGCCTTTTGCGCAACCTGTTTTTAATACGTAAAATGTCTAATTATGAGCCTAATTCTGATTTTCATCAAAGGGGAAAGCTGTGTAAGTGCATTATTTGTTGTAACTATAGGTGTAGACTACTTGTGCAAGCATAGTTATGATTAGTTTTTGAAAAAAGATGATCAATTTTGTATTTTTGTTTTTTACAGTTTTTTTAGAACTAGGCGATAAGAACCTACTTAAGTGGAGGCTAAGTTAGTGTCATACACATCAAATTATGGCTTATTTATCTCATCTCAAGCATGAAAACCAATAATCAACATTCCCATTGATAGGGCTACAATTTTTTTTAGTGGCGTGATTGAGTTTTGATAATACGCGTTACTTTTGCTGATTTTATACAACTTTTTTGGAAAAAATTCTAGGAAAGGAAAATGATTTTTTTGGTGAACTTCTACCTCCTTGGACTGATGTATGCTATCAAAATATCTTGGGAAAAATGCTATTGATATTATTGGATTTTTTTTTTGAGAGAATGATGCTTGCATATTTGGAAAAATCCTGAAAAATCCTGAAAAATGTTCATTTTCAAGACATATGCTACTTTGTTGCTTATGTACTTCCAAATAAAAAGGCATTTTATATGTTTAGCATTTTTTACATAAGCATAGGATTATGTTCTACATGCCCAATGAAGCATTTTGGTTTTTAAAGCCTACATTAGGAGTTTGATTTTTTTTCGCAACCCCCAAAAAAGGACACTTAAGTGTCCTGTTTTGGTACCAAACTAGTGTTAAGTAAACAAGAAAATGACCAAAATCTAAGCATAGTAGACATTCTCTTAAAAAATCAACAACGTGATGAGAGTTCATCTTAATGGAAAGAATATGCCTCCATACATATATATACTTGTATATACGTATACATATATATATATGTATACGTATATACAAGTATATATATATACATATACATATACGTATAGGTATATATATATATACATATACATATACGTATACGTTGTCGTGACGTGGGCGGTGTCGGTGGGAAAGTGCTAGACTTCTGGCTGTGAGAGTATGTGGTTGAACTTCAAGAGACTTCACCAGCAGAAGTTTTAGCCCCAGCATCACACATTACTAAGAATATATTGATGTATACACACCCTTCAAAGTACGGACAACCACCGTTTATCTTTCCTTTGCAAGTTTCCAGATGAAGACCAGCTTGTAGTGTTTTCCTTTAACCCAGCTCTTCTTGGTTCACAGCCTTGATTACCCAAATATGTGCCAAAATTGTTCTACAATCTTTACGAGACCAGGCCTTCCGAAGCATTTGGAATCCTCTGTAATATCCTTGCGATCTTTCTCATCTATACACTGATTTTACACATGCAGCACCAGGTCTGCATGCTCTTTTGGATCAGAACCTGATGCCTTATTTTCTGGATTTATTGCTGATGAGCTCCCACTTTCTGATTTAACATACACAGCCGTTGGATCAATAAAAAATGATTTGGAAACACCCGAGTTGCTGTCAATTGTATTTGTCACCGTAGAGGATGCCCTGGTATCATTCACAAAACCCCTTTCAACTATACACACCCTTTTTCCTGTCAAACAGAGCGCTGCCTTCTGAAAGCTCTGTTTATTTGCAAAATATCAATATACACATTCTATGTACATTCTGCAGAGAGTACACCCTCCTCCTTCCTAAAAACTACTCAAACCCCCTTTTACAAGACAAAGCATTCAGCTCCCTTCTCCTTTTTAATTTGTTTTCATGCAGAAGTGCACTCTTGGCTCTTTGCCGAGAGTACACCCCTCTTCCCCTGACAGAGCGTTTAGCTCCCCCCTCTCCAATATATTTTCTCAGAATAGCACGCCTCCTGGATATCCAGAATTTCCCGCAGATAAGGCGGGGATTTCCTCTTTTGCAGCAAAATTTCTGGGTTTTCCCATTTTGGAATTACACGCCCTCCATTCTCCTTGCATTTTTCAAAGAGTTGATAAGCATCAACACTTAAGGCTCTTTACACCTCATTCTTCCCAAGGGGCTGTTCCCACACAAAGCATCCCAAGCTCGACAACATTGTATAGCCTCCCTTCTGACAGCTTGTTTAGGGTCATCCAGTGCATCCATAAAGCTCGTAAAACCCGACTCTCCGAAGAGGAAATACACGTGCATATGGTAGCCCTACAACTGCACCTGGATTTGTATTTTATGGCCTCACTTCCATGGTTTCACACCATAGACGTGCCATAGCACGACAACGTATATATACAAGTATATATATATATAAATATATATACATATATATATATATATGTATACCTATATATATACATATATACTTGTATATACGTATATATATAAATACGTATATACGTATACGTATATACAAGTATATACGTATACGTATACGTATATACAAGTATATATGTATATATATACGTATATATATATATATATTCGTATATGTATGTATATACGTATATGTATATATATACGTATACGTATATATATATACATATATATATATACGTATATACAAGTATATATGTATATATATGTATATATATATACATATATACTTGTATATACGTATACTTATACGTATATACAAGTATATATATATATACGTATATATATATACATATACCTTTATGTATATATATATATACATATACGTATATATATATACGTATATGTATATATATACATATACATATATATTTACATATATGTATATATTATAATATATATATATGTTTTTAAGGCCCTATGGTACAATCAAGATTCCTTTCTTTTATGCATCTTTTCTTTTTTGTAAGGATGGAAATAGATTTAAAAGGAAAAGAAAATGAATACAAAATGGCTCCGGCATGAGAACCCCAATGTCCACTCAAACACTAATCACTTACATAAATGTCCTCTCATGAAGCAGTCATACCCTTGGCTGTTATCTCATATCACACTTTTCTTTGGATGAATGAATCTTATATCATAAGCTCATGAAACATGTAATCTTTACTACAGCTCCTTGACATAACGGCCTTTACACAGTCACCCTATAATCATGCACGGGCGGGTAAGGGGCACCCAAGATTGTCGACACTCTGAACAGGTCGTCTTAAGAAAACCTAGCAAAAGGACCACTTGGAAGTCTCAACATAATACCTACACTCTTTACATTAATCTTGTACAAGATAATGGTCACTATAACACACATGTAGCTTGCTAGGATATGGTACATTAAATACCCAGTAGTAATGTCTACCATCACATATCACAAACATGTGTGCTCCCATCATATTGGCAAACCACCAATAATGCCCTTTGTTTGCATAGATTTCAGCCATGTCCAATCCTTTTGTACCAAATATTAATGTCTAGCACTATCCCATCACTATGCAAAAACATGGTTGAATTCAGTTTCGGTATGCTTGCATCTTTCTGGCCTTCGGCAATCAATTTGTTGCTATGCTTAAAATCCTCAATAAAGGATCCACATTCATTGAATCTCACCTATAATCCTTGTTCTACCATTTGTCCAACACATGCCAAACTCTTTGTAATAGATGGCACATACGACATCTCAGACATGGTTTCCACTCTACCATCATGCATCCTCAAGGTACACTACTAACATGTGTAATAGGATGCTTCATATCATCACCTGTAGCAACATGTCCTTGAGTTTGTGTTCGCATCATGTTATCAAACTACTCTCCATGACATGTCATGGTTTGTTGCACCTAAATCCATTTACCATGTCTCATCACGCTCTTTATGTGACATCATAGTGACCATCACATGCTTCATAGCAAACAAATGATCTATATGTCCCTCATTGCTAAAGATGATGCATAGTTACCATGATGCAGTCTACCACCACGAAGATCATTTCGCTTTTATAGAAATCTCTAGCCATATGTCCAAGTTTACCACAATAATGACACTTAACACTAGTTTTGTAATTGGACACTAAAGTGTCCTCAGCACTAAAGTGTCCTGAGGACACTTTAGTGTCCTGTTTCTTACCAAAACTTTGGAATTTTTTGGGGAACCTAGAAATAACATTTCTACACCTTGTTTCAACCATAGGTTGGTTAAAAGTCAAAAAATAAAGGGGATTTTTCATGATGTCAAAACACAAGCTATATTAGAAATTTGACAGAAAACTCTAACTTGAAATTTTCATTGAAATTTGAAGCTGTTTTGTCAAAAATCCCATAAAATGTCTATAACTTCTTGAATAAATCATGTTTTTCATGTTTGTAAATGTACATATGCATACATTACCTCAAAAGTGTTTGACAGAAATTCTCATGTAATATACACAACTGTTGAATTCGGATTATATTCACATGTGTGCATTCAAGCTTCAATGGAGAGCTTGACCAAAAACTAGATTTTGCTTTGCTTGAGCAACCCACTCTTGGCTTCAATCTCTTTCAATCACTTGAAATCCAAAAGATTAGGGTTAGGGCAACTCACCAACGGGCCTTATCTTTTAGATTTGCAAGGTTTGGTGTGTTCCATAGCTTTACAATGCTTCATAGCTTCAATGGCTTCCTTGACATCTTCTTTACAACTTTCTCCCTCTTTCTCACAAACCCTAATGAGAGCAACTTAGGCTCTGATACCATGAAAAGAGAATAGAGGGGAACACAGGAGGCACACCTAATCATTCACATAGCTCTTGATTCCATTAACATACACAGAGTAGAGAAGCTCCATAGCTTTCCTTCATTGTTCTCCATAAAACACAACACACTACATAATGATAAGTTCATACTGAAAATAAACCTAAGGCTAATGTCCACACACTTGCCATTTGGGAATGGCCATTATTATCCACACAATCACTACTAGACTAGAATCCACAAACTAATGCTATCCACCAATTCTCGTGATGAGCTTGCATTCTTAATAACACACACACACACTCTCTCTCTCTCTCAAATGTTGCCACTCTATCTATCTATCTTCTATATATATATATATATATATCCTCTCTCTTTCTATATCTTTGCTCTCTCTCTCTCTCTCTCTCTCTCTCTCTCTCAAATGTTGCCACTCTATCTATCTATCTTCTATATATATATATCCTTTCTCTTTCTATCTCTCTGCTCTCTCTCTCTCTCTCTCTCTCTCTCTCTCTCAAATGTTGCCACTCTATCTATCTATCTTCTATATATATATATATATATATATCTCCTCCTCTCTTTCTATCTCTCTGCTCTCTCTCTGCTCTCTCTCTCTCTCTCTCACACACACACACACACATGCAAACACATATATGTACACACACACATACATGCACTAATGCATACACACACTCTCTCACAAATAGAAATTCTCTATCTGTGTATGTGTCACTATATTTATCTCTCTCTCTCACACACACACACACACACACATGCAAACACATATATGTACACACACACATACATGCACTAATGCATACACACACTCTCTCACAAATAGAAATTCTCTATCTGTGTATGTGTCTGTGTATGTGTCACTATATTTATCTCTCTCTCTCTCTCTCTCTCTCTCTCACACACACACACACACACCCACACACCCACACACACACTCCCTTTCTCTACTCACACACACTATCCCATACATAGAAAATCTCTCTCTCTCTCTCTCTCTCTCTCTCTCACACACACACACACACACACACACACACACATGTATGTATACTCTTTCTCTCTCTCTCTCTCTCTCACACACACACATGCAAATATATATATATATATATATATATATATAATATTATGTTTTATAATCTGTAGACACATATGTTTATGCAGACATATATAATATTTAGACACATATACTTATGCATACATATATATAATGTGTATTTATAAATATACAGACTTATATATACACACAAAGACACATAATTTTAAGTAACAAAATTTTAATTTAGATTGGAGATGGATGGTGAGGTGTTCTCACTCTCAAATAAATGCATCTTACATGTACTCTCTCTCTCTCTCTCTCTCTCTCTCTCTCTCTCTCTCTCTCTCTCTCTCTCTCAAATTTTGAAACTCTCTATCTCTGTAGCACACACACACAAACACATGTACATACCCACACATGCACTAATGCAAAGACACACTCTCTCCCCCCCCCATACACTCTCTTATACATATAAATTATCTCTCTCTCTCTCTCTCTCTCTCTCTCTCTCTCACACACACACACACACATGCGTGCACATACGCACGCACACACACACACATCCACATACACACACTCTCTCTATCTCTTTCTCGCAAACACATGCACATGTAAATATATATTATATGTAATATTATCTTTTATTATATTTAGACACATAGTGACACATACATATATAACACACATATACATATAATTTTAATTAAATAAATTTTAATTTAGATTATATTTTTAATATGACGGGATGCATAGTGAGGTATATTCACACCTCACCATGTGTGCTGAGGTGTGGTCAATCTGAAATAAATGCATCTTATATGTAGTGTCTTTTGTCATTTCTTTACAATGCGATAAAGAAAGAAGAAACACCTACACATTAATGTTTTCATCATGAAATTCACCTTTTGAAAGAGAGGCCCCTATTTTTTCTCTCAAGGAAATCATTAAGTAAGAAGGGATATCTTTCCTTTCAAAAATTGAGATGAGAAAGTTCAAATTTTAGAAAGGGAGCCTCTCCCTTCTTTTCTTTGGCCACATGGTATGGTAACGAAGCTCAACTTTAAACACTAGTTTGATAGCTCAACAGGATACGAATATGTCTTTTTAGGGGTTTGCTAAAAAAATCATAACTTGTGAATAGGAGTAGTATTTTAGCATTTCTCTTATAAGGTTTGTCTTTATGAATGTGGTAACCTTAGAAAATTATTAAAATGATAAAAATAAATATAATTGATAAATCAGCATAATTATATATATATCCAGCATTATAATCAAAACAGGTTACAAATTTACAAAGTAGATTCTTGCATACAAGAAAACAATAATCGTGAGTCATTATATTTATTCTGAATCTTACATAGTTGGTAAGAGATGAGAGATATATTTATTCTGAATCTTACATAGTAGGTAAGAGATGAGAGATATATTTTAATGATAAAAAAGTATTTCAATATTAATAATTTAAATTTTTTTTGTAGAATGTTTTTTTTAGTTATTGAGTCTTTGACACCCAAAATAAGACTATAGTGTGAGCTTATATGGTGTTTTGCTTTAGTTATACTAATAAATCAATGTCTCCACTAAAGTAATCGGTCAAGAATTCATATCTAAATATTTCATTTTAGTTGGAAAACAAGGTGATTGTCTTAACTTTCAAAACTACAAAACAATGTATATGAATCCTGGCTTATATTTGGATCATCTAGTGAGAAACTTATGAAAATAGAGTTTATTATTATATAAAATGACTAGATATTCCATTTAAAGCCTTATGAGATGTTTAAAAATACATGAAGTAGTCTCTTATTCTATAGTAATGAATATGGTACAAAATTTGCAAACTTTTATCTAAAACAAAGTGCTTAAAAGGGTTGATATATATGTGATTGTTGGCTCTCACAAAATACACTAGAAAAGCATAACACTGTACAAAACATGTGTGTAAGATTTAGGGTTGTGGTCTATGATTGTTTGTGATTAGATATAAAAATCCTCAGAGTTAAATTTGTTCATGATAGTTGTGATAGCTTAGAATTTTTATTAAATCCTAAATTTTGTAGTTCTAATTGATTTTTAAGCTTAAGATAGATCGCCATAGATATGTTTGTGAAGCAATGAACATCTAAAAACATGCAAAAAATATGAGAAATCGGCTAATTAAATCCTTTGATCCAAATGTAGCCCAAATAGCTTTGCATTATGACTATAATTTAGCCTATGAATTCTTTAAGAACTGATAAACCAAAAGGTAACTAATGTTATCACAAAACAAATCCAAACTATTCTTCACAAGATGTACCTAATCATATGAGAAAAGGAAACCTCTCATTCTCACTATCCATGTGTTCCAAATAATTCTATAACATTGGTAATAAGTAATCAGGACATAAATATTTCCCCACCACAAACACATTTATGTCCTATTACCAAAGTAGTGTTGAGAGGGAGCCCCCTATTTTTCTCTCAACAAGGAAATCATTAGGTAAGAAGGGATAGCTCTCCTTTTGAAAGTTGATATGACAAGGTTTAAATTTTAGAAAGGGGCAATGTGAAAGATCCCTGCCCCCTCCGCGCAACGAAATCGGGGGTGCTAGCAGCGGAAGTAGCACTTCTTGCACAAGGCAGAGCCTCTTACTTGGGGCCTTGCCCATGGATATCTGGACAAGAGACTAATCCCTAGGTTCTTCCAAAACCGAGCCCGAAAAAACTTCCCTCGCCCAGAAAGCACGGGCGATTCCTCCAAGATATTTTTATTCTAACGTAGTCAAGAGCCTTAACTAACCAAACTGATCCGACCAAACCCGTAAGTCACATGATTAGATCAAGGAAAAGACTTGCACTTGGATCATAGAGACCAACACTTTTTTCCTTATCAAGAAGCACAGCCAATGATTCTTTTCCATAGAATAAAGACTATCTGGGATTTACTTCATCTATCGTAGCTTAACAGAATTGAGTCTCATTTGAGGGATCCATCAGGCCAGCCTAACCCCATCCAGTCCCATGGGTTAGCCAACCGCCAACCACCACTGTAGTGATAGGATCCATTTAGGAATTTGGTTATGTTTTGCCCTAGGTACCAGGGGGAAAAAAGTTCCTAGGCCCCCTAGCCAGCGCTTCAAGCAAAGTTCAAGACAGTCACACCACTTACACACCCAATATGAAATTGCCTTTTTCACAGATTCAGCACTTTAAAACAATCTTTCAATGAAACCATAGTATCACTGATCATAATCCTCCAAAATATCTAGCTTGAATTCTAATTTCCAATCATTCCTTCATCGGTGTACGTATGGCATCATTGACAACCAGAATGCTCACCACCTGTTCACTCAAGGGCCTTTTCAATAGTTCCTTGCTCATAGTACCCGAAAATATATTCACTTATAAAAATCCAGATGGACTCTCTGTTGAAGATCAACAAGATCAACCAAAATATCCATATAAAAGAGCCATGGACTCATCCGTTTGAGGACCAGCAAGGTCAATCAACCAGATCTATGCCCGAGCTCAGAAAACAACTCTAACACCTTGTTCCATTTTCTTCCTCGATGCACACGTGGGTATCTTTGGGGCGACCCAGAGCCTGAGCACCGTATGGTCAACACCCTCTAGGATCCTTCGCAGGTCACCTAGCGCTTCACTCATAGGCCGCTTCCTTGGTCCCTCATCCACCGTACCGGAAGCTCACCATTTAAATCGAACCAAGGCTCGGCCGACCTTGCTACGCGAGACGTTCTCTGTTGACTGTCTGCAACTTTATCACTTTGGTCTCCACCACCTCATTCACAAGATGGTCAAAATGCTTTCCCAGAATTCTTGACATAAAGAGTCATTTAAAAACAGGTCATAAATACAGTTTCTAACGAACACTCATCTTTCCACATTGTTCCACATAATTTCTTATTATTCCACATTCTTCTACATCAATTTACTTTGCTTAATCCACATCCAATTATATGTATTCCTATCATCCATCCATTCTCATTCAATCATATCATATTACATCTCATCACATGTATCCTCATCACATCTCATCCATTCCCATCTACCCATATCCACATCACATCACATCCATTCACATCTACCCATATCCACATCACATCACTTCCATTCACATCACATCTCATCCATTCACATCTACCCGGTCCACATCATATCCATTCTCATCACATCTCATCCATTCACATCTATCCCGATTCACATCACATCCATTCACATCACATCTCATCCATTCACATCTACCCCGATCCACATCACATCACATCACATCCATTCACATCACATCACATCCATTCACATCTCATCTCATCCATTCACATCTATCCCGATTCACATCACATCACATCCATTCACATCTACCCTGATCCACATCACATCACATCCATTTCACATCACATCACATCTCATCCAATCACATCTATCCCAATTCACATCACATCCATTCACATCTACCCCGATCCACATCACATCACATCGCATCCATTCACATCTATCGTGATTCACATCACATCACATCACATCCATTTCACATCACATCACATCCATTCACATCACATCTCATCCATTCACATCTATCTCGATTCACATCACATCCATTCACATCTACCCCGATCCACATCACATCACATCCATTCACATCACATCTCATCCATTCACATCTATCCTGATTCCTGATTCACATCACATCACATCCATTCACATCACATCACATCTATTCATATCTATCCCGATTCACATCACATCACATCCATTTCACATCACATCACATCCATTCACATCTATTTACATCATGTCACATTCACATCCATTCTCATCACATCTCATCCATTCACATCTATTTACATCACGTCACATTCACATCTATTTACATCACGTCACATTCACATCCATTCTCATCACATCTCATCCACATCAACATCTATTTATATCACATCACATCTTATCACATCCACATCCACATTCATTTACATCACATAACATCCTTTCACATATCCTCACATCTCATTCTTATCTCTTCATTCACACCCACATTCATTTACATCACCTCACATCCCATCCACATTCATTTACATCACACCACATCTTATCCAAATCCATTTACATCACATCACATATTATCACATCCACTCACATCTTATCACATAGCATTCACATCTTATTCACATCTATTCACATTTTATCACATAGCATTTATATCTTATTCACATATTATCACATAGCATTCACATCTTATTCACATCTTATCACATAGCATTCACATCTTATTCACATTTAGTAACATTTTCTATTTCTGATATCGATGGGACTTTTTTAAATTTCTACCAATTGCTTGGCCTAGTTAAAGGTACTTGTTTTGGATGGATATTTTCATATTCTTTCTCAAATTTCTCAAGTGAATTATAATCAATAATCTTCTTTTGAGTAAAAGATCATGGGATTTACAAAAATCAATTCTACTTATATTTTCCAATAATGCTCAAAATTCCACTTTTGATAAATACTCATAATCTGAATTATGCTAAAAATTCCTCTTTTTCCATTTAATTTCTTGGATCTCAAATATCATGGGAATTCCTCTTTTATCATAAAATAAATTTATCTAAAACTCCTCTTTAAATTTAAATAAAAATATCCATTAATTCAAATATGCCAAGAATTCCACTTTTACCATTTAAATGATTGGATTCCAATTGTCATGGGAATCCCCTTTTGATTTGGTTTGATCCAAGAGAGAGGAGAGATACAAATATCACAATTTTTTTGAATTAAAAACTCATCCACATACATGAAATAGGCGCCTACCTCAAAGGTCTCCCCCTCCTTACCAAGGTATCAAAAATTCATCATTTATCTAAAATATCTCATTTTTTTAGTAATATCTCTTAATTTTTAACTAATAAACCTTGTACTCAGTCAACTCTTCATCTTATGTGAGAACTTACTCATTTTTGGGTATTTTCTTTTATTCTTTGGATTTATCTCATCCCAACACTTGGATTAATCCTATTGGTCCGTAGGTACCTTAATTAGACCATAATCCAAAAATTTGTGAAAAATCTAGACCCTTAGGCTAGGGTCCCTTATATCATTTTTAATTGATTCCTAATGCACATTGAAAAGTTCATTTTGAACTTCTGTTTCAAGGGAAACCATTTCTGACACTAGGAGGATTTTTATATCCAAAGATATCTCAATTTTGGATTATCTCTCTCTAGATATTTTCTCTCTCTAGGCCAAAACAGGGTAAAACGGTAAAACAAGATCTTTCTTCTATTTCAGAGAGGGGAATAATTACAAGAATAGAAGGGGAGGTTCTTACACCTTTACATCTCAAAAGCTAGAGAGAGGAATCACAATGTGAATTGCTCCTTTCTCCGCAACCAACGCATGTCGATGGCTTCCTATGCATGCTAATAGTACCAACGCATGGTGGTAGCTTCCTATCAAATTGCATAGGGTGCTATCGGCATGCATCGGAAGCTACCGACATGTGTAGGGAGCTACTGGCATGCGTAGGGTGCTACTGGCATGCATAGGAAACTATCGGCATGTGTTGGTTGCTACTGGCATGCGTTGGTTGCTATCGGCATGCATCGGTAGCACCCTATGCATGTCGATAGCTTCCTATGCATCGGTAGCACCCTATGCATGCCGGTAGCTTCCTATGCATCGGTAGCACCCATGCATGTCGGTAGCTTCCTATGCATCGGTAGCACCCTATGCATGCCGGTAGCTTTCTACGCATGCCGGTAGCTTCCGATGCATGCCAGTAGCTTCCGATGCATGATGGTAGCTCTTGATGCATGCCACTAGCAACCTACGCATTGCAGGTAGCTTTCTATGCATGCCGGTAGCAACCTACGCATGTTGGTAGCTTTTGATGCATGCCGGTTGCTTTCGATGCATGCCGGGTGCTACCAATGGATGCCGGGTGCTTCCTATGCATGTTGGTAGCAACCAACGCATGCGGGTAGCTTCCAATGCATGCCGATAGAAATCTACGCATGTCGGTAGCTTTCTATCATGTCCGTAGCAACTAATGCATGTCAGTAGCTTCCTATGCATAAGAGTTTTAAGTATTTATGTTTTTTCTTGGATAGATGGCAAATAACTTGAGGCGTGATGTTACACATAAAGGAGGAGTTGATATCTCAAAAATATTTGTAAGTATATATTAGCCTCACATTGTATCTTTTCTTTTAATTAAAGAAGGTTATCTTCAATAACAACTTTCTAAAATGTTCACCTATTTGTACAATTGCAGCTTGAAGCAGTAGACCACCCCCTACGCAAGAGGAATATGATTTTGCATTACAATAGTGTTTGCAAGCTCTATTTGATAGGGTGCAAGATTAAGGATGGATTGTTATTACTAGAGGAGATGCTTGGCAAGCATGGTAAGTAAGTACATTCCTAAACCCTAAACCTCTTTGTTTTTACAAAACTGATTCTCACTTGTGTTAGTTTTATTGTGTTTTAGGATCATATAACTCGAGACAGTGGTGCAAACGTATCTATGGATAGCAATGGAATTGTGAGAAGCGAAGGGGCTGGAGCTGCAAGGAACAATACAAATCGCAGAGCATGAGATCTAGATACCCCCTAGCTCCATAGGTTTTTATTATGCTTTATCTTTATGTGAGTCTTTCGGAAACATACACTTATGTAATTCACTAAGTATTGTAATTGCATTATTACATTCCTAGAACCATGGTTTGCAAATGTCTTTTATTTTTTATATTTGTATGTTTTACATTACACTTGTCCATGATGATGTGAAGTTATGTTAGTTTTACTCTATCTACATTAGAAAAGAAGAGCTGGGATAGACTGGGGAGTTCTGTGCAGACTCCCTAGTCTGCCCTAGCTTTTTTTTATTTTGCAATACATGCGCTGCTAAGCAGCAAAACTAGTAGTGTTATTTCATTGCTGAGCAGCAAAAAAGTGTTACTATTTTTGCTTCTGAGGAACAAACTCGTTTGGAGCAAAAATAGCAGCGTGTTTAGTAACGATATAGCGTTATTTTCGCTGTGCTAAACCCTCATTCTATTGTAGTGAACCTTAGCTTTCAAAGTGTCAAAAGCTACATGACACCTTTCATCCCACCTAAACTTTGTTTCTTGTTTGGTGAGATCGATCAATGGAGAAGCTATTTTAGAAAAGTCTCTAATGTGTTTTCTCTCGAATTGTGCCAATCCTATGGAGCTCCTCACATCTATTACACACCTGGGTCTAGGCCATGTTGAGATATTGTGATGACCCACCGGGGTGAAAGCTTCTGCATCTACACCAGTGGCATGGTTGGTGAGATTATGGGTGATATGTGGCCAGTGGGATGACAAGCTGTGTGACAGCCATTTTGGATTACTAGAGACTCGCATAGTTATAGCGCCAACTCATTTAGTCAGGTTCACATTATGGATCGACCCTTGTATAATGTAGTAGTTAAGTACTAACCCATATAGTGTGTACTCTTATCTTTATGTTATGTTGGTTGAGTAGAGAAGAAGAAGATAGAAGAAAATTCAGCCATCCATCTCTCTCTTGTGTCTTGCTCTCTCTTGTGTGTGTGTGTTTGCTTGCTAGGGTTTAAAGCTCTCCCTCTCCCCCACATTCTCTTTATGTTATCAAAGCCTGGTTCATGTGAGACCTAAGGAGGCAAGCAAGAGGCAAGAACAAGCAAGGAGGCAAGCAAGGAAGAAAGCGGTACTACACGGATAAGAGCACCATCATCTCTTTCCCCTTCTTGGTTTAGATACAACACCCTCTCAGTAGCTCTGGGAGCTACACATCTCCGATTGAGGAACTCTCTTTACGGAAGTGGAGCTACAAGACAAGTATATTGTCCTATATCGGACGTCATTTTTTGGTCCAGATTCGCCTTTTAGGCGCGTTACGAGCCTCGTTTCATCACTGCAAAGGTATTTTTGATAGTTTTCTGGAAGTTCTGGTAGAGAACTGTTTCTGCTCAAAATCTGGTTATTGCGGTGTAGCAGTGCATTTTGGAAGTGCAGACAGGGTTTGCACATGTATTGTTGATACTGGGTGTATGTACATGTACTCTAGTCACATTTGGTGACAAACAGGCTATGCTCAAGTACCACTATTGTAGCAGTTATTATAGGAGATACTGTTGCATACAAAAGTTATCTGTTTGTAGGTTATTTGATTGCTACAGGAAAACATGTCTGACGGAATTAATCAGTTTGTTAGTGAGAAGCTGGATAAGAATAACTTCCATGCCTGGAAGTTCAGAATGAATAACTTCCTAATGGGTAAAGGTTTTTGGGATTATGTAGAAGGAGATAATGAGGAGCCAGAGTTATCTGAGGAGAATGCCACTCCTGTAGATATAAAGGCATTCAAGGATTGGAATCAGGGTTCAAGAAAAGTCATGTACTCGCTTTCAATTAGTGTCACAAACACTATGATAGGACATAAACAGGATGCAAACACTCTAACAGTTGCATGATGGCAGAATTTGGTTAAGATGTTCCAGACTAACATAAAGGCAAGGAAGTTGCAGTTAAAGCAAGAGTTACATACTATGGAAAAGAAAAGCATGTCCATCAATGAATATGCCTTAAAGATCAAGGTCATTGTTGAATCCCTTGGGTGTATCAATGTATCAATGGAGGATGATGATTTGGTGAATGTCTGTCTGAATGGGCTTGGCAAAGAGTACAAGCTATTTAATACCTCCATTGGAGTTAAGGAGAATATTCCCAACTTTCAAGACTTGGTATCTATGCTGATCATATAAGAAAAGGCTATAGGTGAGGATTCTTCTTCACAAAGTAAGAACACATCACAACAGGCCTTCTACTCTAATTCAGGTAGAGGCAGATGTAGAGGCCGTGGTCGAGGCCAAGGTGGTGGTCGACAAGGAATTCAGAATTCTGGACAATAACAATCCAATGATTCATGCAGCAATCATACACAAGTGGAAGAGGCCAGTCTAGAGGTAGGGGAGCCAAAGAGACCGAGGTGGTTGGCAACAAAGAAATCAAAATGCAAATAGCATAAAGTGCTATTACTGTGGCAAACTAGGACACATGACAAAGGACTGCTACAAAAAGTAGAATGACATTAAAAGTGGGAAGTTGCTGTGCAAGGCAACTATGCATCATCTAGAAAACATGGAGGTGATGACCATGCTTCGTTCCATAACAGGGGATGTGTCAGGATCTCAAGATATATGGTATGTGGATTCTGGTGCCTCTAACCACATGACTAGTCATGCTAAATGGTTTAGAGATATGCAAAAAATGGAAAAACTAGGTTATGTAGAAACATGTGATGATACTGTGCATCCCATTGCACATGTTCATAAAGTGCCATTATCTATGCAGGATGGCAAAATGAAGTACTTGGATGATGTACGTTATGTTCCGAATATTACAAAGAACTTGGTTTTTCTATTGGACAGATGGTTGAGCAGGGTATGCAAAGTGAGGTTTAATCCTTAAGGATGTTTTGTGGAAGACTTCAAAAATAAGTGTCACTTGGTTGGAAAGGGTAACAAAAATGGCAGGCTGTTTACTTTGGATATGAACATAACTAAAATAAATGCAGCCATGTTTACGCATGGGAGAAGCATCATTCCAGATATTGACATATGGCACAAGCATATTCGTCATGTGAATGTACAGTGATTGAAGTCTATGCAGGCCCAAAATATTGTTGCACCTTTGCCAAAGTTTAAAGTTGACATTATGCATAAGGTATGTGAAGCATGCCAACTTGGTAATAAGGAGGCCAAACATGCTTTCCCTCATGAAAAGCATGTGAGTGCAAGGCCATTGGATGTCATACATTTAGATGTATTGTATGGGGACCGACCAAGACTGCAACAATTCCAGGTTGCAGTACTATGTTACATTCTTTGATGACCACACAGGAAGATCAGACAGTGGGGGAGAATATTTCTCCAATGACTTCAGCGATTTCCTAAGAAAGCAGAGAATCAAGAGGCAATTTACGTGCAGGTACACTTCGCAATAGAATGGTGTTACGAAAAGGAAAAACAAGCACATTGCAGAAGTGGCACGTGCCTTGATGGCTAAAAAGAATATGCCATAGTACTTTTGGGCAGAAGTAGTAGCAACTGCTGGTGTACATTATGAACAAGACACCCATTGCAGCTATTCATGGTATGACTTGTGAACATAAGTTTATAGGCATAAGACCGGATGTGTCTCACTTGAAAGTGTTTGGGTGTATTACATATGTACATGTTCCTCGGTGATGAAGTGAGAACAAAGCTGGATCCAAAGGCAGAGAAATGCATCTTCATTGGTTATGCTATGGAGCCAAAAAGTTATAGATATTATAACCCCACCACTCGTGAGATGCAAGTAAACAGAGATGTTGTCGTCGATGAGATGAGTAGCTGGTATGCACCACTAGTGAAGGCAACAGAAGATGCAGATGTAAGAAGTGATGATGTTGCACCACATGTAGAGCAGCATCACAGGTGTTGAGTGGACCTGGGGAGTCCTCGAGCAGTGGATCCAATGTTAGCCCATGGTCAGGGAAGGTTGAGGAATGATGCAGGTACACATGTATCACGAAAAGGGAAGGAAAAGGTAGCTCAACCTTTTGTGCCTGATCTGTCAGCAGGTCACTCATATGTGGATGGTGACTCTAGTGGCTCTCAGCAGAGCCTTGATGAGGAGCTTGGCATTCCGTCTATGGCTACTCCTGGTGTAAGGAGAACCAGGGCTATTTTGAGGACACGTGGCAGTGATCCAGGTGTACGCAGGTCTACGAGGGTTAGATACCCTATTGACAGGTTGCGATATGATGGATATATAGCCCATCATTATGCTTACATGGTAAACGCAATACAGGAGGTTAAGCCCACTTGCTTTGAGCAGGAAATTGGAAATAAGAAATGGGAAGATGCCACGGATGAGGAGATGGTAGCATTGGATGCAAATGCAACATGGGAGTTAGTGCCTTTGCCTAAGAAAAAGAGGGCAATTTGATGTAAGTGGGTGTATAAAGTCAAGCACAATGCTGATGGTTCAATGAGCAGATACAAGGCAATATTGGTTGCCAAGGGCTATGCGCAGACTTATGGCATAGGCTATAAGGAGACATTCAGCCCGGTTGTTGCAAGAATGGCAACCGTGAGAGTTTTCGTTTTGCTATGGCTACAACAAAGGGTTAGTCTTTACATCAAATGGATGTAAAGAATGCTTTCTTGCATGGTTATTTGCAAGAAGAAGTGTACATGATGTACCCACCAGGTTATGCCAAGTGATGCACATCCAGATTTTGTGTGTAGGTTATGCAAAGCCTTGTATGGCTTGAAGCAGGCACCCAAAGCATGGTCAAACAATATCAGGGAGTATCTTGTTACCATTGGATTTCAGATATCCAATGCAAAATTTTCACTATATTTGAAAAAGACAGATAATGGGATCATGCTATTAGTCATCTATGTGGATGACTTGATTATCACTGGTGATAGTGATGAAGACATACATGATGTCAGGATGCTTTTAAAGTAGAAGTTTGAGATGCAGGATTTGGGTGAGCTGCTACAATATTTCTTGGGCATAGAGGTGTGAGATCACCTCATGGCATTTTGCTATTGTAGAGGCAATATGGCTTGGACATGTTGTCCAAGTATGGTATGACATGCTAAAAGCCTATTTCAGTGCCATCGACACAAAGTTTTCCGCAACTAGAGGTGAGCTTTTGGACCCCACTACATACAGGCACAAAGTGGGTAGTTTGATCTACATGACCATTTTACGAGACTAGACTTGAGCTATGTTGTTGGACTTGTGAGTCAGTTTATGCAGGCCCCTAGGAAACCACACTTGGATGCAACTAGATGGATCCTCAGGTACATAAAGTCCATAGATGATTATGGACTTTTCTATGAGGCTCATATAGAGATATAATTGCATAGGTACAGAGATGCTGATTAGGGTGGTAGTATTGGACAGGAGATCTACCAGTGGTTTTATGTTCTCATTTGGGAGTGCTGCTATGAGCTGGAGCAGTAAGAAGTAGCCAATAGTTGCCTTGTTGAGTACAGAGGCAGAGTACAGGGCAGCTTGTGAGGTAGCTTCGTTTCAGAAGCTACTTGGTGACATGGGAGAACTCATGGATAGGGCAGCTATCATATATTGTGACAACATGAGCAACATAGAGTTGGCCAGTAACCCAGTATAACATGCTAGAACAAAGCACATTGAGGTGCATTATCACTTTTTGAGGGAGAAGGTTCTAGCAGGAGATGTAGATCTGGTATATGTCAGCACCACAGAGGACCAGGTGGCTAACATCTTTGTTGAACCAACGTGAGAGAGAGAGAGAGAGAGACGTCATATGCATCCCCAAAAGGTGTGTGGAATACACACAATAGATGAGTATATATAGAGGAGATCCTAAGGCTATATATATAGAGACATTCTATATATAGCCAACACCCCCGCTCAAAGAAGGGTCTCTAACTGTGGATGAAAAAACCCTTGGGGGCTCAAGGGAAAAACCCACAGCTCTATATACACCTACCGCTATATTAAATTATTTTATAGTTTTAAAGTATTATTCAAAGGAGCTACATCACTCCCATATAAATATAGCCATGAAGGCTGCGAAGGAGCTACATCACTCCCATATATACAATATCCATGAAGGAGCTACATCACTCCCATATATACAATAGCCATGAAGGAGCTACATCACTCCCATATATACTTCATCACTCTTATGTGTACAATAGCCAAACGAAGGCTTTGAAGGTCATCCATTTTCATGTTGTCTTGATCCAATCATGTAGGTTGGGTGCGAGTCTATCTTCGTGGGGTGACGATGCCAAATAATATTTTTGTAGTCTCTTCTCTATATTGAAGCTCAGCAATATCCAAATACAATCCTGATCCATAAACCCTGTAATATGGAAGAAGTCTCCATAACAAATGGAAAACCATAATTTTGTTATAGAAGTATGAGATGTACACGAAAAGATGTACATAAAGAAATAGACATAAAGGTATCTATTATATGGTTGCTTAGGAATATAGTCCATCCGCAAGGATATGCATGGCAATGTCAACTTGTGGAAGATCATCCAATCAATGGCAAATGAACTAGATTTGGTAAGGGAATCTGGTTACTTGGAGAAGTTGACTTGGAAGATTGACCTGTCACTAAAATAGAAAACGACACTCATTCTAGTTAGTAAGGATATCATGGAAAGCTAGAATCATATCTTTGCCATGGGAAAAATCTATGACATAAGATCAAACCTCCAATATTATGAGTCAAGATAATGAGACAACTATAACTTGGATCAAACCTCCAAGATGACATGATATGAAAGTAAACCTCATAAGATGACAAGACGAGAAATCAAACCTCTTACATCCATAGGTAGGATAACCAGACATGATGAAAAAGCAAACCTCTGACATGAAACAATAATTAGGATGTAGACACCTCTGACAGGATGAAAAAGCAAACCTCTGACATGACGTACTTGAAAGTAAACCTCATAAGATGATAGGCCGAGAAATCAAACGTTTGACATTCACAATCAGGATAGTAAACCTCATAAGATGACGGAACAAGAAATCAAACCTTTGACATCCACAAGCAGCATGTAGCCAGGATGACATGATGTGAACATAAAGCTCATAAGCTGATTAGGACGAGAAATCAAACCTCTGACAGGAAGAGAAATCAAACCTCTGACATGTAGTCAGGGGATGACATGACGTGAACGTAAACCAACCTCATAAGATGACGGGACAAGAAATCAAACCTCTATCATGTAGTCAAGATGACATGACATGAACATAAACCTCATAAGCTGACGGAACGAGAAATCAAACCTCTCGGGAAATATGCTCGACGGAATTTCTTGTTAGTTGCCATAGATTGAATTCCAAGACTTGACCACCATTATAGCCATTTAGACCTGCATGGTTGCATTGTCGACCACAAAAGACATTGATAGACTTAAATAAACCTAGTCAATCTGATGAGCCAAAGCCAAGGCACGGTGCATCCAAACACCATGGCGTCATGGATACAATCCATGGAAACGTAGTCAACCATCATTCACGAAACATGTAACCATCATCATGGAACAACACCATGGCATCATGGATACAATCCATGGAAACATAATCAACCAATATAGATTAGCCAAGTGAACCAACATCAACGAAACATGTAGCTTGGAATGACCAACATCAACGAAAAATGTAGCTTGGAATGACCAACATCAACAAAACATATAGCTTGGAATGACCAACATCAACGAAACATATAACCATCATCATGGAACAACACCATGGCATCATGGATACAATCCATGGAAACGTAATCAATCATCATCTACAAAACATGTAACCATCATCATGGAACAACACCATGGCATCATGGATACAATCCATGGAAACGTAGTCAACCATCATTGACGAAACATGTAACCATCATCATTGGAAATGTAGTCAACCATCATTGACGAAACATGTAACCATCATCATGGAACAACACCATGGCATCATGGATACAATCCATGAAAACGTAGTCAACCATCATTGACGAAACATGTAACCATCATCATGGAACAACACCATGGCATCATGGATTGTAGTGAGTGAATTACATCAATGCAATGAACACATATACATATATCAATAAAATTGTAACCATCACCACCATGGCATCATACCAAGGCACCAAAATTATAAACTCACCAAACCTGTCAGAATCACCGAGGCTTGCATGCTTAAAATAATAATTGTCAAGTCCGTGAGGCTGGTTGTAATCTAACAAGCAAAGGTAGAACACATGGCACCTTTAACTATTTCTTGCAAAGGCTCTCGAGAAATAGTTGCATGCTTACAAAGCCTCTCGAGTAGTAACAGCATGCTAAGCATCAATAAAGTCCTCTAAAGTCCTCTTTACACATAAGACAAACTTCCTCGAAGCCATAGAAAGAACAAATACACAACTTCCTTGTGAGAACAATCAAACGAGAGATCAACATCACCGCCGAGATAAAAGGATAATGAGATCATCACCAAGATGACCATGACCAAGTAACTGTAACGATTCTGAAGTCATGAGATAAAACAATCAGATCATCACCGAGATGACCACGAGCAAGTAACTATAACGATTCCTAAATCATGAGTTAAAACTATCAGATCATCACCGAGATGACCATGAGCAAGTAACTGTAACGATTCTAAAGTCAGGATCATTGAATTTACCACAAGCATTTCATGGGCACAAATTAGAACCAACCTATTTCAAACAAACTAATGCACACCTTTGGTTTGGTATGCGGGATTTTTGCTCACACGCACAGGGCTACGAATTGATATTTAGAGAAGGAGTAACCATTCAAAAAGTAAGATCCAACATCAGATATGTAAGTAATATCAAGCAGACGTACACCAAAAGGATAGCAAGCCAAAACCATGACATCATGGATAAAGTCCATGGAAACGTCACATCAACGAATATAAAGAAATCATCATAATGAGCATCACAAAATAAAACCATGGCAGGATGAACAAAATCCATATACATAACATCAGTCGATCGAAAAGAAAGGCATAATTACCATCATGTGATAATACCTTGGATTGTCAATAAATACATTATGAACGTCCAAGCTTAATCATGTGATTTCTGTAGCTAGCACTAAAACAAGATCACAACATATTAGCTCATGAAGCAATCAAAAAGATCAAGATTATTGTAGAAGTACATCATGGTAGCATAAGAGTTATACCAGACCATGACATAAGTCATGATCAATGTGAGTTGCATAAGATACGAAAGATCTTCTTCTACTTAGTAACTTACATCATGAAAGTAAGAATCAAATATGTTGATTATCATGGACAAACAACTCTAACAAATATGCATCTCATCAATATCAAATACCATCATGATATTGATGAACAAAATCGATATACATAACATCAGTCGATCGAAAAGAAAGGCATAATTACCATCATGTGATAATACCTTGGATTGTCAATAAATACATTATGAACGTCCAAGCTTAATCATGTGATTCCTGTAGCTAGCACTAAAACAAGATCACAACATATTAGCTCATGAAGCAATCAAAAAGATCAAGATTATTGTAGAAGTACATCATGGTAGCATAAGAGGTATACCAGACCATGGCATAAGTCATGATCAATGTGAGTTACATAAGATACGAAAGATCTTCTTCTACTTACATCATGAAAGAAAGAATCAAATATGTTGATTATCATGGACAAACAACTCTAAGGAATATACATCTCATCAATATCAAATACCATCATGATGATGGCTAAACTCTATGCATGATGCGAGAGATCTTTTAACGCTAAATATGAATTTTCTCTTAGTTTTGATAAAATTGCCATGAGCCGTAGGAAGTAAACCACTGTAGAAGCCGTCGTATCAACCTATAAACTATCTTCAAAGTTGAAATGATTCAAGGGAATTCACCTAAAACTTCTAAGGGGATCTTGCAACCATGAAAAACATACAATATATTCTCTTTCACAAGTATGAAGAAATATATACATGCAAACATATACTCATGAAAGATCTTCTTTCTCCTAGAAACCTTTATTTTCTATGAGAAACAAACGATATTTTCTTTTTCACAAGTATGATGCAATCTATACATGAAAATCGATGCTCATGAAATATTTTATTAGTTTCACAAATCTCTATCTAATACGAACATCATACATATAAGGGATAACGAGATCTTCTCTAAAAAATTTCTCATGCATAACATACACATAATCAAGCAATAAATCATTGTAAAGATTGAGAAAACTAAATCACTTATCTTCTTTTGTCCAGACAGAAGTTTTGATAGCCGACGGTCAAAAGATTGCTATCAGTCTGCTGCTGCAGATTATAATCGGTGTAGAATTTGATAAATCTGATATGCTAGACAGCTCGAAAACGCACCATATACTCCCAAAATGACTTCAAAAACACTGAATTCCGAGTTCGGAGCAGAAAATTATGGCGATTTTACGTTTCGCAGAATTGTAGATTTTTCTGCGCGCGCGCTGCGCGGAGCCGCGCGAAGCCGAAAACGAATGCTTTTCATAGCGAAAAAGCAACCACGCTCTGATACCATGTTGAACCAACGTGAGAGAGAGAGAGAGAGACACGTCATATGCATCCCCAAAAGGTGTGTGGAATACACACAATAGATGAGTATATATAGAGGAGATCCTAGGGCTATATATATAGAGACATTCTATATATAGCCAACAATCTTCACGAAGGCATTGGGCATAGAGAAGCTCCATAGGTTTAGGATCTTACTTGGAGTGCAATGTTGTGTGGAGTTGAGCTCGAGGGGAAGTGTTGAGATATCGAGCTCAACTAGTGCTAGCGAACATTGATGACCCACCTGGGTGATAGCTTCCGTATCTACACCACGAGCGGACATTGATGACCCACCTAGGTGATAGCTTCCACATCTACACCCTAGCATGGTTGGTGAGATTATGGGTGATATGCAACCAGTGGGATGATAGGCTGTGTGACAGCCATTTTGGATTTCTAGAGACTAGCATAGTTATAACGCCAGCTCATTTAGTCGGGTTCACATTATGGACCAACCCTTGTATGTTGTAGTAATTGAGTACTAACCTATATAGTGTGTACTCTTATCTTTATGTTAGGTTGGCTGAGTAGAGAAGAAGAAGATAGAAGAAAATTTAGCCATCCATCTCTCTCTCGTGTGTGTGTGTGTGTCTTGCTCTCTCTTGTGTGTGTGTGTGTCTTGCTATCTCTTGTGTGTGTGTGTGTTTGCTTGCTAGGGTTTGAAGCACTCCCTCTCCCCCACATTCTCTTCAGGCCATTCCATAATCACTTTAATCTTCTCAGGATCTATGTGGATACCCTCCTTATTAGAAATGACATGGCCTAAATACACAATCTTGTCCTTTGCAAAGAAACACTTGCTTATCTTTGTATACAACTTGTGACCGTGCAACTTTTGAAGTGTTTTCCTAAGATAAATTTCATGATCTTTTCTATTCTTTGAATACACAAAAATATCATCTAAAAAAGTGTTACTTTTGTCATATTTGAATTTCATGCATAGAGGTATGCATAAAAGTTGATTATTTTATTATAAAAGTGTTACTTTTATCATATTTGAATTTCATGCATAGAGGTATGCATAAAAGTTGATTATTTTATTATAAAAGTGTTACTTTTATCATATTTGAATTTCATGCATAGAGGTATGCATAAAAGTTGATTATTTTATTTATAAAAGTGTTACTTTTATCATATTGAATTTTATGCATAGAGGTATGCATAAAAATTGATTATTTTATTATAAAAGTGTTACTTTTATCATATTTGAATTTCATGCATAGAGGTATGCATAAAAGTTGATTATTTTTTTATTAAAGTGTTACTTTTATCATATTTGAAATTCATGCATAGACGTATGCATAAAAGTTGATTATTTTATTATGAAAGTGTTACTTTTATCATATTTGAATTTCATGCATAGAGGCATGCATAAAAATTGATTATTTTATTATAAAAGTGTTACTTTTATCATATTTGAATTACATGCATAGAGGTATGCATAAAAGTTGATTATTTTATTATAGAAGTGTTACCTTTATCATATTTGAATTTCATGCATAGAGGTATGCATACTAGTTGATTATTTTATTATAAAAGTGTTACTTTTGTCATATTTGAATTTCATGCAGGTATGCATAAAATTTGATTATTTTATTATAAAAGTGTTACTTTTGTCATATTTGAATTTCATGCATAGAGGTTTGCATAAAAGTTGATTATTTTATTGTAAAAATGTTACTTTAATCATATTGGATTTCATGCATAGAGGTATGCATAAAAGATATTCTTTTTATACTAAAAGTGTGATTTTCATCATAAATGGATTTTATGCATAACTTAGATGCATAAGAGAAATTCTTTTATTCTAAAAGTGTAATTCCTACCAAATTGAATTTATGCATAGGAAGATGCATAAAAGATAGATTTTTAATTCAAAAGTGTCAATTCTCATCTAAATTGAGTTTATGCATAGGAAGATGCATAAAAGATTGAATTTTAATTCAAAAGTGTCATTTTCATTTAAAATGAATTTATGCATAGGAAGATGTATAAAAGATTGATTTTTAATTCGAAAGTGTTAGTCTCCTTAAATGGATAGAGGTATGCATAAAAGTTGATTATTTTATTATAAAAGTGTTACTTTTATCATATTGAATTTCATGCATAGAGGTATGCATAAAAATTGATTGTTTTATTATAAAAGTGTTACTTTTGTCATATTTGAATTTCATGCATAGTTGATTATTTTATTATAAAAGTGTTACTTTTATCATATTGAATTTCATGCATAGAGGTATGCATAAAAGTTGATTTTTTTATTAAAAGTGTTACTTTTATCATATTGGATTTCATGCATATAGGTATGCATAAAAGATATTCTTTTTATACTAAAAGTGTGATTTTTATCATAAATGGATTTTATGCATAATTTAGATGCATAAGAGAAATTCTTTTATTCTAAAAGTGTAATTCCTACCAAATTGAATTTATGCATAGGAAGATGCATAAAAGATAGATTTTTAATTCAAAAGTGTCAATTCTCATCTAAATTGAGTTTATGCATAGGAAGATGCATAAAAGATTGAATTTTAATTCAAAAGTATCATTTTCATTTAAATTGAATTTATGCATAGGAAGATGCATAAAAGATTGATTTTTAATTCGAAAGTGTTAGTCTCCTTAAATAGAATTTATGCATAAATAAATGTGTAGAGAAATCTTATATTAAATATAAGATTTCTCTTGTATTCTATAAATAGATATGAGATGTGATAGGATGTGATAAGAGGTGTATGAGATGTGATAGGATGTGATAAGAGGTGTATGAGATGTGATAAGAGGTGTATGAGATGTGATAGGATGTGATAAGATGTGTATGAGATATGATAAGATATGATAAGAGGTGTATGAGATGTGATAGGATGTGCTAAGATGAGTTAGGATACGATAAGATGTGTATGGGATGAGGTAAAAGTGTATGTGATAGAATAAGATGTATATGGGCTGTGTGATAGGGCGAGAATGGATGTGATGTAAAAGAATAGATGTGAAGGCGTATGTGGTTATATGAATGGGAATGTGAAAATGGATGTATGAATGTGAATGTGGATGTGGATGTATGAATGAATGTGGATATGGATGTAGATACGGATGTGGATGTATGATGTGGATGTATGAATGAGGATGTGAAAATGGATGTATGCATGTAGAGGTGTATGTATGAATGTGAATGTGGATGTGGATGTGGATGTATGGGTGTAGATACGGATGTGGATGTATGTATGTGGATGTGGATGCATGAATGAGGATGTGAAAATGGATGTATGCATGTGAAAACGGAAGTGGATGTGCATGTATGGGTGTAGATATGGATGTGGATATATGTATGTGGATGTGGATATATGTATGTGGATGTGGATGTATGAATGAGGATGTGAAAAATGATATATGCATGTAGATGTGGATGTATGGATGTGAATGTGGATGTGGATGTGGATGTATGGATGTGTATGTATGAATGCGGATATGGGATTGGATGTATGATGTGGATGTACGAACATGGATGTGTATGTAGAATAATGAATGTGAATGTGTATGTGAAATAATGTGTCGTCGACATAAGTGAATGGATGAGAATGAGTACACATATGAATGGAATGTGGAATAAGTAATGTGGACTGAGAAGGGATAATGTGGAAAGACGAGAGTTTAATATAGAAACTGTATTTTGTGACCTGTTTGTAAATGACTGTTTTATGTCAAGAATGCTGGAGAAGCATTTTGACCGTCTTATGGATTAAGGTCATGGAGACCTAATTGATAAAGTTGCAATGGCTCACGGAGAGTCAATGGAGGACGTCTCGCGTAGCAAGGTCGACCGAGGTCTTGACCAGCCTCGGTTCGATTTAAATGGCGAGCTTCCGGGTACGGTGGATGAGGGACCAAGGAAGCGGCCTATGAATGAAGCGCTGGGTCACTTGCGAAGGATCCTAGAGGGTGCTGACCATATGGTGCTCGAGCTCTGGGTCACCGAAGATACCCACACGTGCATTGTGAAGATATTAGAACAAGGAGTAAGAGTTGTTTTCTGAAATCGGGCATGGATCTGGTTGACTGACCTTGCTGGTCCTCAACGGATGAGTCCATGGCTCTCTTATATGGATCTGTCGATTGATCTTGCTGATCTTCAACGAGGATTCCATCTTGATTTTTATATGTGAAAATATTGTCGGGTACTATGAGCTAGGAACTATTGAAAAGGCCCCTGAGCAAAAAGGTGGTGAGCGTTCTAGTTGCCAATGATGCCATTAGTACACCGATGAATGAATGACTGGAAATATGGATTCAACCAGAGATTTTGAGGATTGTCATCAGTGACATAATGGTTTCATTAAAGGATTGTTTTAAAGTTAGTTGATGCTGAGAAAAAGGCAATTTCATATTGGGTGTGTAAGTGGTGTGATTAGTTTTATGTTTGCATGAACATCCGGCTAGGGGACCTAGGAACTCTTTTCCCTGGTACCCGGGACAAAAACCTAACCAAATTCCTAATTGGATCCCATCACTACAGTGGTTGGGAGATTGGCTAACCCAAGGGACTGGACGGGGTTAGGTTGGACTGATGGATCCGTAAATCGAGACTCAATTACTATTATTACGATAGATGAAGTAAATCTCGGATAGTAATTGTTCTATGGATAGGAATCAATGGCTGTGCCTCTTGATGGGGAAAAAAGCGTTGATCCCAATGATCCAAGTGCAAGTTTCTTCCTTGATCTGACCAAGTACTTTAGAGGTGCAGTCGGGTCAGTTTGATCAGTAATGGTCTTGACTACGTTAGAGTAAAGAGTTATCCTGATGGAATCACCCATGCTTTCCGGGTAAAGAAAGTTTTTTCGGTTTCGGATTTGGATAAACCGATGGATTAGGTTCTTGTCCGGATATCCGTGGGTGAGGCCCCGAGTGTGGGACCCCTGCCCCGCACATGATGTGCTACTTCTGCTGCTAGTACCCCGAATCTGTTGCACGGTGGGTACAGGGATCTCACAGGGAGAGAATGCTATGAACACCACTACCTTGACATAGACTTTACACACACAAGCTCAATCTTGCCATAGCTCATTCACTCATCATCCCACTCATTCATACATCCAATACAAGAAGAAAGCTAAGCTAATGTAAGAAAGCATTATGGGCCCAAGGCCATGGACAACTAGTAAGTAGGTGTGAACTCTTGGGTGGAGTATAAATACCAATGTAAATGGGATTATGGCTCATTCATGATAATGTTATCTGTTCCAAGAATCAATGGTGAGCTTCTCCCGTGAGATGCTAAGTGGTGACTCCTTCATGAGCCACTCCCTTGGTGAGGGACTAACCCACCCCTGTTACTTTCTTTCATTGGTATCAGAGCATGGCTTTTGATCCATGATTTTTAATTTTTCTTTTCTTCTTCTCATTTCGTGAAATTTCTGTTTCATTCGATTCATGGGGGAAGGGTTGATGCTCCTCATGCACTTCTTGGGATGTAAAAGTTTTATCCCTCATGTTTTGTTTAGAGGCTTCTTGAGAACTAGTGGATGCACTTTTAGTTTGCTTGTTTCGGTTCTTCTTCCTCTGAGTGGTTTTTTTTCTATTGGACTGTAGGGTCTTGTCTACTAGATTTGTCTTTGCATCCCTAGTTCGAGGTGTCTCATCAGTTTGTATTTCGGCATTTCGTGTCTGTGATCTAGTCATGGCTAAGGTAGAGTTTGTGGTTCAAATCTGAGCATATGGACCTAATTTTTTTGAATGAGTGGACCAAATTGGGGAAAATTCACTAATCTTGATTAGTAGTTGTTAATCAAAAACGTTTTTCTGTTTGGGAGCTTTCTTGCAAACCCTAGCCATGGAATCTCAACATGAGCAAAGGGCATCGAGTCTCCAAGTCAATTGGGAGTGAAAGCAACTTTTCAAGCACACCAAAGAGCACCAGAAGAGGGGCGGTGAACTACAGCAGCCCGCCTTAGAAAACGCGATTTTTCAAGCTCACAAAGAGCTTGGCTTACTAAGCCAAGCTCCCCATTGAAGCTTGGGTATGTTCTATCATGTATGTAGCAATGTTTTATGAAGTATTTCACCTATTTTCCATGAGCAATGGGGCTCCCAATGTGGCTAAAAATCACTACCAAAGCTGCCCACGTTTTTCACCAAAGTGACCCTAATCTTCATCTCCTTCAACAAATTCAAGCATTAAGGCTTCCCGGGTGACATTGGTGAGTTGCTCCATCACTTTCTTACAATTTTGAAGCATTCTTTCAAGCTATGGAGTGAATTAGGGTTTTATTACACATAAAATCCCAATTTTCAGAAATTGGACTTTAATCATGGCCATTCATGCTCTTCTTTATGCATTATGAATGCTTGAATGCTACACATAGCCATTCAATGCTATGTCTTGCATATTGGCATAAGTGAGCATAGCTTTTGGCACATTTGGGGGATTGAATACATACTTCACATGATTTGGATGTTGTTGATATATGTGGAAATGTATTGACATTGCCATGAGTGGATGTGATGAAGGAAGCACTATGAACCATGTATTATGATATGAATGAGCATGAGTCATGCTATAAATCAATTGTAAGTCAACTCTACTCATTCATTTGAGCTTGTAACCACATTCCACTCACGATTGTACCCCACTTTATTCCTAGAATCTAGAATGAAGTAAGGGTACCTTGGCATTTGGAGGAGAGGTCAAGGGGAGAATGTCTTGAATCTTCCTTGTCGTTAGTGCCGGGTAACGCGGTAAGGAAGAGGATTAGGTACTTGGTGGTAAAGAAATGGCCTCAACCTTCACCTTGGGGATATAAACTTGGTGAAGGGGTGAGAAGTGCTTGGCCGGGAGATCGGCAAGCATCGGCGCGCTTCATCGACCACTTCATTCGACTTGAGCAAACAAGCAAATCCTCTACATCGACTTCTTATGCAAAAGGACAAAATTGATGCCATAAGGTCACATGCTCAGATGGAAAAATGATTGAGGATTGATTTGCTTACAGTGGTCAAATGCATAAGGATTTTAATACTTGATTGAGATGCTTTGATTTGATTGAGATTTGGTGCAAAAAGAGCGGAGACTATGGCAAAATTTTTACAAAATTTGCCTACTTGTAGCCAGGACAAATCCTTGAATTTCTAGGGTTTTTCAAAAACTTTTCAAATCTGTCCTGAAAGCCCTTCAATCTACCCGAAAACCCCTTTCAAACAAGCTAAAGATCACTCAAATCGGAGTAGTATTGAGCGGTCAAAGTCAAGAGTTGACTTTTAGCTAGAATAGTTGACTGGTCAAAGGCTATTGACTTTTTCAAATCTGTTTTTGGGGATCCTTACTCGTCTCGTCAAGAGCTTCGCATCGATATAAAGATTACCCAAATCGGATAAGAATTGGGCGGTTAACATCAAGAGTTGACTTTAAGACGATACAGTTGACTGGTCAAAGGTTGTTGACTTTTTTAGATCTGTTTTTGGGGATTCTTATTCATCTCGTCGAGAGCTTCGCGTGGATATAAAGATCACCCAAATTGGATACCGTTTGAATAGAGGAAAAAAAAATCAAGTAAGTGGTCTTTGTAAGGAGGGATCAATTACGCGCATGGAAATGACTAGAGGAGGTCAAAACAAGGGAGCCTAGAATGAAAATGATCAAAGACAACCGGAAGCAATGATGGCAACGAATTCATCAACGAGGAATGAAGAAAGTTCAACCATAAAAGCACCATCTCCAGATGAGTCTCAGCCAGTGGAAATGCCTCAATCTTTGGGAACTACTCCGCTAACAGTGGACATGATGTTAATGGCTATGGGGCGTATGTTTCAAAGGATTGAAAATAACCAAACAAATCGGCAACAACAATTTGGTGAACACCTCATGGAACAGTTCGACAAGCGACACCACGACCTGGATGACGTGATGCAAAGAGGGTTAAAAGACTTGGAGAAAGCCATTAGTGAATTGGCTCCTCTCAAGCTCAACCAAGAAGCCGATATGAATGCAATGGATGGTGTACATTATGATGCCAAACATGATGGAAAGCCTTCTATGCCAGAAGAGAACAAAGTAAGACAAATGATGCCACCTCAAATGATGCCACATTCTTCTTACATGGACAAGGGCAGGAGACCTATGGGTGATGCTTCTTATGAGAGATCAAATGCCAGTATTCCAAGAACTTCATCCTTTATGCAAGATGCAAGAAGAGGGTATGAACAAAAGGGATTTAAAGATGTAGGTGATTGGCAATTGGAAGATGAGCAAATGCATAGACACTTGGGTGAAGGAAGAGGATTTGATGATCCAAGAGCACGGCAGAGGGGTTCAAGAATGCATGGTGATTTTGACAATGCTGTGAAGGACAAAATCATATTTAATAAGTTCAAAGGAGAATCAAATTCTATCGAAGACTTTGAAGAGTGGGCAAACAAGATGGATCTCTACTTCGAAATCAGCCCAAGGAGCGAGATTGCCAAAGTCTACTTCGCCTCACTTCATCTTGAAGGTTTTGCTCACACTTGGTGGAGGAGGAAGCAATCTCATGGTTATGTCATCACTACTTGGGAAGAATTCAAGAATGACATGGCAGAAGAGTTTACTTCTCGCATGCAAAGGGACAATCACATTGTGGAATGGGACAAGCTAGAGCAAATCACTACCATGAAGGAATATTCTCACAAGTTTCTATTTAAGCTTCTATTATACTTGGATGACTTTGATGAGCATTATCTCGTTGTCAAGTATATAAGGGGCTTGAAATCTCCTATTGGTGGTGATGTCAAGTCTCATGAACCCGCCACTTTGAAGAAGGCAATGATGCTTGCAGAAATTCATGAAGAGAAGTACTTGACAAAGTGGGCTAGCAAAGGGAATATCAAAGGGGAAGTGATCACAAGGACTGAAATGGGTTCTCATGCAAACACAAGACCTAATCTTCCAAGATTTCCTACCGTGTATGGTAGAGGGTCTAATAGACTTCCATTTAAACCACCATTTATGTCCAACAAAGCTACATACAATGAGTCCAAGCCAGCAAATGGGGGTTCAAAAAGCAAGGTTATCAAGGAGGACAATTTGCATGAAATGAGGCTCAAAGGTCTATGTTTCAAATGTGGAGAAAAATGGAACAAGGATCACTTCAAAGTATGCAAATCCAAGGATATTTCCATAAGCTACATTATCACTGAGGACAATGCTAATCATGAGGAGGAGGAATTCCTTGAATGCAATGATGCCTTAGGATGGGGAGATCCTCATGAGGAGGTTCTCATGATGATGGTTTTGATGAAGAAAATCCCGAGTTTCCTTTTGATCCGGGTGGGAAACTAAAGTTTGCTCATGACAAAATGGATGATGGGATGCCTCTATGCGTGTGGAATGAAAACAATAGTGCACATACTACCTTGTGTACAATCTCTCATGATGCTTATGCGGGAAGTAAGGGTGCCAACACATTGAGATTGAAGATCAAGGTGAATGGAAGAACAGCATATGCACTCATTGATACTGGAAGCACGCATAGTTTTGTCAATAAAAGGTCTTTGAACACTCTCAAAATGCAACCAACTTCTTTACCAAACAAGCACATGGTGCAAGTGGCCAATGGTTATTCAATGGGTTGCAATATGAAGTGTCAAAGTACAGAATTGGAGTTGTCCAAGAACTACTCTTGCAAAGTTGATCTTTTGGTGATTGAGTTGGGACCAATTGACATAGTACTTGGATGTGATTGGCTGTCCACTTTGAACTCTTTTACCATGAACTTACAAAAAAGTTTCATGAGTTTTGTGCATCATGGAGGGGTTATTACATTGAATGGAATGCAAGGGTCCAAGCTCTTCATGATCAATGCTACTCAAATGAAGAAAGAGTTCAAGAAAGAGGGCTATGTTTATGTACTACAGCTTTGCAAAGAGGAAGATAATAGCAAAAAGGATTGCATCGAAAATGTGGACATGGTTAAGCTACTCAAGGATTATGAAGATGTGTTTACCATGCCAAAATCAATGCCGCCAAAGAGGAGTGTTGATCACGCTATTGATTTGGAACCAAATGCCAAACCAATCAACAAGCCTCCTTATCGTTTGTCAAAGGTTGAAAAGGAAGAGGTGGCAAAGCAAGTCAAAGAACTCATTGACATGGGATGGGTTGAACCAAGTCAATCTCCTTTTGTTCTCCGGTGCTACATGTGAAGAAAAAGGATGGTACTTTCCGCATGTGCATTGATTACCGTGATTTGAATAAGATCACCATAAAAAATCGATTTCCAATACCAAGGGTGGATGATCTTTTGGATGAGTTGAAGGGTGCCACATGCTTTTCAAAGATTGATTTGCATTCTGGATACCATCAAATAAGGATGAAAAGTGGTGATAAGTTCAAAACAGCATTTCGTACGGAAAGGGGTCTTTACCAATTCATGGTTATGCTGTTTGGATTATGCAATGCACCGGCAACTTTTCAAGCATTGATGAACAAAGTGCTTCAACCTTTCCTCTACAAGTTTGTATTGGTCTTTTTCGACGACATACTTATCTATAGCAAAGATGAGGAAGTGCATTTGAAGCACGTGAAAGAGGTTTTAGAGGTCTTGAGACAAAACAAGTTGTATGTTAAGGAGACAAAATGTACCTTCATGGCACAAAATGTACCTTCATGGCACATGAGGTGGAATATTTGGGTCACATTGTGAGCAAGGATGGCATTTGTGTGGATCCAAAGAAAGTGGACTGTATTAGGAATTGGCCGGTTCCTTCAAACACTACTCAATTGAGGGGATTTTTGGGGTTATCTTCATTCTATAGGTGCTTTATTTCCCACTATGCAGAAATTGTAGCCCCAATGATGGACAAATTGAAGAAGGAAACCTTATTTTGGGATGCCATTGCCAACAAAAGCTTTGAAGATATGAAGAAGATGCTCACATCAGCACCTATTTTGGTATGTCCAGACTTCACCAAACCTTTCACAATAAGGGCGGATGCAAGTGGAAGAGGGATTGGTGCGGTACTTTACCAAGACCATGGAGTCATTGCTTATAAAAGTAGAAAGCTGAATGACAAAGAAAGAGAACTCCATGTGTATGAGCAAGAGATGATTGCTATACTCCATGCTATCAAGAAATGGCACCATTACTTATATGGGAGTCATTTTTATGTGAGAAGTGATCATAGGGTGCTGAAGTATTTCCTCACACAACCCAATTTGTCTCCTAAGCAAAGAAGGTGGGTAGCAACACTACAAAACTATGATTTTGAAATCACATACACAAAGGGCAAAGAAAATGTGGTTGCCGATTCCTTGTCTCGTATGTGGGCCTGCTCATTGTATGCTATTTCTGAGGTGCATAAAGATTGGATCATGGAGATACAAGAAGAGTACTTGTTTGATGAAGAAACCTCACAAATAGTGCAGAAATTACAGCAAGGTGTATGTGAAGAGTTACCCCATTATGAGCTGAAAAATGGTCTCCTCTACTACAAAGGAAAAGTCTACTTGGTTCCTACTTCATCATTTATCAAGAAGATCATGGAAGAGATGCATTGTACTCCTATGGCTGGTCATTTGGGTGTCTACAAAACCTTTGATGCAATAAGGAAAAGTTTCTTTTGGAAGGGGATGTGGAAGAACATTCATGCTTATGTAAGTGGGTGCCGGTCATGTCAATTGAACAAGGATCCTACACATAAACCAGGAGGTTTGCTTCAGCCATTGCCCATTCCCGAAGGCAAATGGAGTCATATATCAATGGATTTCATTACTAACCTTCCGCGCACAAAGAAAGGGTGGGACAGCTTGTATGTTGTGGTGGATAGATTGACCAAAGTGGCCCATTTCATTCCTTCCAAGGTCACATATTCAGCCCAAAATGTTGCCAAGCAATTTAGTGATGGGGTTTTCAAGTTGCATGGTATGCCGTCACAAATTGTGAGTGATCGTGATGTCAAATTCATGAGCACTTTTTGGAGAACATTGTTTGAATATATGGGAACCAAGCTTACTCCAAGCACCGCCTATCATCCCGAAATCGATGGTCAAACAGAAAGAGTAAACAAATGGGTGGAAACATATCTACGCCACTATTGTCATGATACTCAAAGCACATGGGATGATTGGTTACCTTTGGCTGAGTTTGCTTACAACTCAACATATCATGTGAGCATTGGCATGTCACCCTTTGAGGCTTTATATGGTTACAAGGTCAATTTGCCTATGTTGGTGGGTACATATGAGACTTCTAACCATAATGCCAAGGAGGAAGCTGAAAGGATGCAAGCTTTGTTGCAACAATGCAAAAGTAATTTGAAGGTTGCACAAGAGAAAATGAGACAATATGCCAATGTTCATCGAAGACCATTGGAATTCAAAGTGGGAGATTGGGTTCTTTTGAGAATACCAAAGTCAAGATATGCGCCTTTGAAAGGAAGCACCAACACCAAGCTAGCTCATCACTATTATGGTCCTTATCAAGTGATACGAAGAGTTGGGGAGGTTGCATATCAACTCTTACTTCCATCTACAAAACAAAGATTCATGATGTGTTTCATGTCTCTCACTTGAAAGGATATGTGGGTATGATCGATCAAATGGTTGATGAGTTACCTCCAATGAATGAAGAGGGAATGATTGAATACATTCCAGAAGCTATCTTGGGTACAAGGAAAAAGGTACTTCGCATAGAGGTATGCATAAAAGTTGATTATTTTATTTATAAAAGTGTTACTTTTATCATATTGAATTTTTTGCATAGAGGTATGCATAAAAATTGATTATTTTATTATAAAAGTGTTACTTTTATCATATTTGAATTTCATGCATAGAGGTATGCATAAAAGTTGATTATTTTTTTATTAAAGTGTTACTTTTATCATATTTGAAATTCATGCATAGACGTATGCATAAAAGTTGATTATTTTATTATGAAAGTGTTACTTTTATCATATTTGAATTTCATGCATAGAGGCATGCATAAAAATTGATTATTTTATTATAAAAGTGTTACTTTTATCATATTTGAATTACATGCATAGAGGTATGCATAAAAGTTGATTATTTTAT
The DNA here is from genome assembly GCF_041138505.1 of Cibotium barometz. NCBI lineage: Eukaryota > Viridiplantae > Streptophyta > Polypodiopsida > Cyatheales > Cibotiaceae > Cibotium > Cibotium barometz. The sequence continues at coordinate 53,448,078 of NC_141047.1, read as the reverse complement.
TATAGAAGTGTTACCTTTATCATATTTGAATTTCATGCATAGAGGTATGCATACTAGTTGATTATTTTATTATAAAAGTGTTACTTTTGTCATATTTGAATTTCATGCAGGTATGCATAAAATTTGATTATTTTATTATAAAAGTGTTACTTTTGTCATATTTGAATTTCATGCATAGAGGTTTGCATAAAAGTTGATTATTTTATTGTAAAAATGTTACTTTAATCATATTGGATTTCATGCATAGAGGTATGCATAAAAGATATTCTTTTTATACTAAAAGTGTGATTTTCATCATAAATGGATTTTATGCATAACTTAGATGCATAAGAGAAATTCTTTTATTCTAAAAGTGTAATTCCTACCAAATTGAATTTATGCATAGGAAGATGCATAAAAGATAGATTTTTAATTCAAAAGTGTCAATTCTCATCTAAATTGAGTTTATGCATAGGAAGATGCATAAAAGATTGAATTTTAATTCAAAAGTGTCATTTTCATTTAAAATGAATTTATGCATAGGAAGATGTATAAAAGATTGATTTTTAATTCGAAAGTGTTAGTCTCCTTAAATGGATAGAGGTATGCATAAAAGTTGATTATTTTATTATAAAAGTGTTACTTTTATCATATTGAATTTCATGCATAGAGGTATGCATAAAAATTGATTGTTTTATTATAAAAGTGTTACTTTTGTCATATTTGAATTTCATGCATAGTTGATTATTTTATTATAAAAGTGTTACTTTTATCATATTGAATTTCATGCATAGAGGTATGCATAAAAGTTGATTTTTTTATTAAAAGTGTTACTTTTATCATATTGGATTTCATGCATATAGGTATGCATAAAAGATATTCTTTTTATACTAAAAGTGTGATTTTTATCATAAATGGATTTTATGCATAATTTAGATGCATAAGAGAAATTCTTTTATTCTAAAAGTGTAATTCCTACCAAATTGAATTTATGCATAGGAAGATGCATAAAAGATAGATTTTTAATTCAAAAGTGTCAATTCTCATCTAAATTGAGTTTATGCATAGGAAGATGCATAAAAGATTGAATTTTAATTCAAAAGTATCATTTTCATTTAAATTGAATTTATGCATAGGAAGATGCATAAAAGATTGATTTTTAATTCGAAAGTGTTAGTCTCCTTAAATAGAATTTATGCATAAATAAATGTGTAGAGAAATCTTATATTAAATATAAGATTTCTCTTGTATTCTATAAATAGATATGAGATGTGATAGGATGTGATAAGAGGTGTATGAGATGTGATAGGATGTGATAAGAGGTGTATGAGATGTGATAAGAGGTGTATGAGATGTGATAGGATGTGATAAGATGTGTATGAGATATGATAAGATATGATAAGAGGTGTATGAGATGTGATAGGATGTGCTAAGATGAGTTAGGATACGATAAGATGTGTATGGGATGAGGTAAAAGTGTATGCGATAGAATAAGATGTATATGGGCTGTGTGATAGGGCGAGAATGGATGTGATGTAAAAGAATAGATGTGAAGGCGTATGTGGTTATATGAATGGGAATGTGAAAATGGATGTATGAATGTGAATGTGGATGTGGATGTATGAATGAATGTGGATATGGATGTAGATACGGATGTGGATGTATGATGTGGATGTATGAATGAGGATGTGAAAATGGATGTATGCATGTAGAGGTGTATGTATGAATGTGAATGTGGATGTGGATGTGGATGTATGGGTGTAGATACGGATGTGGATGTATGTATGTGGATGTGGATGCATGAATGAGGATGTGAAAATGGATGTATGCATGTGAAAACGGAAGTGGATGTGCATGTATGGGTGTAGATATGGATGTGGATATATGTATGTGGATGTGGATATATGTATGTGGATGTGGATGTATGAATGAGGATGTGAAAAATGATATATGCATGTAGATGTGGATGTATGGATGTGAATGTGGATGTGGATGTGGATGTATGGATGTGTATGTATGAATGCGGATATGGGATTGGATGTATGATGTGGATGTACGAACATGGATGTGTATGTAGAATAATGAATGTGAATGTGTATGTGAAATAATGTGTCGTCGACATAAGTGAATGGATGAGAATGAGTACACATATGAATGGAATGTGGAATAAGTAATGTGGACTGAGAAGGGATAATGTGGAAAGACGAGAGTTTAATATAGAAACTGTATTTTGTGACCTGTTTGTAAATGACTGTTTTATGTCAAGAATGCTGGAGAAGCATTTTGACCGTCTTATGGATTAAGGTCATGGAGACCTAATTGATAAAGTTGCAATGGCTCACGGAGAGTCAATGGAGGACGTCTCGCGTAGCAAGGTCGACCGAGGTCTTGACCAGCCTCGGTTCGATTTAAATGGCGAGCTTCCGGGTACGGTGGATGAGGGACCAAGGAAGCGGCCTATGAATGAAGCGCTAGGTCACTTGCGAAGGATCCTAGAGGGTGCTGACCATATGGTGCTCGAGCTCTGGGTCACCGAAGATACCCACACGTGCATTGTGAAGATATTAGAACAAGGAGTAAGAGTTGTTTTCTGAAATCGGGCATGGATCTGGTTGACTGACCTTGCTGGTCCTCAACGGATGAGTCCATGGCTCTCTTATATGGATCTGTCGATTGATCTTGCTGATCTTCAACGAGGATTCCATCTTGATTTTTATATGTGAAAATATTGTCGGGTACTATGAGCTAGGAACTATTGAAAAGGCCCCTGAGCAAAAAGGTGGTGAGCGTTCTAGTTGCCAATGATGCCATTAGTACACCGATGAATGAATGACTGGAAATATGGATTCAACCAGAGATTTTGAGGATTGTCATCAGTGACATAATGGTTTCATTAAAGGATTGTTTTAAAGTTAGTTGATGCTGAGAAAAAGGCAATTTCATATTGGGTGTGTAAGTGGTGTGATTAGTTTTATGTTTGCATGAACATCCGGCTAGGGGACCTAGGAACTCTTTTCCCTGGTACCCGGGACAAAAACCTAACCAAATTCCTAATTGGATCCCATCACTACAGTGGTTGGGAGATTGGCTAACCCAAGGGACTGGACGGGGTTAGGTTGGACTGATGGATCCGTAAATCGAGACTCAATTACTATTATTACGATAGATGAAGTAAATCTCGGATAGTAATTGTTCTATGGATAGGAATCAATGGCTGTGCCTCTTGATGGGGAAAAAAGCGTTGATCCCAATGATCCAAGTGCAAGTTTCTTCCTTGATCTGACCAAGTACTTTAGAGGTGCAGTCGGGTCAGTTTGATCAGTAATGGTCTTGACTACGTTAGAGTAAAGAGTTATCCTGATGGAATCACCCATGCTTTCCGGGTAAAGAAAGTTTTTTCGGTTTCGGATTTGGATAAACCGATGGATTAGGTTCTTGTCCGGATATCCGTGGGTGAGGCCCCGAGTGTGGGACCCCTGCCCCGCACATGATGTGCTACTTCTGCTGCTAGTACCCCGAATCTGTTGCACGGTGGGTACAGGGATCTCACAGGGAGAGAATGCTATGAACACCACTACCTTGACATAGACTTTACACACACAAGCTCAATCTTGCCATAGCTCATTCACTCATCATCCCACTCATTCATACATCCAATACAAGAAGAAAGCTAAGCTAATGTAAGAAAGCATTATGGGCCCAAGGCCATGGACAACTAGTAAGTAGGTGTGAACTCTTGGGTGGAGTATAAATACCAATGTAAATGGGATTATGGCTCATTCATGATAATGTTATCTGTTCCAAGAATCAATGGTGAGCTTCTCCCGTGAGATGCTAAGTGGTGACTCCTTCATGAGCCACTCCCTTGGTGAGGGACTAACCCACCCCTGTTACTTTCTTTCATTGGTATCAGAGCATGGCTTTTGATCCATGATTTTTAATTTTTCTTTTCTTCTTCTCATTTCGTGAAATTTCTGTTTCATTCGATTCATGGGGGAAGGGTTGATGCTCCTCATGCACTTCTTGGGATGTAAAAGTTTTATCCCTCATGTTTTGTTTAGAGGCTTCTTGAGAACTAGTGGATGCACTTTTAGTTTGCTTGTTTCGGTTCTTCTTCCTCTGAGTGGTTTTTTTTCTATTGGACTGTAGGGTCTTGTCTACTAGATTTGTCTTTGCATCCCTAGTTCGAGGTGTCTCATCAGTTTGTATTTCGGCATTTCGTGTCTGTGATCTAGTCATGGCTAAGGTAGAGTTTGTGGTTCAAATCTGAGCATATGGACCTAATTTTTTTGAATGAGTGGACCAAATTGGGGAAAATTCACTAATCTTGATTAGTAGTTGTTAATCAAAAACGTTTTTCTGTTTGGGAGCTTTCTTGCAAACCCTAACCATGGAATCTCAACATGAGCAAAGGGCATCGAGTCTCCAAGTCAATTGGGAGTGAAAGCAACTTTTCAAGCACACCAAAGAGCACCAGAAGAGGGGCGGTGAACTACAGCAGCCCGCCTTAGAAAACGCGATTTTTCAAGCTCACAAAGAGCTTGGCTTACTAAGCCAAGCTCCCCATTGAAGCTTGGGTATGTTCTATCATGTATGTAGCAATGTTTTATGAAGTATTTCACCTATTTTCCATGAGCAATGGGGCTCCCAATGTGGCTAAAAATCACTACCAAAGCTGCCCACGTTTTTCACCAAAGTGACCCTAATCTTCATCTCCTTCAACAAATTCAAGCATTAAGGCTTCCCGGGTGACATTGGTGAGTTGCTCCATCACTTTCTTACAATTTTGAAGCATTCTTTCAAGCTATGGAGTGAATTAGGGTTTTATTACACATAAAATCCCAATTTTCAGAAATTGGACTTTAATCATGGCCATTCATGCTCTTCTTTATGCATTATGAATGCTTGAATGCTACACATAGCCATTCAATGCTATGTCTTGCATATTGGCATAAGTGAGCATAGCTTTTGGCACATTTGGGGGATTGAATACATACTTCACATGATTTGGATGTTGTTGATATATGTGGAAATGTATTGACATTGCCATGAGTGGATGTGATGAAGGAAGCACTATGAACCATGTATTATGATATGAATGAGCATGAGTCATGCTATAAATCAATTGTAAGTCAACTCTACTCATTCATTTGAGCTTGTAACCACATTCCACTCACGATTGTACCCCACTTTATTCCTAGAATCTAGAATGAAGTAAGGGTACCTTGGCATTTGGAGGAGAGGTCAAGGGGAGAATGTCTTGAATCTTCCTTGTCGTTAGTGCCGGGTAACGCGGTAAGGAAGAGGATTAGGTACTTGGTGGTAAAGAAATGGCCTCAACCTTCACCTTGGGGATATAAACTTGGTGAAGGGGTGAGAAGTGCTTGGCCGGGAGATCGGCAAGCATCGGCGCGCTTCATCGACCACTTCATTCGACTTGAGCAAACAAGCAAATCCTCTACATCGACTTCTTATGCAAAAGGACAAAATTGATGCCATAAGGTCACATGCTCAGATGGAAAAATGATTGAGGATTGATTTGCTTACAGTGGTCAAATGCATAAGGATTTTAATACTTGATTGAGATGCTTTGATTTGATTGAGATTTGGTGCAAAAAGAGCGGAGACTATGGCAAAATTTTTACAAAATTTGCCTACTTGTAGCCAGGACAAATCCTTGAATTTCTAGGGTTTTTCAAAAACTTTTCAAATCTGTCCTGAAAGCCCTTCAATCTACCCGAAAACCCCTTTCAAACAAGCTAAAGATCACTCAAATCGGAGTAGTATTGAGCGGTCAAAGTCAAGAGTTGACTTTTAGCTAGAATAGTTGACTGGTCAAAGGCTATTGACTTTTTCAAATCTGTTTTTGGGGATCCTTACTCGTCTCGTCAAGAGCTTCGCATCGATATAAAGATTACCCAAATCGGATAAGAATTGGGCGGTTAACATCAAGAGTTGACTTTAAGACGATACAGTTGACTGGTCAAAGGTTGTTGACTTTTTTAGATCTGTTTTTGGGGATTCTTATTCATCTCGTCGAGAGCTTCGCGTGGATATAAAGATCACCCAAATTGGATACCGTTTGAATAGAGGAAAAAAAAATCAAGTAAGTGGTCTTTGTAAGGAGGGATCAATTACGCGCATGGAAATGACTAGAGGAGGTCAAAACAAGGGAGCCTAGAATGAAAATGATCAAAGACAACCGGAAGCAATGATGGCAACGAATTCATCAACGAGGAATGAAGAAAGTTCAACCATAAAAGCACCATCTCCAGATGAGTCTCAGCCAGTGGAAATGCCTCAATCTTTGGGAACTACTCCGCTAACAGTGGACATGATGTTAATGGCTATGGGGCGTATGTTTCAAAGGATTGAAAATAACCAAACAAATCGGCAACAACAATTTGGTGAACACCTCATGGAACAGTTCGACAAGCGACACCACGACCTGGATGACGTGATGCAAAGAGGGTTAAAAGACTTGGAGAAAGCCATTAGTGAATTGGCTCCTCTCAAGCTCAACCAAGAAGCCGATATGAATGCAATGGATGGTGTACATTATGATGCCAAACATGATGGAAAGCCTTCTATGCCAGAAGAGAACAAAGTAAGACAAATGATGCCACCTCAAATGATGCCACATTCTTCTTACATGGACAAGGGCAGGAGACCTATGGGTGATGCTTCTTATGAGAGATCAAATGCCAGTATTCCAAGAACTTCATCCTTTATGCAAGATGCAAGAAGAGGGTATGAACAAAAGGGATTTAAAGATGTAGGTGATTGGCAATTGGAAGATGAGCAAATGCATAGACACTTGGGTGAAGGAAGAGGATTTGATGATCCAAGAGCACGGCAGAGGGGTTCAAGAATGCATGGTGATTTTGACAATGCTGTGAAGGACAAAATCATATTTAATAAGTTCAAAGGAGAATCAAATTCTATCGAAGACTTTGAAGAGTGGGCAAACAAGATGGATCTCTACTTCGAAATCAGCCCAAGGAGCGAGATTGCCAAAGTCTACTTCGCCTCACTTCATCTTGAAGGTTTTGCTCACACTTGGTGGAGGAGGAAGCAATCTCATGGTTATGTCATCACTACTTGGGAAGAATTCAAGAATGACATGGCAGAAGAGTTTACTTCTCGCATGCAAAGGGACAATCACATTGTGGAATGGGACAAGCTAGAGCAAATCACTACCATGAAGGAATATTCTCACAAGTTTCTATTTAAGCTTCTATTATACTTGGATGACTTTGATGAGCATTATCTCGTTGTCAAGTATATAAGGGGCTTGAAATCTCCTATTGGTGGTGATGTCAAGTCTCATGAACCCGCCACTTTGAAGAAGGCAATGATGCTTGCAGAAATTCATGAAGAGAAGTACTTGACAAAGTGGGCTAGCAAAGGGAATATCAAAGGGGAAGTGATCACAAGGACTGAAATGGGTTCTCATGCAAACACAAGACCTAATCTTCCAAGATTTCCTACCGTGTATGGTAGAGGGTCTAATAGACTTCCATTTAAACCACCATTTATGTCCAACAAAGCTACATACAATGAGTCCAAGCCAGCAAATGGGGGTTCAAAAAGCAAGGTTATCAAGGAGGACAATTTGCATGAAATGAGGCTCAAAGGTCTATGTTTCAAATGTGGAGAAAAATGGAACAAGGATCACTTCAAAGTATGCAAATCCAAGGATATTTCCATAAGCTACATTATCACTGAGGACAATGCTAATCATGAGGAGGAGGAATTCCTTGAATGCAATGATGCCTTAGGATGGGGAGATCCTCATGAGGAGGTTCTCATGATGATGGTTTTGATGAAGAAAATCCCGAGTTTCCTTTTGATCCGGGTGGGAAACTAAAGTTTGCTCATGACAAAATGGATGATGGGATGCCTCTATGCGTGTGGAATGAAAACAATAGTGCACATACTACCTTGTGTACAATCTCTCATGATGCTTATGCGGGAAGTAAGGGTGCCAACACATTGAGATTGAAGATCAAGGTGAATGGAAGAACAGCATATGCACTCATTGATACTGGAAGCACGCATAGTTTTGTCAATAAAAGGTCTTTGAACACTCTCAAAATGCAACCAACTTCTTTACCAAACAAGCACATGGTGCAAGTGGCCAATGGTTATTCAATGGGTTGCAATATGAAGTGTCAAAGTACAGAATTGGAGTTGTCCAAGAACTACTCTTGCAAAGTTGATCTTTTGGTGATTGAGTTGGGACCAATTGACATAGTACTTGGATGTGATTGGCTGTCCACTTTGAACTCTTTTACCATGAACTTACAAAAAAGTTTCATGAGTTTTGTGCATCATGGAGGGGTTATTACATTGAATGGAATGCAAGGGTCCAAGCTCTTCATGATCAATGCTACTCAAATGAAGAAAGAGTTCAAGAAAGAGGGCTATGTTTATGTACTACAGCTTTGCAAAGAGGAAGATAATAGCAAAAAGGATTGCATCGAAAATGTGGACATGGTTAAGCTACTCAAGGATTATGAAGATGTGTTTACCATGCCAAAATCAATGCCGCCAAAGAGGAGTGTTGATCACGCTATTGATTTGGAACCAAATGCCAAACCAATCAACAAGCCTCCTTATCGTTTGTCAAAGGTTGAAAAGGAAGAGGTGGCAAAGCAAGTCAAAGAACTCATTGACATGGGATGGGTTGAACCAAGTCAATCTCCTTTTGTTCTCCGGTGCTACATGTGAAGAAAAAGGATGGTACTTTCCGCATGTGCATTGATTACCGTGATTTGAATAAGATCACCATAAAAAATCGATTTCCAATACCAAGGGTGGATGATCTTTTGGATGAGTTGAAGGGTGCCACATGCTTTTCAAAGATTGATTTGCATTCTGGATACCATCAAATAAGGATGAAAAGTGGTGATAAGTTCAAAACAGCATTTCGTACGGAAAGGGGTCTTTACCAATTCATGGTTATGCTGTTTGGATTATGCAATGCACCGGCAACTTTTCAAGCATTGATGAACAAAGTGCTTCAACCTTTCCTCTACAAGTTTGTATTGGTCTTTTTCGACGACATACTTATCTATAGCAAAGATGAGGAAGTGCATTTGAAGCACGTGAAAGAGGTTTTAGAGGTCTTGAGACAAAACAAGTTGTATGTTAAGGAGACAAAATGTACCTTCATGGCACAAAATGTACCTTCATGGCACATGAGGTGGAATATTTGGGTCACATTGTGAGCAAGGATGGCATTTGTGTGGATCCAAAGAAAGTGGACTGTATTAGGAATTGGCCGGTTCCTTCAAACACTACTCAATTGAGGGGATTTTTGGGGTTATCTTCATTCTATAGGTGCTTTATTTCCCACTATGCAGAAATTGTAGCCCCAATGATGGACAAATTGAAGAAGGAAACCTTATTTTGGGATGCCATTGCCAACAAAAGCTTTGAAGATATGAAGAAGATGCTCACATCAGCACCTATTTTGGTATGTCCAGACTTCACCAAACCTTTCACAATAAGGGCGGATGCAAGTGGAAGAGGGATTGGTGCGGTACTTTACCAAGACCATGGAGTCATTGCTTATGAAAGTAGAAAGCTGAATGACAAAGAAAGAGAACTCCATGTGTATGAGCAAGAGATGATTGCTATACTCCATGCTATCAAGAAATGGCACCATTACTTATATGGGAGTCATTTTTATGTGAGAAGTGATCATAGGGTGCTGAAGTATTTCCTCACACAACCCAATTTGTCTCCTAAGCAAAGAAGGTGGGTAGCAACACTACAAAACTATGATTTTGAAATCACATACACAAAGGGCAAAGAAAATGTGGTTGCCGATTCCTTGTCTCGTATGTGGGCCTGCTCATTGTATGCTATTTCTGAGGTGCATAAAGATTGGATCATGGAGATACAAGAAGAGTACTTGTTTGATGAAGAAACCTCACAAATAGTGCAGAAATTACAGCAAGGTGTATGTGAAGAGTTACCCCATTATGAGCTGAAAAATGGTCTCCTCTACTACAAAGGAAAAGTCTACTTGGTTCCTACTTCATCATTTATCAAGAAGATCATGGAAGAGATGCATTGTACTCCTATGGCTGGTCATTTGGGTGTCTACAAAACCTTTGATGCAATAAGGAAAAGTTTCTTTTGGAAGGGGATGTGGAAGAACATTCATGCTTATGTAAGTGGGTGCCGGTCATGTCAATTGAACAAGGATCCTACACATAAACCAGGAGGTTTGCTTCAGCCATTGCCCATTCCCGAAGGCAAATGGAGTCATATATCAATGGATTTCATTACTAACCTTCCGCGCACAAAGAAAGGGTGGGACAGCTTGTATGTTGTGGTGGATAGATTGACCAAAGTGGCCCATTTCATTCCTTCCAAGGTCACATATTCAGCCCAAAATGTTGCCAAGCAATTTAGTGATGGGGTTTTCAAGTTGCATGGTATGCCGTCACAAATTGTGAGTGATCGTGATGTCAAATTCATGAGCACTTTTTGGAGAACATTGTTTGAATATATGGGAACCAAGCTTACTCCAAGCACCGCCTATCATCCCGAAATCGATGGTCAAACAGAAAGAGTAAACAAATGGGTGGAAACATATCTACGCCACTATTGTCATGATACTCAAAGCACATGGGATGATTGGTTACCTTTGGCTGAGTTTGCTTACAACTCAACATATCATGTGAGCATTGGCATGTCACCCTTTGAGGCTTTATATGGTTACAAGGTCAATTTGCCTATGTTGGTGGGTACATATGAGACTTCTAACCATAATGCCAAGGAGGAAGCTGAAAGGATGCAAGCTTTGTTGCAACAATGCAAAAGTAATTTGAAGGTTGCACAAGAGAAAATGAGACAATATGCCAATGTTCATCGAAGACCATTGGAATTCAAAGTGGGAGATTGGGTTCTTTTGAGAATACCAAAGTCAAGATATGCGCCTTTGAAAGGAAGCACCAACACCAAGCTAGCTCATCACTATTATGGTCCTTATCAAGTGATACGAAGAGTTGGGGAGGTTGCATATCAACTCTTACTTCCATCTACAAAACAAAGATTCATGATGTGTTTCATGTCTCTCACTTGAAAGGATATGTGGGTATGATCGATCAAATGGTTGATGAGTTACCTCCAATGAATGAAGAGGGAATGATTGAATACATTCCAGAAGCTATCTTGGGTACAAGGAAAAAGGTACTTCGCACTCGTACCTTGGTGGAGTATCTTGTTCAATGGAAAGGTTTACCTAAGGAAGAAGCTTCATGGCAACCTATTTCAGCATTGGAGGGATATGAAGCATTGATAGAGCAGTATGGGTTGGTGTAAATTCAGCCACATGGAACATTCTTCTCCGAATTTGGGGTATTCATTTGAGGTTTTGAGGACGAAACCATTGGGGAAGGGATGGTTTGTAAGAAAGCATTATGGGCCCAAGGCCATGGACAACTAGTAAGTAGGTGTGAACTCTTGGGTGGAGTATAAATACCAATGTAAATGGGATTATGGCTCATTCCTGATAATGTTATCTATTCCAAGAATCAATGGTGAGCTTCTCCCATGAGATGCTAAGTGGTGACTCCTTCATGAGCCACTCCCTTGGTGAGGGACTAACCCACCCCTATTACTTTCTTTCAGCTAATGCACACACAAGCTCACTCATAAGCACACAAGCTCAAAGCACACTTCATTCTCAAGCACTTACTTCCCTAGCATGCACACAAACCTTGACGCTTAATGGAACTTGAAATAAACATGCATTCTCATTCACTACTCAAGCAATGCCTTGCCCATGGATAAGCTACAAGCTATGGAGAAGCTTAAGCTTGAATCCACTACCACACAAAGCCTAATAGAGAATCCACAAGCATCAACAAAGAAGCATGCAGACTAGATAAGAGAGATGAGAAGAGAGAAAAACATCATCTCATTGGATTGAATTAGAAGAGCATTGCTCATACAATAGTGTATATGGGGAGAGAGAAGAGTTTGCACCTCTATGAACAAGAGGGAGAGCTATTCTCAAGAGAGCTCAAGCATGAGTTTAGCCCAATGTGTATGTGAGCTCTCAAATGAGCCACTATTTATACTAAAACTCCTAAAACTCCCAAAACTTCCCATGTGGGATTATTCTCAAGCCCACTCCCACACTCACCTACAACTTGGAACTCTCTACAAGAGCCCTAAATAAGAATGTTTGTTTTCCTGCTTCCATCTTTGTGTTGCATCCTTGATCACCACTCGTCACGCAACAAGGACTCTCGTGGTCCACTCAAAGACTGTGATTGCTGACTTGCATTCTGTGCAACCACATTTCCACTCACATCAGTCCCAACAGCTTCTTTTTCAGTAGCATACCAGCTGCTCATCTCATCAAAAACAACATCCCTGCTTACCCTCAGCTCACGTGTAGAAGGGTCATAACACCTATATCCCTTTTGCTCAAGGGAATACCCAATAATCACATATTTTTCAGCTTTTGGATCCAGCTTACATCTCAGCTCATCTCGCACGTGCACATATGCAATGCATCCAAAGATTCTTATATGAGACAAATCAAGTTTTCTAGCACTAAACCTCTCCTCTGGAGTTACATCATGTATGGTTGCATTTGGAGTCCTATTCATGATGTAAACTACTGTAAAAATGGCCTTAGCCCAATAGATATGCAGCATATTCTTCTCTCCCATCAATGCTCGCGCAATCTCAGCAATATGCCTATTTTTTCACTCAGCAACTCCATTTTGCTGCGGAGTGTATCTGCATGTAAACTGTCTCCGAATACCGTTCTTTAAAAAAAATCAGAGAACTCATTGAAGTAATCTCCCCCTTCATCTGACCTTAGGCACTTTACATATTTCCCTATTTGCTTTTCAACCATCATAACTCTGAAATTTTGAAAATGAGTGAACACCTCACTCTTCTCCTTCATGAAGTATACCCACACTTTCCTTGTGTGGTCATCAATACATAATACCTGCAGCCTCCCATAGACATGGTCTTCGTAGGACCCCATACATCTGAATGCACAACATCTAGTGCATTTCTGCTCACATTTCTATCACGTGGAAATACATGCTTTGTTTGCTTTCCAAATTGGCATGCTTCACATATTTTCTGCATACCTTCAACTTTAAACTTTGGCAGCCCTATCACAATTCCTTTAGTTTGCATAGACTTCATTCTCTGCACATTCACATGTCCAATTCTTTTATGCCAAATGTCTATGTCTGTAACAATTCTTGAACCATTTGCAAACATCGCAGCATTCACTTCAGGCATGTTTACATTCAATGTAAACATTCTGCCCACTCTGTTGCCTTTTGCAACCAACCTGCACTTGTCTTTAAAGTCTTCAACAAAACAACCACCATCAAGGTTAAACCAAACCTGCAAACCCTGCTTAATCATCTAGCCAACTGAAACCAGATTCTTTGTTATGTTCGAAACATGAAGTACATCTGCAAGGTACTTCAATTTGCTATCCTGCGCATAGACAATGGCACATCTCCAACATGGGCAATTGGATGAGCAGTGTCATCCCCTGTTTCCACAAAACCTCGTCTTTCAAGGTTTTTTATCTCCTTGAACCACTCCCCATGACTTGTCATGTGGTTCGAAGCACCTGAATCAACGTACTATACATCATCTTTATGTGCTGCTTCAGCATTTTCAGACATGGCATTAACGACATGCTATATAACAAACAACCTTTCATTATCCTCATTGTTTCTGCTCGAGGATGCATAGTTGTTTTGCTGTAATTTCCTATTTTGCATGTTAGCCTTCTTCTTATAACAATCTGCCTGCACATGTCCAGGCTTACCACAATAAAAGCATCCACGTGTATCATTATACTGCCTTTGCCGATTTCCACGAGCTCTTTGACTCCCCCTACCTCTGAATTGGCCTCTTCCACTTGTGTGTTGTTGTTGTTTTGAATTCTAGGATTGTTGTTGCTGCTGCTGGCCATAATTTTGATTACCTATTCGGCCACCTCCTTGGCCGTGTCCACGGCCTCCTCTACCTCGTCCTCTTCCTGAACTTGTGTAGAAGGGCTGTTGCTCTGAATTGTTTTTGTTTTGTGAAGACTGTTGGTCTTCACCCAAGCTCTTCTCTTCTATAATCAACATAGACACCAAATCTATGAAATTGGGAATGTTTTTCCGAGTATGAATAGACATCTTGAACGCCTTGTATTGTGGCCTGAGACCACGTAGACAAACTTCCACCTTCTCATCATCATCTACTGAAACACCAATATATGCAAGGGATTCCACAATACCCTTGATCTTCAATGCATAGTCATTCACAAAGACATACTCTTTTTCTCCATAGTATGAAGTTCATTCTTCAACTGTATTTTTCGTGCCTTGGTATTCGTTTCATAGAGTTTTACCAAGGTGTCCCACACCTCCTTGGGGGACTTGGCATCCTATATGTGCCCAATCATGGTGTCTTGTATATTGATAGAGAGCCAATACATAGCTTTTCTGGCTCCTTGGTTCCAATCCTTGAAGTCTTTCACATCTCTAGCAGTCCGATTGATCTCCGGTATCTCCGGTGCCTCTTCATGCTCACCTTCTATGTAGTCCCAGTAACCCTTTTCCATCAGGAAATTTGTCAACCTAAACCTCCAATCCTTGAAGTCTTTCACATCTCTAGCAGTCAGATTGATCTCCGGTATCTCCGGTGCCTCTTCATGCTCACCTTCTATGTAGTCCCAGTAACCCTTTTCCATCAGGAAATTTGTCAACCTAAACCTCCAAGCATGGAAGGTGTTCTTATCAAGCTTCTCAGCAACAATTTGGTTTATGCTATCAGTTGACATCTTGCCAGACAAACAAATTTACCAGAAATAGCACTCTGGTTTATCCTGTTGCACAAACTGTTGTATTTTCTACAGCGGTACTGTATTACACTCAAATGTCACAACCTGTGACCTCAATGTGCATACATATACCCAATGGCAATTGTTGACCTCCTTGTAGCACACACAATGTCTGCACAACCAATTTGTCTTCTTGCAGTTCTTAAAACAGAGTTCTGCAGAGAATCGAATGACTTACCCGCAGTGCTCGAAATTGCATGCTTTCGAAAAAACAGATGTCTTAACGCTCTTGAATTGCGTTTTCGGCCCAAAAAATGATGTCCGATAGGATGATAGGACAAAATAGTTGCCCTATAGCTTTACTCCTATGAAGAAAGCTCCTCAATCAGAGATCATTTGCCGGTGCCTCCTGTAGAGCTCCCGACAAGGGTGTAGTTATTGCCAACACAAATAGGGAAGAGTAGTTGAAGCTCTTACCCTCGTACCACTTCCTGTGCTTCTCTTGCTTGTAGCTCAACCCTTAGAAGCATGAACCAGGCTCTGATACCATGAAAAGATGCAGGGGAGAAGAGAGCTAGAGCTCTTGCAAGCACACACACACTCACAAAACCCTAAAAGAGAACACACAAGGTGAGAGGCTGAAAATCTTCTTCTTCTTCACACAACACTCAACGCACCATATACAAAGATAAGAGTACACACTATGGAAAGGTACTCAACCAAATACATACTAGGGTTCTCTATAGTGTGAACCCAACTAAATGAGCTGGCGCTATAACTATGCCAGTCTCTCCAGAATGGCTGTCACAGAGCCTGTCATCCCACTGGCCGCATATCACCCATGATCTCACCAACCATGCCAGTGGTGTAAGTGTGGGACCTATCCCCCAAGCGGGTCATCAGTGTCCACCGCCTCACTAGATGAGCTCGATATCTCAACACAACTGCTACCATAATGGGTACTCTCTCACCCCCAACAATAACTGGTATGTCTTCCACCGCCACCAAACTACCACCAGAACTAAACCCACCAAGAATATGGATTGGACTGGAAATGGTCTACAAAGGTGGCAAGCCCACATCTAC
This sequence comes from Cibotium barometz, assembly GCF_041138505.1. Classification (NCBI taxonomy): domain Eukaryota; kingdom Viridiplantae; phylum Streptophyta; class Polypodiopsida; order Cyatheales; family Cibotiaceae; genus Cibotium; species Cibotium barometz. Next base: position 53,432,171 of record NC_141047.1, on the reverse strand, counting down.
CTCATGTTCCACACCAATCTCATATTCTTGGAGGCATGGAAAGCTCTTGGAAAACCCACACTTACATAAGAAAACACTTACATTCAAATTTCATATGAAATGCGTTTAATGAGTGTTGGGTATTTCATTCCTATAATCTCTATAGGAAATAACCAATTGGAGTGCAGATTTCATGTCATAGGTGCACGAGCACTTCAAAGGCTAGATTATCATTAGAAAAGAGTGGATTGATGCCACTCTCTGCGAAATCGATTGGAGCAAAGAAATGACCACCATGTAAATCAATAGCAAAAAGGTCACAGTCCTCTTGTGTCCCCAAGACGAAATCATCAATACACCCTCACCCTTGATTTGCCTTCCCTGTCATGTCCCATCCTCATCACTGACAGTCTCCTCTATTTCCCACAACCATGCCTCACTAAAGTCAGTTGAAAGGCCACTGTTGACCATCCAGTATTGACAATCAAGCCTCATCATTGACATTTTCCCTCAACTCTACATCCTCGACCACCCACACTCCAAGCCCCTCGACCTCATATCTTTATCGTGACAATCAATGGTGGGTTCCCAAGAACCTTCTTGCATCTCAGGGTTCTACGATGGCTGCATAGAACTCTGGATCCCAAAAACCCACATGCAAGAAGCCCCCTAAGCCAACAAAAACCAACCGCAACCCTAAGCCACAATGAAAAGCCTATCCTTAGCCTCGACAACCTACTCCTCGCTTAAAGCCTATCCTTAGCCTCGACAACCTACTCCTTGCTTAAAGCCTATCCTTAGCCACAATGAAAAGCCTATCCTTAGCCTCGACAACCTACTCCTCGCTTAAAGCCTGGTCGACCAACAACCAATAAGCCTCAAAAACCATAGACCTTCATCACTCGGCAACAACGATGGGTGCCCAAATGTCTCTTATATTCCCAAGGCCTCCATGATGGGAATAGCATCATTTGGATCCCATGGCTTAACCCTCAGCAGTTTGCCCATACAACACCAACCAAGCCCATACCTGTCCAATCAATGAAGATGGTTTGGTGACCAATGGGAAAGCAAGTCTCCTCTTCCTCAACTACATCCTATGGACTTGTCCCCCAAACCCAACCCATGGGCACTCAAAAGCTCAATTCTCCTAGCCCTTTCCCCCCACAACGAAGCTCCACCCCGATCCTTGACATGGTTCCCAAAAAAAGGGGAAGTGCTACAAATGGAAGAGCTTATCCAACTAGGGGGAAGTGCTACAAATGGAAGAGCTTATCCAACCACTTAAAGATAAACTCAAAGGTAAGCTCACAAATCTGGCCACCTAGGCTAATCAGTATAAATCTTTAGGGGTGTTGACAATAAACACATGTATAAAAAAACGTCTCTAGGTGCGGGCATACCTTTTGTTCTCGCCCATGAAAAACACATGTAATTCTCACTGGGCTTTATCCTATGTGCACACATTGCACAAATCTTTCTTATTAATAGCCATCCAGGTACATCTTTGGATGGGGGGACCATGGTGGGTGCAAGCTTGGTCAATGGTATGACCCATCACATGGATTTTCTTAATCACCCCCGCTTCACCTGAATAATTTTACTTCATGCCTAATTCATCCTACCCCTAACTTCTTATTCTCAACATCTCTTGATCATCACCATTGACTACCACTCCTAACAAAATAGGATCCTAGTTCCACGAGCTATAATGACATAAGAAGATAACCCACAAAAAGAAAAAGAGAGAACACCACAACCTGATACCTCAACATCCCCCACGGGAGCCAAAATACCCATCATGGTGTCTTAACAAAGATGCTAGAGTTCCTCAACATCACCATCAACATACAGCATCTTAGAGTGCAAGAGCAGTTACCATGTGTGCTTACCATGTACGCTGCCTTCTTGTCCCTCTAGAATTCCCTCCTTGCTCGCCAATTGCTTACTAACACCATTACTTTACTAACTCTTCCTACATCATAGCACCTAAAACGTGGATACTCGTCACTCATTAATTATTCCGTGCTAGTCTACTCATTCACGCACTTTGACTCCTCTAAAGAGGATGTCTCACTGTGCAAAGGCGACAAAAAAGAAAAAACACCAAAAACAAAATAAAGAGTACTATTGGGCATGCACAAAAACACGAATTCATAAGAGCCCATCAGACTAGCGAAATACTTAATCTCTAGTACTCCACTGACTTCTTTCCATCTTACTAACTTCCCCACCCCCTCTCATTCATAAGAGCACATCAAATTAGCAAAATACTTAATTGCGAGTCCTCCACTAATGTCTTTCCATCTTACTAACTCCCCCACCCCCTCTCATTTTCGGAGAGACAAGAGAACAAACCACGTGCGACACTTCCCCGCGTGCCTCGATAACCTCTTATTCCTATGACAACTATGTCCGTACACTTATGTAATGGGCACCCATTCCTATGATAACTATGTCCGTACAGTTATGTAATGGGCACCCATTCTATATTGTAAATCCTGTCATTTGATGAGGGAAATGCCCTAAAGATGCTCCCAAGTATTGAGCTTCAAAGGATAGAAAAGAGGACCTTGGTCAGTTGGCTAAACCATAGAGAAAAGACTTGTAACTATGTTTTGGGTGCCTTGGGTCACTAATCCCAGACGTTCTAGTGGGAAAGGCTTGGAACTATAAAAGCCAATTTCTCTTGTTTGTAACTCATTCTTCCATTTGTGAAATAGAAGTGGATTTTTCTCTCTCCCTCTTGCTTGAGTGATTAGGCTACCAACGCGATTGTCTTTCACGGAGATCCCACATGATCTTCGTGAGAGAGGTTGCACCACCCGTTGGATTAGAGCAACCACCTCAGTGTGACAACAATGAGTGTGGGAGGATGGTGGTGGACGAGAGGCTATGGTGGAGCTCTTAATCCTAGCTCAAGCTTGACAGATAGGAAACTTCCCACGACACGTTAGGGTAGGGTTTCCTTAACATAAACCTGAAAGAAGATTTTTGAAAAAAATGAATCCAAGCTGAAAACAAACGTCTAGGACTAATCAATCAAAGGCTCGATGCTGACAAGGCCAGATGGCTAGAGAGAGCTGGAATTAGATGAGTGCTAGGCTGGCCGTGCAAAAGCTTGGGAAAGAGAAGTCCCCTAGATGGAATGGGTTGTCTGTAGAGTTCTTTATTGATTTTGGGCCCTCCATAATGGATTTGGTATGGAATATATGTCCAATAGCCTCATCAATGCATGTGGGCTCTACAACCTGCACAACTTTTGCCATGTATGCATAGTGATGTGCCACATAACCAGCATAGGTAAACCTGTGCACAAGATTCTTCACTCTTCCAGATCTTCGCAGCTTTGCATTCATGGCTTTCATAGCCTTCTTTACACCAAATGTTCTCATAGTTAGTATCCTAAGATCCTCATCAAGGCTCATCTATAAGCCACTTACATTCAAATCGGACTTAGTGGCTCCACTGCTGTGGGCAAGTTGGCTCAAAACAAACTTGGTGTCTAAGATGGTAGACACGCGCACACATGTTTGGTTGATGGACGCTCCAATGTATCATTGAGGGGGGGAGTGTTGCGAGGTAGCGATTGCGTTTGTGCAATGCTACATTGATATGGGTGATGGATGATGGGTGAGTTGTGGAATACCTCGATTAACAAGGGGTGTTGAGAGATGTAATCGTGGTGTTGTGTGTATGTGGGAAAGCACCCTAGAGGTGCAAGATATTGTGTCAAGGTAAGAATGCCACATGTAATATTGTACGGTGTGTGAGTGTTGACCAAAAGAGTGAAAAAGGAGTTGGCACATGGATGATGACATGTAAAGTGGGATAAGGCTAGAAAGCCTATATCATTGTATGGTTCATTGTTGTGAATGCAATAGAGCAATAGAACTTGTGTTGAGTGTGCAATCTCTCTTTCTCTCTTATGGAGTTTTTAGTGTGGTATAATCCACCTTAATTATGTTGCTTAATCTATGTCTATCACCATGATCAATCCCATTTTTGGATTGTTAACACCAACTAGCAAGTTCATCAAACACCACATCTCGTGAGATAACCACTTGCCTAGTTTGTGGATTGTAACATTTATATGCCTTGCGATCCTGTGCATACCCAACAAAAATGCGCTTTTTTGCCTTCGGATCCAACTTCCTTCTTCTCTCATCAGGCACATGCACATGCACATGCACATGCACATGCACATAAGCTACGCAACCAAACACTTTGAGGTGTCTAATGTCTGGCCTAAAACCTATAAGCCGCATCTCTGGCGTACTTCCATGTATGGCTATTGTGGGTATCTTATTAAGTACATACACCATTGTGGCACACGCTTCTACCCAATAATAATCTGGCATGCTCTTTTCATTGAGCATCGCCTTACCACATCACAAACGACTCTATTTTTCCTCTTAGCAACACCATTTTGCTGAGGTGTATACCTGCAAGTTAACTACCTTCTTATGCCATGCTTTCTCAAGACATTCTCAAAAGCATGTGAGGTGTATTCACCACCTCCATCTGTCCTCAAACATTTTATCTAAGAGTCATATTGCTTCTCTGCAAAAGCTTTGAAGTCTATAAACTTTCCCAACACTTCACTTTTCTCTCTAAGAAAGTAAATCCAAGTCATTCTGTTGAAATCATCAATGAATGTCACATAATACAAGCTGCCTTTAATGGATGGGTTTTGTGCAGGACCCCATACATCACTATGAACTATCTCAAGTAGCCTGCTACTCATGTTGCCTTCTTTAGTAAGTGGCAACCTTGCTTGCTTTCCAAACTGGCAAGCATCACAGACATGCATATTCCCATCATACTTGAATCTAGGCAGCCCACTAACAATGCCTCTTTCCTGCATGTTCTTTAACCTTTGTATGTTCACATGTCCAATCCTTTTATGCCACATGTCAATGTCCTGTACCACATTTCGACTTTTAGAGAACATGGCTGATTTTAACTCAGGAATTCCAACATCCAACTTAAATAACCTGCCTTCTTTCTTGCCTTTGGCAATGACTCTACATCCATTTTTTAAATCCTCAACGAAGCATCCATGCTCGTTTGAAACGAACCTGTAAACCTTGTTCCACCATTTGACCAACTTAGGCCAGACTTTTTGTAAAATAGAAGGCACATACAAGACATCTGCCATAGACTTTTTTTCACCATTGTGCATAACCAATGGTACACTTCCAACCAACATGTGTGATAGCATGCTGGGTATCAGCTCCTATCTCCACATAGCCTTTCACATCCATAGGCTTCATATGTTCAAACCATTTGCCATGACAAGTCATATGGTTTGATGCTCCAGAGTCCATATACCAAGTGTCATCACTTTCACCATTTGTCATCATAGATCCCACAACATGTTTCATGGAAAACAAGTGATTTGCGCTGCCATCATTACTGCTTGATGCAAAATTTCCACCATGTTGTGCATAATGTCCACCATGTTATGCTCTACTCCCTCTCAAATCATTTTGTTTGCAGATTTCCTTTCAGAGAACTTTTAATCATGTACTTCCATGCATGGAAGTTCTCACCCACAATCTGTACTAGGTTGTCTGACATATTTGCTCAATGCAAATGCACCTTCCACACACGTCCAATTCTGTAAATGAGCCTTCCTCAGATCAACCATGCTCTACTAAGTGTTCCAGATACTCCAAAGTACTCTCAACAAACTTCATGTTGATGTAGAAAATCAAACTGATTGCATTCAAATTGGACTGGCATACACAGTCCAAAGTACCCTGCTTTAGCACGCTTTCCAAGGCTTCCAATTGCAATGTAGTGGTTCAATCAAGAGTGGATAACTTGCGTTGACACCTAAAGAAGCACAATGTTGCATATCAACACCAACCAAGGTGCGTACATACCAAAATTATGAAATCCCCTTCTCTGTTTTGAGAAAAACCAGTAAAAGCTAGTAGTAAAAGTGCTCTAATTTCTTTGATTCTTGTCCAAATTGGAGAACTAGGCATTCATTAGCTTAGCAACAATGTCTACCAACTCCATGTAAAAGGAATTAGACCAATTTCTTAAGTCGAGAGAGTAATTAGCCGATTAATGACCCTCTGTTTCACTAATCACTATAGACAACCTATTTAATCAGCTCATAATCACCTCCATAATGCATAATTTCTCCAACCATTTATATAGCAACCTTCTCAAGTATGTGTATCACAAATTTTCTAAGAAAGTTTTGGGTTTAATCAATCACACAAGTAGACTTTGGCCTCCACCTTGCAAGAGGATGAGTTTTCAGCTCTGTTTCTTCCATACAGTCTGCGTAGCCTGCTGTAGGGGTGATTCGACAAGTGTATAGTGGTAATTGAAGGTATAAGTAGATTCCCAAGACACCTAGGCATGTACCCAATCCATAAATGTAGTGATTTTTGCAAAAAACCAGCATCTCTTCTCTATTTTTGTGAGGGCTTCAAAACAGTGAATTCCAATCACATAAATTCATCAATTTTGCTCCAAATTAAATGTAGGGCTTGCACATGAGTTGTCAATACATTCCCATTTTCTAGATTCATGATTCTTTGTCAGATTTGCAACCATTTGCCTCATACATTCACCACTCTCACTTGTTTCAATGGAGAGCTTGCAGAAATATCGCTTTGCTCAAATCTGGTGTTGTTTGTGTTTTTGCACCTACAATCCACTCAAGGATTTTTAGTAGTCCTTACCTAATAGGCCAAGCTCTCAGATTTGATGGAAATCTTTGATGGAAATCGGTGTGCTCGAAGCTTCACAGCTCCAATGGCAAGCTTCCTAGCTTTTCTTCATAGCTTCTTCTCCCTCTTCTCTCACTCACTCATAAACCCTAATAGAGAGCACCAGCTCTGATACCATGATAAAAAATAGGTAGAGGGAGAGGAGACACACACAGAGGAGCAAACCCTAATCACTACATGTGTTGTGTCCACACACTGCTAACCCTAGCTAATGTCCACACACTATGACTAGCTAGACGTGGTCATTTATGTCTCACACATGTTACTACCTACCGTGCCAGCACATAGTGCAACTGGCACAAGCTGACATCGAGCTTGAATCTCAACACTTCATTTGATATATCTTTAGTAAAATGTGCTTGGCAATTTATTAGTGGGTCCACAATTATATTGAATTATAAATATACAATAATATAATATTGCTCTTTTGAGATCTTTATTATAATAATCTTGTGCATCTCATGAATGGTAAGGTTATAGCTTCTATAATCTTTCTAGTCCAAAGCATAAAGGGTATGGAATGGCTCTAGGGCCACTCTACCATGCGCATTGTTTTTCTTGTAAAGTGCAAGGGGTTCTAGAATGGCCATAGGGCCATTCTACCTAATTATTGGCTACATCAAACATTTCTTAACAAGCACCCTCCAGTGTGTACTGAGCCTTAGCCCTAAATTGAAATCCTATTTGCTAAGCCTTAGTCCTCCCAAGTTTGTATCTTTGATAAACAAATCATGATCACATGAAAAATGATTCACAATGTTCTTAATCTTCCTCACCATGGTGTTTTTGTGCCTCTTAAGTCTCCGCGTTTAGCTGAGGAAGTAATTATGTGTATCCTTCATGTGGTAGACTAACCTATTAAGCATTTTTGTACACATGTAGGGGTTGCAAGCACAATGTGTTTTAGAATGGCCCTAGGGCCATTCTAGCATCCATGATGTGCTTTAGAATGGCCATGTGGGCCATTCCAAATCGCATTGTAGATTGTAGAATGGCCCTAGGGCCATTGTTTACCCTCTTGTGCCAACAACATAGAATGCCTACCGTACATAATACGCTTGGAATGGCCTCACCAAGAACAATGAGATTTAGAATGGCCTACCGTACATAATACGCTTAAGAGATTGACCCCTAAGGCCATTCTACCATCCATGATGTTATTTAGAATGGCCCTAGGTCCATTCTTTCAAGGACATTGTGCATGGGATAGTGGTTGTAGGGCCATTCTAAAGCACATTGTGGTTCTAAGAATGGTGTTGGGGCCATTCTAAAGCACATTGTGCTTTTTCCAATAATGGCCCTGGGATTATTCTCTAGTCTCTTATAGTGTCAACTCTTGGTGAATTTTAGAATGGTCTTATGGCCAATCTCTAAATGTGCATGTATAAAAAATCAACATTGTAAACTATATAATAGCCTTAGGGCCATTCTTGTAAGCACAATGTGCTATAGAACTTCCCTAGGGTGCTTAGAATGGCCCTAGGGCCATTCTTACCACAGTGTGCTTACAAGAATGGCTCTATTTCCACTCAATCTAGATATTTTATACATGCACATGTATATAATGGCCCTAAAGCCATTCTAATATACAAAAGAAGTTTGTATGAAAGGGTAGAGAATGGACCTAGGGCCATTTTTGCAAGAACAAGGTGTTTTAGAATGGCCCTACGACCATTCTACCATCTAGGATGTGCTTTGGAATGGCCATTTGGGCCATTCCAAATCACATTGTGGATTGTAGAATGCCAATAGCTAGGGAATTTTAGAATGGTCCTAGGGCCATTCTTACAAGAGCAGTGTGCTTTAGAATGGCCCTAGGGACATTCTACCATACACAATAACTTAATAGATTGGCCCTAAGGCCATTCTACCATCTATTATGTTCTTTAGAATGGCCCTAGGTCCATACTTTCAATCATATTGTGTATGGTATTGTGTATGGTATAGTGGCCTTAGGGCCATTCTAAAGCACATTGTGCTTTCAAGAATGGCCCTAGGGTCATTCTATAGTCTCTTATATCAAAAACTGGTGAATTTTAGAATGGTCTTAGGGCCAATCCCTATATGTGTATGCATAAAACATCAACATTATGAATGGTATAATGGCATTAGGTACATTCTTGTAAGCATAATGTGCTATACATTGGCCCTAGGGCTATTATAAAGCACATTGTGCTTACAAGAATAGCCCTAGGATCATTCTCTAGTCTCTTGTGTCAAACTGTTGGGTGAATTTTAGAATGGTCTTAGGGCCAATCTCTACATGTGCATGCATAAAATACCAACATTGTGAATGGTAACTTAATGGTGTTAGGGCCATTCTACCTGCACAATGTGCTTGGAGGAATGGCCCTAGGGCTATTCTACCATCCATGATGTACTTAAAATGGCCCTAGGACCATTTTTACTACATTGTACTTGCAAGAATGACCCTATGTCCATTCAATCTAGATATTTTATACATGAACATGTAGATAATGGCCCTAGATCCATTCTAATATACACCAGCAGTTGGCACAAGAGGGTAGATAATGGCCCTAGGTCCATTCTCTACCCTCTTATGCCAACAACTCTAGGACCATTTTGTACCCTCTTGTTTGTTCAACTAGGGAATTTTAGAATGGTCCTAGGTCCATTCTTGTAAGAACAATGTGCTTTAGAATGGCCCTAGGGCCATTATACCATACGCAATGTGCTTAAGAGATTGGCCCTAAGGCCATTCTACCATCCATGATGTTCTTTAGAATGGCCCTACGTCCATTCTTTCAGGCACATTGTGGATGGTAGAGTGGCCCTAGGGCCATTTTAAAGCACATTGTGCTTCCAAGAATGGCCCTAGGACCATTCTCTAGTCTCTTATGCTAACTAATGGAGAATGGCCCTAGGACCATTCTCTAGTCTCTTATGTTAACTGATGGTGAATTTTATAATGGTCTTAGGGCCACTCTCTACATGTGCAATCGTAAAACATTAACATTGTGATGGTAGAATGGTGTTAGGGCCTTTCTTGTAGGCACATTGTGTTATAGAATAGCCCTAGGGCCATTATACCATCCATGATGTGCTTGCAAGAATGGCCCTATGTCCATTCATTCTTGATATTCTATACATGCACATGTAGAGAATGGCCCTAATGCCATTCTAATATACACTAGTAGGTTGGCATGAGAGGATAGAGAATGCTCTTAGGGCCATTCTACCATCCATGACGTGTTGTAGAATGGCCCTAGGGTCATTCTACCATCCATAATGTGCTTTAAATTGGTCCTAAATCCATTATTTCAATCACATTGTGCATGGTAGAATGACCATGTGGCCGTTCTAAAACACATTGTGCTTGCAAGGCCAAATTGGCCATAGGGACATTTTACCATGCATAATCTTCATATATTATGCATGGACATGTAGAGAATATTTTATGATTATGTTTTATGATAGTCTTACATTAAAATGACAAGGATGGATGTTCAACCTGGAGTCAAGGTCTATATGATGCTAGAAAACAAATGTGTTGGTATTGGTTGCATGTCTAGAGTAGATCCAGTTTGTTTTTGCAGTAGTACAGAGATTGGGCAGAGGAATGTGTCTGTGTTTATGGAGAAGTGTGTGAGGGATGCACATCGTCCCTTTCCTATAACGGATACAAGTGATCTAAGAGGTGCAATCTAGAGTACCATCCGGTGGGGCCAGAAATGTTGTTAAGGCCTTTTGGTGACTTTGTGAGTTTTGGAGGGCCTATTGAAAGCCAGGGAAAAAAATAAGAGCTAATCTTTGCCAATTGGCTATTTTGGGGTTTTCTAAAAAAAAGATTCGCCCAATCTCTTAAAACATTCACCCAGTTTTTGGCCATTTTGAAGGGTTTTAGAAAATATTTGCCCAATTTTAGACATTTTAGGACATTTTTTGAAAGCATTCACCCCATTTTCTATAAATTTAGGTGGCATCTAATTTTTTACCCTGATTGAAAGTGAAGATGAAAAAATGGATCTTATGGAACCTCCAATTGTAGATGCAATGCCAATAACATCTTTAGAGAATGATCAAAAAATTGGGAATCCTGAAAGAACAAAAAGGTCCTTTTATGGGATGAGAGCAAGACTCAAATGATGTACAAGGGGTTGATCTTCTATGTGTTTCCAAACAACTGTGTCAACTTTGAGCAACTTGGTGACGATTATGTAGGTGTGGCTATTGAAAGGGCACATGAGAGTACATCGAGAAGAAACATACTCGATGTTGATAGCATCAGCTTAGTTAAATGGCCCATTAAATAGACTACAATGCTAGAAAACATCCCATTACAACACTATGTAGGCATTAAGACCATGCAAGTTGATGGAGAACAGATCACTAATAATGAGTTTCCAATGGTGGTTAATGATGCCCAAATATTAAAAAAAAGATCTACACTTTCATAAATAGAATTCCAAAAGAGAGAGCACCACCAACTTGTAGTTTTTATGTATCAGTTGAATCAATACAAAGGGTTTCCACTATTGATTGTTATCAAAGTAAATGTTGTTAGCTTGCGGACGGTGCATGGTATTGGGCATACGCGAAGAGTTTTGGGGCACTCTCAAGAAACCTATACACACTATGTATATGATGTGCTCTCCATATCTTGGCTTCAAGACTCAAAATCTCAAAAGATTAAATATGAATTTAAGCCCAATGGGATGATTGTGTGTTGTCGAGCATGGTATGAAGTGTGGAATCTAATGAATGATGAGATGTTGGGTGACCAGCTCTTTGATGACATCATTGACAAAGTGATTTCCTTCATCACTTATCAACTTGATCGGGCATCCAAAACGAGTGATGATCATCTTGTATAGAAATAAACAGTTTATTGTACCATGTTATCTCGGAGAGCATGGGCTTCTACCCATTTGGATCTATAGTTTGTTGCTACTAAGATATACTTGTGACCGGTGAAGCGGGTTGGGGGCTTAACTCGGCCAACAAAGTCAAGGCCCCATTTCCGGAGTGGTTCTAGGGGAAGGATTGTGTTTTGTAGCATCCTATCTCTGTCTATTGGCTCGCCAGACGTTGGCATATGTCACACAGCTTGGCCCATTTGCAGGCATCACCAAGTATTATCAGCCACGCCACCAGAGTCCTTCTTGGAGGATTTTCCTTTCGCTAATTCCTTGGTGAGATTCTCTGAGGATAGCTTCTGCTCACGTGGTGGGATACACCTCCGGAGGATTTGGTCAATCCCTTTCTTGTAAAGATGGCAGGCCATGACTTGAAAGTATCGGCTCTGCAGATTGCAATCTACTTCCAAAAGATTATCCTCCATCAGACATGTGACAACAAATGTTAGCATTTCATCATACCATGTCTGGGGAAGGGAGTGATTGTGTGAGTTGTGAAGAGTTCATCATCTGCATCCGCAACTCCAATTGGGGCTTCTCCTCCAGACTCAAGCTAGGATAAGTAATCTGCCACTTATGACTAGCCGTGGGGTGTGCACTATTGTGAACTCAAATTCTTGGAGTATTAATATCCGTCTTGCTAGCTTTCCTACTAGACTTTGCTTATCTACCAAATACAGCAAGGCAGAGTGATCTACATGGAAGGTAGATTTATTACCCTATGATAGGTAGTGTTGGAACTTGGTTACTGAGTAGATCATACCAAGGGCTTCTCTGTGTGTGGTTGAGTAGTTCTGCTCAGCTTTAGAGAGCATTCAACTGGCATAATAGATAGGCCGGAACCATTTCTTCTGGACCTCTTGCATTAGCACACTTCCAATTGCAACATAATAGACATACAAAGAGATGAAAGGGTAGGTACCGGTTTGGAGGTTGGACCACCGGTGCTTCTCGCAACATGACCTTAAGATGCTAGAATGCGAGGTCGTTTTCCTTTGTCCAATTGAAATTTTACTGCCTTAATTGCTTAGCCAGAGGTTTTTTATCTATACCATTCTTTGATTTAAAGGGACTACTACATGGGCAAGGTATCTGAGCATTCAGTTGTGCCATCTGACTTGGCCCAAAAATCTTCTAAGATCTTTGTCATTTTTTGAAGGTTGGGCTTTCTTGATTACCTCGACCTTGGTCGGGACGATTGCTATTCCTTCTTTGTAAATAATGTGGCCTAGTAGCATTCTGCTTTGGATAGCAAAGACACATTTGGCTGGGTTTAGACTTAATCTAGAGTTTCTACATTTGGCCAAGCACAGCTATAGATGCATCAAATGTTGAGATGTTTTACTAAAAACAATGAAGTCATCAATGAATACTCGCATGAAGGAGGTCACGAAATTGGTAAAAATTCCTAAACCATGCGCTGAAATGTGGTAGGAGCATTCTTGAGGCCAAAGGTCATGACGTTTGATGTAAAAGCTCCCCATTTTATGATGAAAACTATTTTGTGCCGATCTTACGGGGCCATTTATACCTGATCATATCCACTGAACCCATTGTAGCTTCAAGAGAAGAAATCTTTGAAAGAAGTGAGCAACACCCAAACCTCTTCTTAAAACTCAATGTCCAGCTTTGCACTTACCTGGATCATTTTGGGGTCATTATCAATTCCAAGGTTCATTTCTACGAGTTCATCCTCTTTGATGCTCTTGGAGTATCTAAGATCTTTGCTAAAAGCTTTTTCTACTGCAATGAGTTGCTGCAGGCTTGGAGAAGTGTTGTCCTCAACCAGAGCATCATAAAAATCTTCTTCTATTTCTGGACTATATTCCTCCGTCTCCCTGGGGCAGATTGATCCTTAAGAACCTCATCCTTGTGGGTATTTCTTGGTCGATATCTATCCATTATCTGGAATACATCAACCTCAAACATGCTAATCAAATGAGCATTTTGTTGGAGATACTCCTCCCCCTCATCGAGGTTTAGCCCTTCGAGCATGTTGACTCCTTCGGCTACTTCAAGCCGGGTTGTTTTTTCCACATTTCGCCTACTGGCAATAGAGATCTTGATTTTCTTCTTACCATGTTGGACAGTAATCATATCCACACCAATATTGCTTGATCCATGCTTGGCAAAGCCAGGGTATGCTGAGCAACATTGGATAAGCACCTTTGATATCTTCCATCCAAAGAACCACAAGTGCTATCTGAAAGCTGTATCTGGACACCACGAGTGTGAGCTCACGGATTAATCCAAGTAGTTGTACTCGTCGTTTGTTTTTACAAGGACCAAGGTACATGGAGAATTAATAAATCACTAAAATAAATCAAAGATACCATAGCAAAACTCAAGATCATAAAATCAAGGAGGAACACAAGATTGGGTGCAATCTCCCCCCTCATGCATGCAGCTCCACTTCCATGACGAGTATTTTGAGAATTGTATTCAATAAATAGCCCCAGTAGCTATTAATAGTTGTGCGTAGAAATTTGGCTTCCTTTTTCCACTTTGGGTTTTGCTTTACATATTATTAACCGTCTCAATGTTCCTAAGGTTTGTACATATAAAAACCTTTTCCCAAATATAAATGCTAATGGGCCTTTACACATGAAAGAACCTTGTGTACATTTGCATATATAATAATCTTATGCACATTCGCACATTCCATTAAGTTGATTTCTTCATACATTAAATCAAGATCAGTATGCATTAAAAATATGATAAAATATAAACCTATAACAATCCTCCTATTAGGGGAAGCAATTGTCCTCAGTTGTGTAGAAGAAAATGCTACAACAACAAAAACTTGTGTGACACCTAATTGGTGACCCTTGCACTCATCATAAAATCACAAATAATAACGCAAAATAATATGATATAGACAAGATCCCTTATGTGTGACACATGCACTGCTCATCACCTATTTCTATAAACATATCCTAATTAATTGCCTTGTGCAAAATGAGACAATGGCCATCCTTAAAGGAAGAATAGTACAAAACTACTCAAAGCTTAAGTAAACAAGAAAATGACCAAAATCTGAGCATAGTAGACATTCTCTTAAAAAATCAACAACGTGATGAGAGTTCATCTTAATGGAAAGAATATGCCTCCTCTTGTTGTTATAGCCATTTTGGGGTAATATGCATAATTCAATCCAATAAAAGAGAAATATGAGAAAATTGGAAGGGCAAAAACACATAAAAGGGTAAGAGTTACTTAAAGAAGGATTCAAGGTTTGACGAAGATGTAGTGAAGGACTCAAACAAAGATGAAGGGCATGTGACGAGGAAACCACAAAAAAAGGAATGAGTGGGAACGTTGCGCAGGCTCAGGTAAAGGGCTCGAAGACTAAGACTTTTTCCACGTGGCCCAAAACTAATGGAAAGTGCATAATGTGGTGCATTTAATGCCAATTAATGCTATATTTAATTTTGTATGTTGTCACTTTCGTCATCGTGGGCCTACCGTCCACTGTTGCTTCTGTGTCTTCGTCATCGTCTTCATCTTCGTCTTTGTCTTCACAACTACGTTGTTGCTTTCGTCTTGTCGTCTTCATCTTTGTCTTCATCCTCACAACTATGCCATCTTCTGAGTCATTGTCGTCATCTTGTCATCATCATCATCATCTTTATCTTTGTCCTCACAACTATAGTGACGTGCATTGGGTTTTTGGTTGATTCCATAGTTTTCGGATTTCTCTATCGGTATTCGCTATTGGGGTCACCTTTCGATTTCTATGTCATTTTCATGTTTCTCTAAGATACGACCTTTGCATAGGTGCCCGACTAATGTAGGTAGCTCAAAAAACATTGTATCTACCAAAGCAACCACAACAACGTGTTGGGAGGTCATTCCACTAGCAATTATACTCTCTATCGTGCTTTTGTGGTTGCTTTGGGGGATAGAAAGTTTACGAGATGAGGCCCCTTCTATCTACAAAAACTACCACAATAATGCAAGGGGAGGGAAGTCTACCAACAAGTACGTGTAGTGTCGTATTGTTGTGGTTTTGTTTTTTGTAGCAGAGAGAAATGCAAGACCGCAAGTCCTTTTTATCCCCCCCAACTACCTGCACCACAACGCAATGCTAGGTCATCCTACCAGAAAGTATACCCCATATCACGTTGTTATGGTCGTATCATTATTCGCTAAACATGATTTTTGTGAGCAACCACAACAACGTGATATAGGTTCTCTTTCAGCACAAGACTACTCCCTGTCGCGTTGTTATGGTCTTTTGTAATAAACATGCCTTATTAATAGAATTGTGTTATAGGCAAGGAAAAAGATGATGATGAACTTCCTTGGTATTATCTCCATCTGGATACAAAAGGCTTGTACATACTTCCTCTTGCTATTTTAATGTACAAAAAAAATTCAAAAGAGAAGCTTCATTCTATGCGGTCTACTGAGCGTTGATGCACACTTTCTGTGATCACCACTCTGAGTGTTTTTGTGCAACATTTTACCCTCTCTATGCTTGTTGCCTTTTTTCTTTTTGTGCTGCTCGATGTGCTCTATAAGGCCTCATGCGCTCCAATTCGCTTCTTATTCGTAATTTCTATAGAATCCTCCGGTAGAACCATTGGAATACTTCATGTAGACTGTTTGCTCTCACTTTCCCTCTTACGTGACTAGTGTGGTGAAAGTATGCAGTTCTTGCTTGATAATGAGACTTCTCCATTCCTTGTGTTGACCATATTGATGAAGTTCCGTACCCCTTCACAAAACCATGGTAGATGGCTGTATATTATGTGCTACAAAAAGACAATTATGAATGAAATGAGTTTTGACCTTATAATGCATGATGAGTGAAATGAGTCCTTTTGCTGAATGAATGAAATGAATTCTACCATATAATGCGTGATGTTTAATTCGCTCCATGGATCTTTCATCAATTTTCAAAATTTCTCGATGGTGACTTCGAAGATGTTAAGTTCATTCTTGTCCCAACGTTTCTTCTTGCACAAATGGAAGATCTTGTCTATGGATTTCCATACATCTGCCTTCTTCGTTCTTGCACCGCCATCATCCCCATAATCCTTTACTGCATTATGAAATGCCTTCCATTTCTCATATGACACTATAGTGCTCCTCCTCCCTGTTTTTACATTATGTTTATTGTTGGAAAGAAAGCGCCTTGCTTTCACTCCACCAATTGATTTCTTTGATGGTACTTGGATGCTCTTTGTTGACCTCTTTTCGTCGACTATTATCTTGGCGTTTTCCCCATGTGCAAGCCAATGACAAATAGAACTTTTTCCAAGGCTCTAATAGCCCTTTTGCTCCTGCATATAGGGAAGAGCTTCCAAGTAGATCCAATGTACATGAATACGAGTTTCTCGATTATCCTACACAGTGCATGTAATGTGCAGATATGCACTCTTGCAAAAGGAATATCTAGCACATGTTGGAAGTTGGGATCTTTCTCATGCCTCTTAGGGGCCCGTGACCAGTGTCTTTTGTCCATCCTACTTGCATGTTCCATGTAGTATAGGCCCCTGGGGTCCTTTACATTTCTAGCCTTTGAAATATTATACATACACTTTAGTGTTTTCAAGTCTCCTGAAATATAAAAGCAAAAGAAGTGTTATTAAATGCTTCTTGTTTAGAAGAATTGTTTGGGAATGCTTTTTGTGTCATTCTCTTAATACAAGCCATATCTGCCATATGCCATTCCACAGTGAAAATTCCTATATCTTCTACATGAAGTGTTTCTCATTTGTTTTGCCTCCTAATTGGTATGTCTATATTATGGAACACCCAATGGAGGGTATCATGGTCCTCTGTCACAACCTACATGATAAAATTGAAAGTGAGATTTCTTTAATGAAAGAGTTCATGAAACCAAAAATAAAAAGAATAAATTCATACCTCAAATGACCTAAGCCACCAAATATTGTTCTCTGATTGCACACTAAAATATCTGGGATTTTTTTTTGTATTCTGTTATCCAATGCTCTGTTCATTAATGTGATTGTTATTCTCTATGTTTTCCTTTGCTTCATAACTTCGCATTCATCAAGTTTGATAACAAACTTATGGACTCCTCTAGTCTCTACGAAGTTCATTCCAATAAATTGGACCATTGCCTTTTGTAATATTTTCAAATAAAAGAAAATATTGTTGGTCTTATCATATCTTATTTCTTCGCTGTTATTAAGGTAGGTGTATTCGATGTGAAAAGGCTGACCAAGCCAAGTTCTGATTTGCTCATTGAGCGCCACATGTTCTCTCCTAACATGATATGGTTTCGCAAGAAGTGTAGCCCAAATTTCATTTTCTTTGTATTTTGAGTGTATTAGCTTGAAAATGTCGGAATACCCCTTTCTCCCTATGCCAACATCATCAAGATATTTTTGTATATCAAGAGCTAACACCTGGCTTTTATTTGTAAACTATTCTATGAATGTTCATTGTACTTTCTTATACTTCTTCTCCTTGAGCATCTAGCCTACCATCTTTGAAGATAAAAGCATGGAATATTGTCTGGCTGTTGAATCCAATTTCATGTTTTCTTTATTTGGATGTAGGAGACACCTCAAATGAATTCGTCTTGTTATAAATTTACAAGCTACATGTACTAGATGTTGTATCATAGAAATGTAGAAGCTTATTTCCTTGCAGCTTATTGCCTTGCAGCTTGTATTCTTTTCTTGTCTCCACCACTTGGATTAAGCTGCTCTATGTTCCTCAGATTCCTTTTTCCTTCTCTCATGCCAATGCTTGTTGCTTTTACAAGTGCACCCTAGCTTCTATATTGTTTTAGATTGAGACTCTATTTTGCACAAGAACTGTGAACTTCTTTCTTGAAGAGAGGTGTACATTTGTTGCAAATGACTATACTCCAACTATGTTGCACAATTCAAGTCTTTTAGAACTCTATTCAATTGGCTTAGTGCATTGCAATAGCCAAGCAGTCCTTGGTGACCATCGCCAACATATCTAATCAATGAGGTTGGATTTGAGAATGAGGGTGTGCTTGAGGTTAGAGGATTATTTGGATACATAGATCCATCACACCATAGGCCTATATGCCTTGAGCTTGAAGCTCTCGTCTCTTCCTTCTCTCTTCCATTAATTGAAAGCTAGGGCTGATTTCTTTTCTTCCAAGGTGCATGTTCTTCTTCAAGATCAATATGCATATGATATGGCTTCCTCTTCTCTCCCATATCAACATGATGCTACTAAATCACAATGTAGCACAATGGCGAGCTTGCAATAGCCTGAGTTCACAAGAAATGCACTTGAATATCTAAAATGGTAGGGAAAAGTCACTAGAAGGGAAATCCTTCGCCAAAGAGGAAATAAACATGCTCAGAAAGTGCATTAATGAGAGCTCGTTTATCTATAGATAAATATTGTGCCTTTATTCCTTCGTATTTATTATGCACCCATAGGATGATGTTATATTCTCTTTGTTCTTGAGCATTTAAGAAGGGTTGGACCACTGTGTTGATTATCTCTCTCTACAAAAATACACAAAAAGGGTCAAAAATCCTTCCTTTTTCCGATTTTTGAGCCACAAAAAATAGGGTGATGTGGATTATCTTACAAGGCCCCAAAATGAGTCCCGATTTCCCCTAATGCATGCATGTGTGTGTGTGTGTGTAAATTTTTGTTAAGATTTTTTTTTATGGTGCTCCTCTTCCTAGCGACTCGTGCAACTATAGAAGGTAAGAGAATGTACATGATAAGGTGTGCTAATTCTGTTGATCACAACCATAGCAACATAGCCCCAAAACACAAGCTAAGAAAACCGCACATATGGTCTTTCCTGCTAGGCTATTGTGGTTCCGTGAGCTAGAACATAAAATAAAGAGTGAGCTATAACCCATGATCGTATGGGTTGATTTTTGACACGTGTATTTCATACATAGAAGATTGCTAAAAATTTTGAATGTCAGCTAGAAAATTAAATAAAAGTGACTCCAATGGGGGAGTCCATCGAAATTTGCATGTGGGGTACCCATCAAAAGGCAAGCTTGTTAGTAGAACACCTTTCATGCATGGGTTGCTTTCACATTATTTTTCTACTCTACTCTGGTGATAGTATTACCGTTGCAGTTCTCCCTTTTAATTTAGGCTTAACCAATAAATCGAACTTTATGGATGATAAAATTTGAAGGACATAACTGATGTTGATCTTAGAAGCTAAGGAAATGTCAAGTGAAATAGTGGGGGTAAGTAGCTAGCTAGCTAGAATATATTATCGGAATTGAGCTACAAAACATGACATTGAAAGCTAGTACTAAGGTGTGGGGTTTGGAAGGAAGGCGCTCTGAGAGGTCTGAAAAGCTCCACTAAACCAATGGTGCTGCTGCGCAGGTCGTGATATAAAGGCGGGCGAAACAGTCAATGGCGTCTCTGGTCACATGATGATGGTGGCACACGATGCTGAGAGCTTGACTCTGTCAGAATATCTGTGGAACAATTCAGTAGATTTACGAGAGGAGGCGGTGCAGACCATCTTCATTTCTGGCGTGGGTGCTGGGAACTTGAGCCCCGACTACTATGCAAATTATACGTTGCAAGATGCAGTGTGGCTTCGCGAGGTTGCACATTTGTGGAGACAGCTGAACAACACTTTAAGTGCTCCGGACATAGTGAGAGCGTTCACATATGTGCCATTGCATAATTAACAGGAAAATGTGGAAAAGCAGATCAAGATTCCTTTCTTTTATGCATCTTTTCTTTTTTGTAAGGATGGAAATAGATTTAAAAGGAAAAGAAAATGAATACAAAATGGCTCGGGCACGAGAACCCCAATGTCCACTCAAACACTAATCACTTACATAAATGTCCTCTCATGAAGCAGTCATACCCTTGGCTGTTATCTCATATCACACTTTTCTTTGGATGAATGAATCTTATATCATAAGCTCATGAAACATGTAATCTTTACTACAGCTCCTTGACATAACGGCCTTTACATAGTCACCCTATAATCATGCACGGGCGGGTAAGGGGCACCCAAGATTGTCGACACTCTGAACAGGTCGTCTTAAGAAAACCTAGCAAAAGGACCACTTGGAAGTCTCAGCATAATACCTACATTCTTTACATTAATCTTGTACAAGATAGTGGTCGCTATAACACACATGTAGCTTGCTAGGATATGGTACATTAAATACCCATTAGTAATGTCTTCTATCACATATCACAAACATGTGTGCTCCCATCATATTGGCAAACCACCAATAATGCCCTTTGTTTGCATAGATTTCAGCCTTTGTATGTTCACAATCCTTTTGTACCAAATATTAATGTCTAGCACTATCCCATCACTATGCAAAAACATGGTTGAATTCAGTTTCGGTATGCTTGCATCTTTCTAGCCTTCGGCAATCAATTTGTTGCTATGCTTAAAATCCTCAACAAAGGATCCATATTCATTGAATCTCACCTATAATCCTTGTTCTACCATTTGTCCACCAACACATGCCAAACTCTTTGTAATAGATGGCACATACAACATCTCAGACATGGTTTCCACTCTACCATCATGCATCCTCAAGGTACACTACTAACATGTGTAATAGGATGCTTCATATCATCACCTGTAGCAACATGTCCCTGAGTTTGTGTTCGCATCATGTTATCAAACTACTCTCCATGACATGT